>NC_056660.1:189281631-189617256 GCF_018350195.1 Panthera tigris | reverse complement strand
GGAGAAAAACACTACCAAAGAGTCAACATCTCAGTCAACCCACATGAAGCGATCAAAGAAGGAAAACAAGCTCACCTGGCTTTATGTCCAATGACAGGGTGAGCTTCATATCATTGAACCACCCGCTGTGTTCAACTCGACAACAGTATAGGCCACTGTCTGTCTGAGCCACGTTCTCTATGGTCAAAGACACATTCCCTTCTAAAAGGTTTCCCTTTAGCTTATAACGTGGGTGCTTCCGAAAAGTGACGTGGGATCCATTAGTCCAGATGATTACATCTGAGCACTGGGACACAGGACATACCCCTCTGCCCCAGCACATGGTGGTGACTCCCTTAGCTGTCGAGTAAGCACAGGACAGCGTGGCAGAAAGACCTACCACTCCATTCACTTGTTTGTGAGACACTACAGCATCTGTAAGTAAAGAGAAAGAAGAGTATGAGGCCTCAATATTTCAGTTTTATATTTATTTTCACTGTTTTCTTTTCAATGTAGTTTATTTCATTTGCAATCATATGGATTTGTATCTTCAATTAACAAAAATTCATTTTAAGCATTTTTATGTTAACGTACTCCTTTTTTATGTTAACATATTCTTGGGGCGCCTGGGTGGCTCAGTCGGTTAAGTGTCTGACTTTGGCTCAGGTCAGGATCTCACAGTTTGTGGGTTTGTGAGTTCAAGCCCCCTGCATCGGGCTCTGTGCTGACAGCTCAGAGCCTGGAGCCTGCTTCGGATTCTGTGTCTCCCTCTGTCTCTGACCCTCCCCCGTTCATGCTCTGTCTCTCTGTCTCAAAAATAAACATTAAAAAAATTTTTTTAGGGGCGCCTGGGTGGCGCAGTCGGTTAAGCGTCCGACTTCAGCCAGGTCACGATCTCGCGGTCCGTGAGTTCGAGCCCCGCGTCAGGCTCTGGGCTGATGGCTCGGAGCCTGGAGCATGTTTCCGATTCTGTGTCTCCCTCTCTCTCTGCCCCTCCCCCGTTCATGCTCTGTCTCTCTCTGTCCCAAAAATAAATTAAAAACGTTAAAAAAAAAATAATAATAAAAAATAAAAAAAATAAAAAATAAAAAAATTTTTTTATGTTAACATTTTCTTAAAAGCATTATTTATATGATATTTGTAGATAAGATATAATTAAAGCTTTTTTTCCGTATTTAGGATTATTTTCTAACAGGACAGATGTCTAAGAGAGAAATTACCAGGAATAGTTTCACTCTCTTGATGAACATGACCAAATTTCTTTCCAAAAGGTTTGAACCAAATGACACTCCAGTAATACATGAGTATGTATTTCATCCTGTGTTTGACATACATGTGGCTTTTCCACTTCCCCAGATTTATTCGCTGTCTCAATTGAAATATGTTTGAAAAATTCTATTGCATTTAAAGTTTTAATTTTTATTGCAGCTTTTTAAACTTCTATTGCAAGTGATGTCCCCTCACAGCACCTCTCTTATAAGAAAAGCAGAGCTTGGGGCACCTACTTACCTCAGTGGGTTAAGTGTCTGACTCTTGATTTCGGGTCAGGTCATTATCTCACAGTTTGTGAGTTTCAGCCCCGTGTCAGGCTCTGCTCTGATAGTGTGGAGTCTGCTTGGGATTCTCTCTCTCCCTCTCTCTCTGCCCCTGCTCCCTCCCCCCACTCTCTCTATCTCAAAATAAATAAATGCTAAAAAAATAAATAAATAAAAGCAGAACTAATGTTTTGTTTAAAGTATTATTGACTGGGGTGCCTGGGTGGCTCAGTCAGTTACGCATCTGACTCTTGATTTCTGCTCAGGTCATGATCTCAAAGTTTGTGAGTCTGAGCCCCACATGGGGTTCCACACAACATGGAGTCTGCTTGGGATTTTCTCTCTATCCCTCTTTCTCCACCCCTCCCCCATGATCTCTCTCTCTCTCTCTCTCTCTGAAAATAAATAAATAAAAATTTAAAAAAAAAAATTAGGAAATGGGTTTCTAATACTTCTAGGAGGAGCTGAGGTTTATCATGGGCTTTAAGATCAGTCTAAAAAAATCCAATAGGGACCCCTTCTCATATGTTGTTAGCAGCCCCACAACTGAGCGAGGCCCACTTCCCCTGTGAAAACAGACAGTTGGAAAACACTCAACCAAGTACTAAATTATGACACTTAAAAAACAAAAACAAGAAGTCTCTCCTGGGGCAGTGGCATAAAAGTCCTATCGTGCCAAATGCAGACAAGGTGGCCATGAAAAGAAATCTGAAATTCACCAACCAATCACATTTACAATTTTGGCTGTGACTTTGGGAAATGCTCTGGGAATAAAATGTTCATGGTTATATAAAATAAGAAAAAGTCACTGAATTCTTAAAATATTTAGTTTTGCCTAGTATCATTTTTGGATTATAAATATAATACATGCTAATTATAAAAATCAAGTTATATAAGTTATAATAAATGAACTTTCCTTCATAATCTGACTTCTGGAGATTATTGTTTTTAAAATTTATGCATTATGTCTATTCCTAACTTTGCTAGCTCATGGAGTGTTTTGAAATAAAATATTTTTTATATTTTTTATTTGTTTATTTTTTATTTTTTTTAAATGTTTATTTCATTTTGAGAGAGAGTGCACATGCGTGCATGCAGAGAGATGGAGAAAGAGAATCCCAAGCAGACTCTGGGAATTTGACATGGTGCTCAATCCCACGAACCCTGAGATCATGACCTGTGCAGAAAACAAGAGTCGGCCACTCAACCCACTGAGCCACCAGAGCGCCCCTATACATTGAGTTGACATTCAGTTATATCACTAAATTCTCTTATCACTTATAAACATGTTTATTTCAATTCTGATTTAAAAGGAATACTCTGTTTCATGACTAAGTATAATCATGTCCTCAAACCCTATAAAGCATTTTATTTATGTATTTATTTGTTTATTTTATTTATTTATTTTTAACTTTTGAAGGATGCTTTTATTCTGTTGTTTTTTTTAATATAATTTATTTTTAGGTTGGTTAACATACAGTGTATATAGTGTCCTCTTGATTTGGGGGGGGTAGATTCCCGTGATTTATCACTTACATACAACACCCAGTGCTCATCCCAACACGTGCCCTCCTCAGTGCCCATCACCCATTTTCTCCTATCCTCCACTCCCCCCATCAACCCTCAGTTTGTTCTCTGTATTTAAGAGTCTTTTAAAAGAAATAGTTGCACAGCATTTTTAAAAAATCAAATGACACAGGATGGTTCAATGGAGGACTGGTTCCCTTTCCAACTAATCCCAGCTTCTTCTCCCCATCCCCTCCTGCTCATGGCAACACTGTTACTATATCCTACATACACTTGAGTAGTCCATGCTGACACTGCTGTCCACTCGTCCCTTTTATTGTTTAAACACAAATGACAAGATATGATACACAGTTCTGCATTGGGTCTGGCTCACTCACCCATGGATTTTGTACGTCATAGCATTTAAGCAATTTCTTTTGCGTAAGATTTAGCCTGGTTCTTTGGCCACTAACTAATCCATTACCTTTCACCAAAGCCCAAGCACATCCATCTTCCTACACCACACTCACACGTCTCCTACGTGCCCCAATCTTCAGGGCTTCCAGACCCCGGCCCACCTGTTCACTTACCTGTCAGAAGTAGTATGGGGCTGAAGATGGCTACCCAAGGCTGCATGATGGTATTGGCCTGAAGGAAAGAGAAAGCAGACTGGTAGGTGTGCCCCTCACCAGATGGTCTCGGAACAAGTCTTAATTCTCAGACTGCAACTTCTCCTTTCACCCTGACTGGGTGAATCACATGAGCCTGCCTCGTCAGTGAGGAGAGACCATGCACAACAGCTTCACATGTCAGTTATCTCTAGTGTGACCATCCTGCACCTTCCAACAGACAGGCAAAGCTGTCCTCAGGTCAGCCCCTTGTTTCCCAGCTCCTTCCCCACAGAGTCCAAACTGACTCCTGATGCTGACACAGGGGATACGGGGGCAAACAGAAAGGAAACCAGAGTCAGCTCAGTGAGGGGACCATCACAACCAAGACTGGTCTTCACTTACCCTTGGCCTCGGAGATGAGTCAACTGGCCCTTTAATGAGTGCAGAGAACTCCCTGCTCTGTGGCTACAATGATTGTCCCAAGCCTTAGTTATACTGTCAAGTTTACCAGTGGCAAGAATTAATCAAAAATGTAAATCACCGTGCCTGACCATGTTACAGGAAGCAATGACTCAGACCACATCTCACTGAGTGATGTCAGGAAGTGTTTCAGGAAGTAGATTCTGGACCAGACTTGGGTTTAGATCCCAGCTCTGTCACTTGCAAAGCTGGGTATCTCCATGAGTTACTGAGCTCTTCCAAGCCTTGACTTCCTCATTTGTAAGATAGCACTAAAAGTACTTGCTGTGTCTCCCTCAAAGAATTGTTATAATGAGCAAAAGCGATATGGAAGACCTTTGAAAATGAAATGTAAATATGCATTAATGCTAACCAAGGTTTTCGGAAAACTTACTGTGTGGCAGGCTCTATGCCAAACACACACATGCACTTAGTCCTCAAAGACCTCCTTCGGCAGGTCCTGCTATTAACCTCATTTCATAGAAGAGGAAACTGAGGCTTGTAGATGTTAAGTGAGCCAAGGTTCCAGACAAGCTCTTCTGACTTTTGCACTTAATCATTAAGCCATACAAGTATGTGTCAGCCTGCCTAGTACTTCATTAACTGTCCTCTGATCTAAAGATTCAGTAACTTCCTCCCAGGAAGGTACTGATGCTCCATTTCTAGGCTACTTGCAGCCCATCACAGGCTTCACGGAGACATGAAAACAGTGGCAACGGATCCTGTGCTGCTCGGGAATGTGAACTCCTGACTCCAGCAGTCTCTGCGCTTGGAAAAAAGACCTAAAGCCTAATACTACAAACTGGTGGCCTAAAGACTATATTTGGCCTACAGAAGTGCTTTGTACCACGGTGTTCAAAAATTCTTTTCTTGGGGGCACCTGGCTGGCTCAGTTGGTAGAGCATGCAACTCTTGATCTTGGGGTGGTGAGTTTCAAACCCCACGTAGGCGTAGAGATTATGTTAAAAACTAATGCTTAAAAAAATTCATTTTTAATTAATGGCCACCATTTAGAAATCTAGAGAGCCCACATGAGAACTCAGTTTTTCTGCTTTGTTATGAAATACAATTAGATGGCCAGCAATGGCCTGTAGCACCCAGTCCCCTTAGAGTGTGCCCTCTCCAGCCTGCTCCTGCGCCAGCCTTGTTGGGGGTGTGGGGTGCTTCTGTGTCTGGAGGGGGCCCCTGTCTTAGACTCTACTCCACCTTCACGAATACAAGCTCTTTCCTGTCACTGGGCCTTCACACTGGCTGTCCCCCTGGCCTATTTGCTGAAACTCGCCTCTTCCATCCAACAATTGGATTATATGACCTTTATTAGTCCTCCTAGCTTTACAACGCCACACACTTGAATTCAATTGGGTAACAAGATGAGTTCTCACAAGGGAAAAACTCCTTTCTGGATTCCCATCCTCCTCTTATTCTCCACTTAAAGGGAACACCATTGACCCCACATTGACCACCAGCAAAAGTGGGGGAACACATTCTGAAATGCCTCACAAAGAAGTAGGTCGTGCCTTATATTTATTTGGGAGGCAAAATATTTTATGACTAGTTTTGTTATACTCCGAGACTTAGTCAAAGCCCAGAAGGTCAATGATAAGGATTTTTCTAATTTAATTCAATCATACCACATTTGCTATCAATATATTGAGGCTAATGCCGCATGACTTAATATACTAAGAATGAAAAAACCCAGGATTGTGCAATCAGGTGGAGAGACAGGTAAGTAAGCAACTAATAAAATCAGGCAGAATGATGTAATTGGTAAATATATAATCAGATTGTGTCACTCTTCCCCTTACGATGTTCCCACGGCTCTCTCAGAAGACAACAAAAAGCAAGAAAACACCCTAATGTCTTACCCAGATTTACAAAATCCCCCCGTTATCTGGATCCTGCCTACCTCTCAAATTTCTTCTATGTCTCTCTCCCCTGCTACAGGCTCCAGCCATTTGGGGTTCTTTCAAATGTATCCCCATATTAGGACTTTTTCCCTAGTGGTACCCCCCGCCTAGATCTCCATTCCTTTACCCCACCAGTTTCAGATTTCTCTTTTTCTTTTGGACCCTCTTTAACTGTCACCTTCTCAGACATCCTTCTGGTCCCTCTGTCTAAAGTAGCCAACCCATCACTCTATTACACTATTTCAGTTCTCTGTGCAGCATTTCTTACCTTGTTGCCCTTGATTTTGTGTGTGTGTTGTCCATCCTTCCTTTCCCTTGTACTGTTCAATAGAACTTTCCATGATGATGGAGTTATCATAGCATATGAATGTTGTGCAGTATAGTAGCTGTTAACCACATCTGACTACTGAGCACTTGAAATGCAGCAAGTACAACTTAGAAGTTAAAAATAATTAACTTAATTTTATTTAATTAACTTAAATTTAAATAGCCACACATGGCTATGGTCTTGAAAAGTACTCAATTCTAGACCATAAACTCCTCTAAGATAGAGCTCCTCCATTTTGTTCTCTGTTATACTCCTGAAACATTGTAAGGGAGCCAATTAGCATTGATTAAATAAAGTAATGGAAGCATGAAGGTATGGAGGGAGAACATTCATTGACAGGGGAGGGTGGGAAGGTGATGCAGGGAGTGGCAGAAAAATCCCTTAAAAAAGTGACATGTGAGATTCATCATTGGAAAATGGGGGAAGGAGCAGAGGGTGTTTTAAGTGGAATAAACAATGAGCAAGAGCCAGAACAGGGACATAAAACCAAGGCTCTGAGATGTTGATTATGTATTATTTTGTAGGACTGAATTTTCTAGCAAGTCCATCTCCTATGACAGCCTCTATTGTGTCCTATTGTGTCCTAAAGGCTCCCAAACAGCATAGTGGTTTGTCTGTTTGTTTGTTTGTTTAATTTGACCTACATAACCTCCATGAATCACTACTCTTTAGTGCCAAATTTGTGACCCCTTGAAAGATACATCTCAAGTTGAGGGTTAAGGTTCAATGGGCAACAATGTTCAGGGACCAGACATGAATTCCCAGCTGCTTACTCTACCCGAGAAGGAGCACCACTGCAGGTGCATAGAAGTGACAAGACCAGGCTTACCTTTGATAAGGACTCTGTAGCTGCTGGGTTGAGAAGCATGAGGACCTGTCAGGAGTGCGGTATGTCAGAAGACGGGAAGGGATGGTAGTGGGCAGTTCAGGCTCTGGATGTTTACACAGTAGAGCAACCAGGATTTTCTACAGGATATGAGGTGCAGGAGCTTAAACATGACTCCAGGGGATTTTGGCCTGAAACAACTGGAAGAACTGGAAGTGCCACCACCTGAGATAGGGAAGCTGCATGTGACACAGATTTGGGAGGAAATAGTCTGGATTTTGAAAGTGTTGGGTTTCAGGTGGAGGCTGTTGAAGTTCAGGAGAGAGATCTAGAATGAAGATAAGTATTTGGGGGGTGCCAGGGTGGCTCAGTCAGTTAAGCGTCCGACTTCAGCTCCCATCATGATCTCATGGATGGTGGGTTCGAACCACGCATCGGGATCTGTGCTAACAGCTCAGAGCCTAGAGCCTGTTTCAGATTCTGTGTCTTCCTCTCTCTCTGCTCTTCCCCTGCTTATGCTCTGTCTGTCTGTCTGTCTCTCTCTCTCTCACAAATGAATAAACATTTTTAAAAAATTTTAAAACAAAGATAAATATTTGGGAGTCACTGGTATAGAAATGGTATTTTCAAATCATGCACCTAGAGATATTCAATCAAAAGGAATGCTTGTGGCTAAGGACTAGGCTCGGGCATCCCACAGATGGTTGAAATAGAAGAGATGCCAGCACACAAAGAGAAGCAGACCAAGGAGGCAAGAGGAAAAGAAAAAACTAAATGGGATTCTGGAAGTCACGTAAAACAAATTCGTCCACTGAAGAGGCGATCATCATGAATCAAATGTTGCAAAGGCAAGGAATGAGATTTGTCTAAAGGACTGTACAACCTAATGACCTTGACAAAAGCAGTTGTGGTGAAGAGTACTTAAGTGATTATTTACTTTCCCTATGTACATTACACTTCAGAAAGAAACGTTTACAAAGAAAGGGAAAATCAAGAGAGAAATTGGAGACAGGCACTCTTTAAAGGAGTTTTATAGGGAAAAATAAATGGAAAATGGAGTTGGAGAGTAGGGTCAAGAAAGATTTTTTAAGATGATCAAAATAGCAGTATGTTTGTATGATCCGGAGATGATCCAGAGGAGAAATAAAAATTGATTTAAGAGAGGGAAGATTTGTGGAGTAATGGAGGAATAAAATCCAGTGCCTAATTAGGGGATTTTGTTTTAGACATGACCAGGGGAGCACATCAGCAAGAGAAAATGGGACTAATGTAGGACCATCAGGCAGCATTAAAGTGCCACTGAAGGTAGGGGTCATGAAAGTGAGAACAGCCCAAGACGCTGATGCTATTCTCCAGCTACCTGCAGGCACAGGCTACGGGGGAGGAATAGGAGACTCCACAGTGGAGTATGGCCACATCTCTCTCTAAATAACCTAATCAGGGGCTGGGTCGCTCAGTTGGTTGAGCGTCCAGCTCTTGATTTCGGCTCAGGTCCTGATCTCATGGTTCATGGGATAGAGCACAATGTCCACCCCTGTGCTTGACAGGGTGGAGTCTGCTTGGGATCCTCTCTTTCTCCCTCTTTCTGCCCCTCCCTTGTTTGTGCATGCTCTCTCTCTTTCAAAATAAAAAATAAATATTTCAAAAAATAATCTAATCAAGTATCTGCTCTACCATAAAAGCATTCAATGGCTTCCCAGTGCCAAAGTCCAGACTCTGAAAGCTGCCCACCTTCCCCACCTTTCCCACCTTCCCCAAGTGGGCACACCCTTCCACCCCAAGCCTCACAAAACGCCAACCAAATTTAACCATTTTTACCTGCTAACCTTTGTAACCCCAATAGCTTCTTTTTTATTTTTAAGTAATATCACACCCAACATGGGGGGTCAAACTTGCAACCCCAAGATTAAGAGTTGCATACTCTACCGACAGAGCCAGCCAGGTGCCCCGTAAGCCCAGAAGAGACCATCACGAAACCTGCAAAAGTCCGAAGCCAATACTAAGCTCCTCCTTTATGAACATTACACTTATACAACTAGTTATCTTTTACAATTTACAAGTATTTTTATTTTACAAATCACAGAAGTCAAGAAGCCAAAGGGCTAACATAACTATGCTCTAGACACACATACTCCCATTTTCATAATATCATATTATACCCATTTCACAGACGAGGAGAGGCTCAGCAAAAATATGTGTTGACTCTAAGGTCACACAGTCTTCAAACAAGCCTAAATAAATATGGCTTCCTCCAAAGGTACACTCTTTTTCTGGCTGATGTTGTGCAGGAAAAGTGTAAACAACTCAGACATACAAGTCCATGATCCTATTTAACTAAGAATCTACCTCCCCAAAGCTCCAAATATTTGTCCAGTTTTATGCAAGTTTCCCCTAATTCCTGTTGGCTCAGTCATCACTGTCCTAATACCCCATGTGATACTTTTGGTTTCTAGAGGACTTACATTCGGACAAGTTAAGAGGTAGTTTTCCAGCTCCTCTGATGTTGTTACTAATCCTCCCTCAAAGGTTTTTATGGGTAAAGACAACTTTCTCCCAGCATCCATTCATCTCTTTGCCACACCCTTACATAAGAATAGTGGCAGGTATCTTTGAAAGTCAAATTTCTCCAGTCTGACAATCTTTTTTGCTGGATTTGGTTTATTTACTAACTGAAATAGATTATAAGGAGATGTTAGTGAGCTGGAACTCAGCTCTGTTTTGGTTCTCTGCTGGGATGTTTTTAAAAGATTCATCACGGGGCACCTAGGTGGCTCAGTCATTTAAGCATCTGACTTCAGCTCAGGTCATGATCTCATGGTTCATGAATTTGAGCTCCACATTGGGCTCTGTGCTGACAGCTCACAGCCTGGAGCCTGCTTCAGATTCTGTGTCTCCCTCTCTCTCTGCTCTTTCCCTGCTTTCTCTCTCTCTCTCTCTCTCTCTCTGTCTGTCTCTCTGTCTCTCTCTCTCTCAGAAATACATAAACATTAAAAAATAAAAATAAAAGATTCAGCACAGATCTTGATTTTAGGTAAGGCTTCAAGCCTGAAAAGTCATATAGACTTTGATACTGCTTACACATGATGGGACCTTAAACAGGAGCCAAACCTCTCAATTTATAGAGAAATAAAGCAAAGAAGAAAAAGAGGAAGAGTGCAGGACCTGTACACGTCACTCAGGACAGATGCAGAAGTGAAAGCCAGCTTCACTACTCGACTATTCTTATCACTCAACAAATGTTATCTCACCAAGTCTTTATTGAGTACCCCATGCTAAACATGGAACATTCTAATCACATAAAGCAAATCTGCAATCTCTGCCCTTGGAAGTTTAGGAAGACAAGCTGTCACCTTTAATAAGAAAGCAGTAGAGCTCTACTATGCTCCACTAGAATTTATAATTACATGTCGATTGAGACCCAGAGTTTTAAAGTTGTGTATGACAAGGATGTCAGAAAGCTGGATACAAGCCAAGCCCTGGCTCACACAGCTAGAGGGCACTATTTGTATAAAGCAGAATGTTTCCCCAAGAAATTAAGAGACTATGGGTCCTTTTCTTTTCCCCCTGAAACTAAAACAAGGTTGCCTACTTAAAAACAATGACATCACAGATGTTTTTGGATTAAAACTTTTCAGTTTTAACCTGTAACTTTCTGCATTACCACATGATTGTGATACATTTCATCCACATCCATTTTAGGAAAGAAGGGGAGTCAAAGACACTTGACGGCATTGGGCTTTTATCAGATAGGGTACTATTTACTATTTATTAGGGTACTTTTCTAAAGGATTCTATTCTCCCAAACCAAGACTATTGCAGGACTTGCACACCTGGTTAAACTGCCTGTGTGTGCTGGTAGCAATGAGATAAAATATACACTGAGTTCGATCAAAACCCTTGGCAGGCACTGCGTTGGTGGTGGGGATTGAGACTTTAAACAGTGTCGATAAAACCCTCTGCTTATTAATGATATACTTTGAGAAAGTGTCAAAATTTTGTTGGGAACTGTTTCCAAGAAATGCTAAATGAAAAAAAAAAATTACACAACAATCTATTTTATAGAAACCCATTTTGTAAAATCCCCATGATAAAATGACAACAAACTTACATGCATGCGTATCTACATGGCAAAGTCATGGCAAAGGGGTTGGGAATACCCATCCAACACCTTCAGAATGTCCTCTCTGGTAGGGGGACAAGCAGAGGCAAGGGGGCCTTTCAGTTTAAGAATATGTTTGTATCATTTCAGTATCTTAAAACAAGAATGTACCATGTACTGTTTATATAATGTATGTAAAATATTTTAACTAAAGAAAAAAATAAGAAAATCAGGCAAGTCCTCAAACCGCATGTTCTTACAAAAGCAGAAGTCTTGTACATTCTGCTATATTTTTCACAACCTAATTACAACCACCTTTTTCCTTATCCCAGATGGAAAAAAAAAAAAAAAGCAGCTGAACTTGCCTCAAGCCACATTCAGACATCACCAAGCACCTAGAAAAATCGCCGATTATGAAATAATGTTTTAATTAATATTCAAGTGCTTATACTGTAAGGCACATGTTTTTTTCTGCAAAATAGAAAATATATCAAGTCACTATGTGTTTAGTTGGGGGTCTGCTGTTAGACTCTATGACACCTGTACCACTTCATGCATTCACCCAATTAATATTTATTGAGCACCTGCCATGTGCCAGGCCATCTTTATTCTATGAGAGTCATTTAGAATTTTATAGAGTTAAATTAAGGAAGGGGTAAGGACAAGGAATAGTATTCCCAGCAAAGAGGAAACAAATGAAGACAGCACCAAAAAATGCAAAAAATGCTTTGCTGTACTATTTGGAATCTAGTATGCAGGTCTACTAGGTGCTTACTATCTTTTATTGTAGTCAGTTGCTTGGCTATGAGGCTTTCCTGATGGACAAATACTTACAAATCTGTGTTTCTGTGGTACCTGTATCATGGCTTGAGTTTGCATATAGCAGGCATGTATTCAGTCTGTCAGTCGACAAATTCTTATTTAGTATCCACTCTGAGCCAAGTATTGTACTAGGCATCTGGGATATGAAATGAAGGGTAGAGTACTTTATAGTTGGGTATTGGGGAAGGCAAATCACATGGAAATAAAAGCAAATAAATAGAATTTCCAACTCAAATAAACTATGCAGGAAATATACTAGACTAAAGCTAGGCAGGTTGGTACTTCAGAGTGGGTGGTCAGGGATGCTCATGACACTTAACCCACAAAAAATTAAAAAGACAGCTCTGCAAATGGTCTGCGAGAAGTACCCCAAACAGACAGATCAGCTCCATCGAAAAGGTACCAGAACCAGGAAGAACTTAGTTTGTTCTGGAATCGGAAAGGAGAGCAGCATGGCTGAAATAGAGTGAATAAGAAAACGTTGGGGAAGTCAGAAAAAATCCAGTCCCGTGGGAAGTTGTTGAAAGGTTTTAAATAACAAAGCAATTGAACCTGGTTGATGACTTTAAAAAAGAAACTGCTTTGGCTGCTGTGTAAGGAGAATGGATTCTGAGGAGAGCAAAAGTGAAATGGGGGGTACCAATAGGAGGGTATTCCTTAGATGGATGAGTGGGTGCATGGATGGAATGAAGGAAGGAAGGAAGGAAGGAAGGAAGGAAGGGAAGGAGGGAGGAAGGAAGGAAGGAAATTAATGAGTAAATAAATAATAACTGTGATTAAAAAGGAGCAAGGCCTATGAGAGTCACATGGCCTATGTATTTTTAGCTTAAACTGGTTCTTAAGTCAAATTCCAAAAAAACAAAAATTACTTTGAGATAAAGGAACGTTGTTGGAGTAAATAGTTTTCTAAAATGACTGCCTTGAGAAAGATAATATTCATTTAGCAATACGATGACTGGCATATCTATTTAAAAATATACTGTTTTATAATCATAATACTTGAAATACAATCACATCTTTTGATCCTACAATTCCATATCTAGAATTCTATGCCTTGAAGCTGCATAAATACACATAGGTTTTTGTATGAAGAATGTTCCTTGCAGCCTTGTTTGAAATGGAAAAAAAAAAAGTCCCTAAATATAGATGCATAGGGAAGGGATTTAATAGATTATGCACATGTGTTCTACTTAATACTACTCAGTTATCTAGGTGAACGTTGTTGTCCCATATAATCTGACGTGGACAGATGGCCTTCTACAAATAGTGGGAAAACTAAATTACAATGTACGTCTTTGTGTGTGTATGAGAGAGAATAGGGAGAATAGGAAATGGTCCAGACCTGTACCAGTACTGTAGACACTGGCCACATGTGGCTAAAGAGCACTTAAAATGTGACTAGTCAGAATTGAGATGTGCTCTAAATATAAAATACTCACTGGATTTTGAAGCATAAAATGGGGGGGGGGGGGAAGGAACTCATTAATGATATTTATATTTATTCTACATTAAAATGACAATACTTTAAATGACTGGGCTTAAAAAAAATCTATTAAAAATTACTTTCACCTGTTTCTTCTTATTTTGTAAATGTGGCTAGTAGAAAAATTTAAATTACCTGTATAGCTTTCATTGCATTTCTACTAGATGGTGCTGGTGGAAAAGAATGAAGCAAAAACACTGATTATTCCTGGGGAATGAGATTGGGGAGAAATTTTGATAAGGAGGACAGGGAATAGGGACATTCACCTTTAACCTAAACTCTATTATATTTTTCAAAAAGAATTTAACTTCAAATAGTAAAAATCAATAACAGAATAACAAGCAAAGTCTGTAGTTCACAGTATTTTTCCATGTTAATGTCTTGGTCTGGACAAACATACCATGGTTATGTAAGTTGTTAACATTAGCAGAAACTGGTGACTACAGGAACCCTGTATTATCGTTGCAGTTTTTCTGTAAATCTTAAAGTATTTCAAAATAAAAAGATAAAAAACAATAATAAGGGAGGGGCGCCTGGGTGGCTCAGTCAGTTGAGCGTCCAACTTTGGCTCAGGTCATGATCTCACCCTTTGTGAGTTGAAGCCCCACGTCTGGCTCTGTGCTGACAGCTCAGAGCCTGGAGCCTGCTTCGGATTCTATGTGTGTCTCTCTCTCTGCCCTTCCCCCACTCATGCTCTGTCTGTCTGTCTCTCAAAAATAAACATTTAAAAAAAATAATAGGGGTGCCTGGGTGGCTCAATTGGTTAAGCATCTGACTTCAGCTCAGGTCATGATCTCACAGTTCATGAGTTCAAGCCCAGTGTGGGACTCTGTGATGACAGCTCAGAACCTGGAGCCTGCTTCACATTCTGTGTCTCCTCTCTCTTTGCCCCTTCCCCACTCACACTCTGTCTCTTTCTCTCTCAAAAATGAATAAACATCAGGTGCCTGGGTGGCTCAGCCCATTGAGTGTCCGACTTTGGCTCAGGTCATAATCTCGCAGTTTGTGAGTTCGAGCCCTGCGTCGGGCTCTGTGCTGACAGCTCAGAGCCTGGAGCCTTCTTCACATTCTGTGTCTCCCTCTCTCACTGCCCCTCCCCTGCTCACACTCTGTCTCTCTCTCTCTCTCTGAAATAAATAATAAACATTAATAATAATAACAATAATAATGGAAAAAAGCAATCTAACAAGATGTGTGTCTTCTGCTTCATAGAGATTCTTACTTAGTCTCAATATACTGTAAGGTAATTAGCTCCAAATTGTATGTCCCAGCCAGAGTGCCCCTCGTAAACTCATTTCAAGTAAGGCAGCTAGGATAGCTGTCATATGTCTTAGTTTTTACCTAAGATTCCATTTAGTTCAGGTAATGCTTTTTTCCCATGGTGATTACAAGCTATTTGGCTGCCGTTTACATAATAGGAATTTCTGTTGAAGTTGGATGTTGCTGGAGAGAATGATGAAAAGCACTGCTCCCCCAAGAACCTTCTGGAAACCTAGCCAGTGAGCAGATTTTAAAGCTCCTTCCCCCTTGGATTCCTACTTCAACCCTTAGATTCAGCTAATACTAAGTTCAAGAGATTTTTGCTAAGACATAGTGGTAAACTTTGGGATAGAGAAATGAATCAAAAATCTATATTATAATATAGTTACATATATTATAATATACAATCTATTTGTTGCAATATAACCAAACTGTTGGAAATAATCTTCACCTACATTTATACATTTGTTACTTTTTACTGAAGTGTTTTCTGAACAAGAACTAAACTCAGCATGCAATGGGCCAGTAATGGCAAATGAAACCACAACCACAAGTAAAATTTAAAACAGATCAGATATAGATATATAGAATATGGATATTTCAGAGCTGACAAAAATAAGGTAAACACTGCATTGGAGTAAGAAGTATTTCTATTTTACATGAACTAGGTTTAAATGAATGAAAAAGTATGAATACAAAATGTAGAAATTACAAAGGACGACATATCAACTTACCATAAAACAGGTTGCAAGTACAGAATATAAAACTATAATGAAATATTTTCCAAAAGTGACCCACCCACAAAACAATTACATTAAAATAATGTGCACATTTAGACGGACGTCCCATTACCACCACCACCATACATGAATAGCTTAAACAATCATAAAAAAAAAAAAAAAAAAAAAAAAAAAAAAGCCTCACTGCTTTCTCTGGAAAAGGAGACTCACATAAGCAGAAGGAATTCAAACAAGAATTCACAAAAGATAATCACTACCATGAGTAAATGAGTGACTTGGAATGACCTTTATCATTGTAGTCAACATTACTGAGAAAAAGACACAGAGGATCTACAAGCCTGAAACATTTCTGACTCATACTGCTCCTTTGCACAAATTTTCCACTGAAAATGGGCTAAAATCTGAGCCCTCCTCAGGCTTGAGAACTTTTCAGCCAAATGGTCCAGAGGCCCCTCTCTTTTTCCCCACTTAGCAACTGAGTCCCACAAAAAGGTGGTGGAAAAATCTTAAACACTGCAGCTCTGGGGCATCTCTCTATACTTTTCTCCAGAAGGATCTAAACTTTCTGAATAAAAAATGGAGACAAAATTGTGTTCAGCTTAAGTTTTTGAATGTATACTTAAATGAGAAATGAAAAATACGAATAGGCATGAGGGGGGGTACCCGAAAATCAGCTAATGAGGGATTGAACTGTTGGGAATTTCTGCCTTGGGAATTCAAAATCTAGAAGTGATGCAGATAAAACATGGGAAGACCTTACTTTTTCAGTCTAAAAAGATCAGGAAGCCCCCTTTTGTCCTGGGGTCTCTTATGGAAGAGCTATGGAGAAAAAAATCCTAAGATGCTTCTAAGAGCAAGCCACATGTTCAGTCTTATTACATTGTTTTTAATTAAGTTACCCATTGACCTCCTGGGCCCGTTGGAGCAGCCTTGAAGATTTCTGTTCCCCATTCTGCCACCTTCCCCCTTCCAAATAACTGGTGTAGAATAGATCCCACTCTGACAACCAGGGTTCCAGTCCTGGCTTACTGCCAGCCTTGACCTTGAATTTAGCTTATCCTAGTCTCCATTTCTTTCTATGATGAGGAGGGCAGACAGAAAAACATTGCTATAATTCTTAAATCTATTTTTTTATTATAAAAGAAAATAATTCAAACAATTTTACAAGCACATAAAAGGAAAAAGTGGAAGTCTGTCTCATGACAATTTGCCCCTGTGGGATAGCCATATTGATTTTGGAATATTCTTCTAGATTTTTTAAGGCAAAAGAAAACATTAGCATCAACAATATATACTATTCTAGAACTTTTTTTTTTTCTTTTTTACTTAGCAATATGGCATTCTTCTCTGACAAGTAAGTAACATACGCTACACGAGAATCAGGATTTCGTCTGTTTAACTCACTGCTGTTTTTAGGGACTAGAACAGTATCTGGCACATAGTAGGTGCCAATAAATGTTCGCCAACTGAATGAATGGAATGAATCCTCCTTACTGTCAGATGAACTACAAGTTCTACAGGGTCAGGGATATGTCTGTTTGGTCTCTCTCTATGGTCTCAGCACGAGAGTACCTGACACATAGTAAGCACTTAAATATTCATTGAATTAGCAAAACAGCTCAATGATGAAACCACTTAATTCTTAAGTGAAACCACTTAAATGCACAAGTGTGTTGAGATTACAATAATCAACTATTCCCCAATTGACATAAAAAGTCCCCTACAAACACCGTTGCAATAATCATCCTGTATACATACCATCGTTTAAATATTTTTAAATAATAGGATAAGAATCTCTTTCCAGGAGGGGTGTGGTGGTGGGAACCATTGATATGGTTCAAATGTGTCTGAAGTCCTTTCCCTCTAGAATTTCATAACTGTAAAACATTTACAGTTAATTCTTCATCTTGTTGAATGAGAGTTGCTCCCTATAATTTTATGAAATGATCTCCCTTATATATCTCCCAGTAGAAATCCAGTGATTCCCAAAACTGTCTAAATGCAGCCCAAACATTATAATTCACACAACAAAACTGCCAGAGACTCCTGGAAATAAACAGGCTGCCTACATCCTTGGTGACCAACACTTTCTGCATACAGCATCGCAGCAATTTAGTTATTACCTGGGGAGGGGTAGTTTTCAGGCAGCAACAGGTCCTTCTCATTGATTCTTTATATACTGAGGAGGCTTAGCAGAAAGGGGGACACAGACAAGAGAGTAATAGACTTACAAAGGCCTGAGCTAAGAAGCAAACACCACTTTGAACTAGATAAGAACAGATTTGAGAGCTTAGGAGTGTCTGTGAATTCTCCAAGAAGAGCTCTAAGTTCTGCAATGGAAAAATCTTTCCAGAAGGCTGCCTTTCTGCTTATGTTTTTCATTCCAAAGGCATTTAGTACATTTCTATTATGTGGGAGAGCCGTGCCAGGCACTGGGCAGGCAATGAGTAAGAGAAGACAAACTTAGTCGCCACCACCTTGGAAATGAAGTTTAGGGACCACAGCCTTTCCATCACAGGATTTGATGCCGATAAATATAGATTGCTGGAGCCCTGTGCTTTCTTTCCACCAGGAAACAGAATTTGTGTACAAGTCACTGCTTCTTCTTCTATGAAAAACATAGCTCCAGTTCTCTCCATGAATGGAGAAGTTGGTCAGAGATATTTCCTTTTGAGTGCACCCCAAGCAAAACTTGGCAACACACGGAGCACACTTCCTTTTTCTCTAGGAGCTCCTTCACACCACAGGACTTGCTAGGCAGTCTACTTAACTGGCAAAGGAGAGCTGTGCAGAGGCACTTACTGGGAAACAATCAATATTCAAAGAAGCATAAGTCTTGAGACTCAGAGAGAACCCTCGAGACCATCTACTCCTCCTCTAATAGCTTCTAAATTTTTTATGCGTCACAGAACTCTTTGAAACTCAGTGGCCCCTTTAGACTTTCTGTACCAAAAAGACATGCACATATCTTAACACATAATTTTCCCTATATTTTCAGTAGCTCTGTGGATACATCATGTGACTGAATTTCCTGGAATTCTTGGGACCACATATTAAGAATTCCTAGCCTAGGGGTGCGTGGGTAGCTTAGTCAGTTGAGCATCTAAATTTGGCTCAGGTCATGATCTCACAGTCTGTGGGCTTGAACACCTCATCGGGCTCTGTGCTGACAGCTCAGAGTCTGGAGCCTATTTCAGATCCTGTGTCTCGCAATCTCTCTGCCCCTCCCCCATTCGTCCTCTGTCTCTGTCTCTGTCTCTCTCAAAAGTGAATAAACATTAAAAAAAAAAAATACCCAACAATTCCTACTCTATATAAAAGCCCATTTGAACTCTAATGCCCGATTAGCATACTCTATATTGGGTAGCCCCACTGGCTGAAATACAGAGGTGATGTTGTACCTAAATACAGTGTAGGACACAGTTCCATCCCTATGTGAGCTAATTATCTCCCGAAATGTAAAAACTCTGCTTGGTGGCCATGGACAGGGCCTCTAAAACCAATCAGCTGACACATTTCATAGTTTTCACAGTGATACCATGCTCAAAAATGAAGTAGTGGGATCTGGCGGGGTTAAAGGGTTAGATCTCTGGGTTGTCAGGATAGTTGCTCGCTGCTGACATCGCAGTAGTATTCATATGGATCTTCTATTTCATATATGTTCTCCTCAATGATATAGATGTTTTCCTCTGAGTGCATTCCTTCTGCTACTGTATTTGCTAACCCTGAGGGAGCGACGTTGGCCAAAGTGACAAGGCTGTGGAAATAAATGTTACAGTTGAGTTAAGCATTTCTTGGGCAGCACAGAATAGAGTTAAGATAAGAGGCTTTGCTGAAGAGACAACAACCAAATATAGTACCTGATCCTTGATCAGGTCCTAACTAGGAAAAAAAAAAAAAAAGCCATAAAATAGCAGTAAAACAATTTGTGGAACAGTTGAGGAAATTTGAATTCCTTTGAATTAATCTTAATTTTCCTAAGTATAAAAATGGCATCGTGTTGGAAGCAGGTACAGACTGAAGTGTTTAGGTGAAGGGGGAAGATGTCTGAAATGTCCTTACAAATAGTTCAGAAGAAATGTTCTCTGTAAATAGAGAAACAAACAAAGCAAGCAGGTCCAAATCTCAAACCATGAGTTTGGTTGAAGCGTTCTGTTTTCCTTGTACTATAACTTCAATTCTTCTGTGGACTTGAACAGTTTCAAAAAGAAAAAAAAAAAAGGAAATATTTTATGGATCCAATCAGACTTGAGTTTGAATTCTGTCTGTCACTTACCAGCCATATGACCTTGGATAAATTGAGTGGTTGGGTTTTTGTTTGTTTGTTTGTTTTCATTTACTCAGTCAAGAAATTTTTAGTGTGTTACACACTGTGCTACAAAGCAAGAAATGCAGCAGTAAACAATACACAAAAATCCCATGAAGGCTGCGTATTAGCAAACTTTGTGTCTCAGGGTCCTCATCTGTAAAATGGGAATAATAAACATTCTATTTTACAGGGCTGCTGTAAGGAGCATTTATTCATTCAATCATCAGATGTGTAGGTGTCTACTAAGCATCACATACTGTATCAGGGGATATAGTTGTTAATGTGGCAACAACTTCCTAACGTTCTACAGAGCTTACCTTTATAAGTAGGGATGAACATTAACCAACTAATTTCACCAAATAATGAATTAATGCATGTAAATATCACCCATGGGTAATATCACATTTCAAGTTTCAGTTCTAATAACAGATCCTGGCACAGATGATCAAAAGCCATTAATAATTAAATTGTTTTATTTGGCTTTATTTGGCTCTTTTTACTGCAGAGTATTTTGTCTTAATTAATACACTATCTATATTTACCTAAAATCACTCGTGGTTTAGATATAATTCAAAGGGATGAGTCATTTTTTTTCTTGAAATGTACTGCATTCTACCCATGTGCCAAATATCACTAAATTCTAGTACACGCTATATAAGCTTCGTATATTTGGAATGGGGAGGTGTGCATGTGTGTATATGTACGCATATGTATACAGTCAAAAACAGACACCAAGACTGCAGTATAATAGACCAGTAGATCTCAACCTTGTTTGCATATTAGAATCACCTGGAAAACTTTCAGAAAAACACCTATACTTAGGTCTCATCCTCAAAGATGCCAATGTATTTGCTCTGGGGTTGGCAACAGTATGTTCAAGTGCCCTAGGTGATTCTAATAGGCAACCCAAGTTAAGAACGCCTGGGCTGAGCTATAAAAGCCCTGAAAGTAGAGTCTGGGTTTCTTGCTCACTTTTGTAACCCAAAGCCCAACCCAGAGCCTGCATGTAGTTCAATCACTAGAAGGATCAGTTCATTGAAAAAAAAAAACAAGAACCATTAATATACAAATAAGCATTTCCTATCAATAGGGAGATGAATTCTATACCTTAACTTTAGTCAATGAAGCTAGAGAAATCAGTAAGTAAAACAGAGCAGTGTGTTTAATTGGCATTACATAAATCTAAGGTAAGAAGGAAGTACAAGTTTAAATCCCAGGGCCAGGCTTCTAAGAGCAAAGCCATATTAGAATAGGGGTCTCCAAGATTCCCACCTTCCCCTACCCTACCCATTACTCTTACCTTGAATTCTGTAACTTCTCTTTGCTATAAGAATACCCTAGGTAAAATGTGGAAGAAAAGTCCATTAAAACTGCTCTCATAAAACAAATGAGTTAGGAAATAAAATGAACTCACTGAAGGCAAGGATTGTTTAAGAAAATCTGGTCTCCCCTTGGACTGAATTAAATCAAACTATCAATGTGTGTCTTGGATTGTTACATGGACTCTTCTAGAAAGCAATACAGATACATTTTTCACATTCAGGAAATACATGGAGCATCTGGTAGGCACTGGGAATGCAAAGGTGAATTGTGAGCCCTGACTTCTGAAAGCTTGTGTTCTAGTGAGGGGGGCATTGAAAATAATAATTTCTAATTGTGGAACCAACAATGCACTGTAACAGATGACTGAGAAGGTGGTCAGGAAAAACCTCTCAGGAGGGGTAACCTTTAAGCTCAGTTCCGAAAATAAAGAAAATGAGTCAGCCAAGTGAACAGGCAGGGGAAGAATTCAGGCAAAGAGAATCCCTGGTAATGACGAGTATGGCTTCCTGAAACTGAAAATATGGCTGAAATAAGAAAATAGCCCAAGATAAGTTCTGAGAGGTAGGCTGGGGATAGCTCCTATAAGACCTTTTAAGTCATAATCTAGATTTTGGATATTATTCTATAAAATAAGAATCTTACTCTTATTCCTATAAGAAATCATTGGAGGACAGAAATATGAGCTGACTGGGTTTTAAGAAGATCACTCTAACTCCTATGTGGGGAATAGATTAAAAGCAGGTATTTAAAAAATGAAGAAGTTAAGTAGAGATCATGATGCCTCACATCACAGTAAGGTGGTGATCAAAAGAGATTCAGAATAATGAATGTATTTTACATATATTTTGGAGAAAGTCTGAAGGAATTAAAATTGGCTTTTATGTTAGGAGGAAACAGGATTCTAGGATGGCCTATGGCATTCTGGCTTAAACAACCAGATGGATGGTAGTGAAACGTTATAATGGGAAACACCAGAGAGGCAGAGGCCATGTTCTGGGAAGGTGGAATATAGACTCTAGACCTCCATTTGGGACATGTTAAGTGTGGAAGGCATCTAAGTGGAGGTATCAACAGGACAAACACTCAGAGTTGGAGGGGGGAATTAAAGATTTAATTTAAACCTATGGAAATAGACCTATTTAACCTATTTAATTAAATTAATTAATTTAATTAATTTAATTAATTTAAATTTATTTATTTATTTATTTATTATTTAAATAAATTAATTATTAAATTAAATAAATTAATTAAAACCTATTTAAACTTATGGAAATAGACACCATCACCTAGAGGGTATAGAGAAAGGGAAAGGGCCAGCCCTGAGGAATAGGAATATCTAAAGGTCAAGCAGAAGAGGAAATAACAAAAATGACTGAAAATGGACGGCCAATGAAGTAGGAGAGTGGTGTTTTAGAAGCCAAGAGAAGGAATACTATCTAGAATGAGTGAGAGTCAATTTGATTAAATATTGCTGAAAGATTGACTACAATGAAGACAGAAGTGTCTATTGGATTTAGCAAAATGGAGGTTGTCAGTGAGCTTGACTAAAACTATCTCCATGGTGCTTCAGGGATGGAAGCTAGATGATGGGCTAAAGAGTTCAGGGGGTACAAAGTAGGAAAAATTCATCTGAGAAATATGGCTGTGAAGGAAAACAGAAATGGGAGTAGCTAAAGAGGAATAGGTGAGTTAAAACATATTTTTATGCTGATGAGAATAGAATGAATAGAAAGGGAGAGGTAGATAATTCTGGAGAAAGGGGTTAAAGGAGAATGAAGTCTTAGCTAAGTCTAAGGAGATGGAACAGGTCTTTTATACTTCATCAGTTGAGTGAGAAATGAGAGGGGTTTGAGTGGTACTGAGGTATGCTCGCTCATCTCAGAGAGTGCACTAGAAAGATACGGGATTGCTGGTTGTATTGCTAACCAATTTATGGCTTTGATGTCATGACTTAAAAACCTGTCACCTTGGTCATAAGATTTTGTCTAGCAACCTGTATACCACAAATCAAACAGGACTTTCCTATCTGTCCTTCGAAGTAGCCATGTTTTTGGAGTAATACATATGTGTGTATAAAGTGTCAAACTTCTCCCATTCATTACCTTCACTTCAAGCCTCTTTGCACCAGCTGAAATGGCATGGCAGAACTTGAAAGGCTAGTGAGTACTAGCATTGCTCTTTTTCAACCTGTAGACTTTGCATTCATGTGATCAATTCGCAAACTCCACTACTGCCTCTGTGCAAACTCAGGTAAGTGTGGCTGGGGTAGTTTCTTTCCGTGAACAATCCATTTACCGAGGATAGCAGAATAGCATAATGGTAAGGAATAAGAGAGTCCTGCTTTCAAATTCTGTATCTAATAACTGTGTGGCTCTGGCCAGCATGTTCATTCTCTATTGGTAAATTAGAATAATATTAGTATCTTTCTCATTAAGGTAATCATGAAGATTTAATGCCCATAAAGCACTCAGCAGCTTTAAGTTGCACAATTAGGGTGACCAATTCATCCTGGTTTTCCCTGGACTGTCCCAGTTTTAGCATTGGCAGGATCACATCCTAAGGCCCCTTCAGTCCTGGGAAAATCCGGGTTGGTTGGTCACCCTATATGCAGTCCATGTTTTAAGTATTAGTAGGAAGGGTTGCTAGAATGTACTAAGCCCTGGGGTATAAGGTCTTGGCCTCTGTCCTCAAAGAGAAGAGAATATATCACAAAAGTGTGCAAAGCTTTTGGGGTGATGACGATGTTTGGGTCTTGATTATAGTGATGGTTTCCCATGCATAATCATCTACTGAAAATACAAATGCTGCAATCCTGGCCATGACCCATTGGTAAAAGGACTTGCCACCCCTCTCTCTAAAGACCTGTGCCTGAGAAACAAATAAGATAGAAAAACGCACAGAAAGAAATTACTTTCTGTTGTCGCACTTCCTAATAAACTTAATTCATGAATTAAAGAAGTTTATTTTCTTAACGAAAGGTAAGAGAACAGGTGCTAGAATCAGTCTGCTTGAATTTCAATTCTAGCTTTGCCTCTTATGGATTCTGAAACCTTGGGAAAGAGGCTCACTTTCTTTCTAGTAGCTATAGTTTCCTGCACTATAAAACGGTGATAAATACTACCTGCCACATGAGATGGTGACAATAAAATGTACGTAAAACGTTTAGCACCAGGCCTGCATATAACATGGTAAAGCATTGCATAAAAATTAGCTATTATTATTGTTAGGTTTGGAAGGACTACAGGGTACTCAGTTTAATCGCCTTCAGGTATAAATACAAACTTACATTTGTATCTAGGTTTGTGTTGGTTCCTATTTTAACAGTTCCTTATCAGAGGGAGAGAGTTGCAACATCAACCAACTTACATGTGAGAATTAAAGCAGCAATGATAAGAATGAGAGTCAGCCCAGCAGAGATCCCCACTCCAATGTAGATGCCTATTCTGGTGGTCACAGCAGAGTCTTGTAATTCGTTAGCCAATGTGGGTATTTGCTATGGAAACACAAACAGAATTGCAGCAGATGGGCAGAAATCAGTTGTGTGCTCAGCTAGTCTCGTGACGTACAGCACCAGAGGAGTGCAGGGACCTTGAGACCGTGCATGATCTATCTCCTTCTAGACAAGCCTCAAACCACCCAAAGAACGGGATCAGCATAATCCTTAAACTTACAAGGGAATAAAATGTGCTGCTTCTACAATGTGGGGGGCGGGGGGGGGTGGGGACAAGGAACTCTTAATAAATGGACCCCCCTCCCCCACAAACATAAATAGGTTTTAGGGTGGAACCCTGTTCATCCAAGGTCCCCTGGTGTTCCAGGGAGTTTCAGAGTGGTTTAAACTTGGTGTCTTGCAGAGAAGCCCCCACCTTCACAGAAAAACTGATTCAAGGGCCAGGCCTTTGCAGCCAGATAGTCCTGGGTTCAAATCCCAGCTCTGCCATCATCTTGGAGAGTTCTTAGGAAAATGAAGTAACAAGAAATACAAAATGCCTAGCACAGGGCCTTGTATGCAGTAAATGCAATCAGTGCTTACGTGGTGATAGGTATTGTGGCTATTTCTCTAATTAGTTTTATTAATTTTATTTTGTAACTGAAAGCCATAACATTCTTCTGCTTTCAAAATTTTAGTCCATATTCTCCCTTTAAAAGCAACAATGATAAATAATTTTAAAACAAAGAAGTCAAAGAAATTAAATTTTCCACTTATTCAATCAACTTTTACTACAGGAGTGCTATATGCAAGGTACTGTGCATTAAATACTATGGATATACAGAGGTACTTAGAGTCAGTCTTTGGTCACAAAGAGGGGCAGGGACAAACACAAAGTGCTGAGCCTTGGTTGTGAACACACAAGTAGGGG
This sequence comes from Panthera tigris, assembly GCF_018350195.1. NCBI lineage: Eukaryota > Metazoa > Chordata > Mammalia > Carnivora > Felidae > Panthera > Panthera tigris. Next base: position 189,591,708 of record NC_056660.1, on the reverse strand, counting down.
ACTTAGTCAAATGAATGCAGACTCCTGTATACATCCTCAAAGAATTTTTAAGTCACTACTATAAGCTTGATATCTAGGGGATTCCCTTTTGCTCTGAGAAAGTGGGGGACACTAAAATTGTGGTTAATTAAAATATTGATTTGTTTATACTTCGATATATACATTGTTGACTTCAAATACTCCTGACTAGTGTCTTGTCAGACATAAATAAATTTACACAATCTTTCTCATCAGGGTTACCATGCAAGCGAGAAGAAATATATTCCAGGGATATGGAGGGTCTTTGAACCCTCCACAGCGGTTCGCAGTTGTGAAATATGAGAAGAGAAACAAGAAGCTAGTGGTTTTGTGTTTTTGTTTTCCAGCACTTACTATGTGCTAGGCACTTTGCACTTACCCCCTCATTCTGTCCTTAGATGGCTAGAACTGCCCTCATCAACATGTTACAGCGGAGGGCTCTGAGGCTAATGGAGAGTGAGGCATGTTTTCTCCAAAGGAGAGGAGCAAACAAGAATGAAGACTAAAGCCAAACTTTCTTCCCTCTGAGTTGAATATGAGGTTAGCACGCGCGCACCCACGCACACACGCATGCACGCACACACATGTCCATGTCACTTACAGTTTGATTTTTATCATGGAGGGCCTCCAGTGTCCGTGTCTCTGCCATAAAGAGAAAAAAACAGCTGATAGAATAGTCAAGAATGTTTTCTTTTATCTGAGTTTTAAAAACTCTTAAAGATGCCTAGAATCATATTTGAAATTAATCCTACTCTATACTCTTCACAATAAGTAATTGTGAGACCAACAAAATTTTCTAAACACTTACAAATCAACGATTTGATATGGATGACCATATTTTTTTATCCAGATAATGAACCTGACTACTTATGTTCTATGAACTGGAGACCTCTGCCAGGAAAACCTCTGTCGAATATGTGGTTTGTTGTGTCCACAGCACCCCAAAGAGGGCAGCAAATTGCCAACAACATTGATAACACTCAACCAGGCATTATATTGTAATGAGACTTTGAAAGATAACAAAAGTTAATTTTCTTAAAAAAGTTTAACATTTACTCATTAAGAGGGAGACGGGGTATTTCATTGCCTAAAAATGAGAGTAATAATAACTATAGCTATAATTTACCATGAGCTGACATGGTGCTAAATTCTTTGAACGAAGTATCTCATTTAGCATTCAAAACAACTATCCTGAAGTAGAGACTATTAGCCCCATTTCGCAGATGAAGAAGCTGAGAATTAGGAAGTTAGGGGACTTACCCAGGGTCACAGAGATTAGTGAATAACAGAAATAGCCTTTCAATTTAGGTCTGCATGGCTTTAAACAAGACACTCTGAACGATGTCCCTTTCAACAACCTTTACTTTTGCATTGTCACTACCACGTGGTCACATTGCCCAGGTGCCATCTCACCTTCTTTCCTTTTTACTCATTCATTTCTTTACCTGCTTATCCATTTGATGAACATGTACTACACCCCTTCTCTGTGCCAGGCCCAGGGTACAGAGCCGTGAACAGCATGGGCACAAGCCCTGACCTCACAGATGCTGCTTTCTAAAAATCAGTAGATGGTTAGCTTTGGGAAAATTAAGGATGCCTACTCATTTATCTGGCTGAGTCAGAGGCTCTGAAACTTCTTAAATGTCATGGCCACTTTCTGGAAGCCTAAAAATCTAAATCCTTTAAGGCAGGACTCCTGCTTTAACAATGATTTTTTTTTTTTAATTTCTTTTTTTAACATTTTGTTTTATTTTTTGAGAGACAAAGAGAGACAGGACATGAACAGGGGAGGGGCAGAGAGAGACAGGGAGACACAGAATCCAAAGCAGGCTCCAAGCTCTGAGCTGTCAGCACAGAGCCTGATGCAAGACTCGAGCCTGAGCCGAAGTCAGTTAACCAACTGAGCCACCCAGGCATCCCAACACACCATGACTTTAATATTAATATTTTACTATTCTCAGCCTAAAACTAATTTTAAAAAAGAGGAAGTAAAAGAGATTATCTTCCACTTACCTTTGCTCTTATTACCCAAAAAGGAATTTAAAGTATAAAAACCACATTGGTGGAACTACTAAGTAAACATGAATCTTAACCACACACAAGATTTTCTAATGTAAATCCAGTTTCTGCTTCCCTGTAATTATTTTTCTTGGCCTAAATGATAAGACTGACTTCTCTTTTTTTTAATTACGATTTACAGGGAAAATGACCCAACAGCACTCCATTTTATAGATTATCGCAGATTATTTTCACATAGATAGCCATCAACCAAGTGAGTGGGACAGTTGGAAAAAGTTGCTTTGATTTTCCCAGAGAACCCAAGACTTGGCTGGAGTGGAGGTAGCAACAGGGTGGCATGTGAGAGTCTTAAAAGTTTATGAATTTGTAGTTACCATCTAGTACATATTATATGCCAGACATGGTGATTAGTACTTTATTTGCCCAACAGCTTTTAATCTTCACCACAATAAGTAGGTACTATTATTTTTCCATTCTTCAGATGAAAAACCTGATTCTCAGAGAGGTACTTTGCCTAAGATCACACAACTATTCATTGACAAACCTGAGATTTAGGCCAAGTCTATCTCCAGAGCTGAGGATTCACTGTGACCCTGTCCTACATCCTTTAGGTGGAAGAGACATTACATTGTTTTGTGTTCAAGATAGGTTCCATGATTCTTGAATTCTTACTTGTTAAGGTTCCATTCCACTTTATAGCAAACATATTAAATGTACCCACATTCCACACTAAAGAAAAGGTATGTATAAGTACACACAGGTTGACTTGCAGGTAACTAGTTGACATCATGTTACATGTTATGGACATGCCATTAAATAATAATTTTAATTTTTATTTATTTTCCTACTTTGGAGCTGTTACATTTTTTGTTTGTTTACTTGAATATTTTCTTAGGCCATCGAAAGCTCAGAGATTGTAGGTACTGTGCCTATATTCCCAATGCAAGAAATGCCCCCATCTTTGTTGCCCTAAAGGGAAGGAACTAACAAGTAAAAACTAAAGAGAAAAAGACTTGTTTAGGATATAGACAACTCTGAGGAAATATACTGCCTCGTGAGGAAGGTGTGTGGGTATACAGTGAATGTGCGCTTGAGGGTGATGTTATAAACAGCATTGGTAGCACAGGATGGGAATGTGGGCATACAATAAATATCTGGTATGACTTGCTTAGGCCACAATGAGGGCTACCATCTGTTCCCGCCGTATTTTATTTCCTCACTAATTGCATAAGAGATATTATCTACCAATCACTAAGCAACTACCAAATATTAAACCACTAGAGAGCTAAGGTTACTACTTACAATAATAACCAGTATTTGGGTGCTTTCTGTGGGTCAGGTACTACACTGAGCACTTTACAAACATTGTCACACTCAAATCTTTAGAACAATCTTACACAGTAGATTACCCTCAACATAGAGGTAAGGAAACTGAGCCTCACAAAGTTTGAGCAATTTTACCTTGAGCTCACAAAGCTAGCGGGAAGAGCTGATATTGGAACCCATTCTACCTACCTATTGCTGATGTGCTTAACCACAATCGCATTCTGCCTCCAGATCTTATTGGTAACATTAAGGACAATAACCAACGTGTACTGAGTACATAGTATGATCAAATACTGGGCTAAGCACTTGAGACACCCTTTCTTAGTTAAATTTCATAAAGTGGGATTTAGGAGATTTATGAGATTAAGATATGGGACTTGGACTTACCTGTTATTACCCTCATCTTACTGAATGGAAGACTAAGCTCCAGAGAGTATAAGAGAGACCAGGACTTTGACAGGAGACATTTAAGATTAATCTCCCTGCTCAATGTGACCTGAGGTCTGCTCTTTTGATCCTATCTTCTCTTCCAGAGCAGCATGGAAAAGTCCTTGTTGAATTACTTAAAGAATATAGCTGCTCCTTCTGAGGTTGGAATTGAGGGAAGATGATGGGCTTCATTCCAGTAAGAAGAGATCCTTGAAATCACCTAATCCAACCCCAAACATGGACTGGGATGGATTCATAACAAAACATCCCCATTCTGGGAGTCAATTGGAAAATAATGGCAATGTAATGAGTTTTTCATTAGAATAAATGTATTTAATTTAAAAACATGTCTTTTATTATTGCAATAATGGATAATAATGCAATTTTTTCCTTATTTGGCAAAATACATATATTACCAAAATTCTTTTTTTAGGGGGAGGGAGTGGGAATTTTACCAGGTTACAAAATCCAAAGATTCTGAACCCTCTCCTTGAACAGAACAGGAAGGTGAGGTCCAGGGAAGTGAAAGGCTTCAGCCCAGGTCACAGGGCTACTTGTGACTAATTCCAAATCCTAGCTCAGCGCTCCTTTTTCACAACACAGGTTTGTCCCCACCACCCCTCTCACCACACACAATATCTCAGGTGCATAGGAACATTCACACCTCCACTCAAACCCATTTCTCATCTCTTTCCCATATTCAAAATCCTCCGAACTCAGAAAATGCCAGAAGGCTTCCTCTTACACCACTTGTATAATTACCTGAGCCATATCCCTTGGTGGTGAGCATTCTTGGAAAGGCTGTACCGAAGTCTCTGTGTGTAGGCCGAGCAGGGGTGACCTTGGCTAATGTCAGAAACCAATATAAGGATGAGACTTCTCTGAGAGCAGAGAGCTTGTTTCGGGGAATCAAAGGGGCAGCAGAAAAAAATATGAAACACAACAAATGAAGAAAGGCACATGCCCAACTGCCAGACCTACCAGGACGTGTTCACTGAGAGTGTATGAGACTCTTCACATGTTGGGCAGAGGTCTGTTAACGGCCATCGTCATCGCAGTCTAATTGTTAATAATAGAACTAATAGCCACACAAATGGCCATGCTAAATGCTTTTTATAAAACACTTCATAAAATCCTTCCAATGGCCTGTGTAGTAGGAATTGCCATGTTTTATAGAACAGGAGGCCACAGAGCTTAAATAACTTGCCCAAGATTACACAGCTAGTAAGAGGCAAAGTTGGATTTAAACTGAGCTTCATCAGCCACACACTATATGCTGTATAAATCTTAAAATGTACAAACACGTGTACCCCGCCACTACCCACCCCACACATACACAGTCCAGTGGTTCTCAATCCTGACTGCACAGGGAGGAGAATCATCTAAGGTAGACTTCGTAAAATCCCGGAACTCGGGCTCTACCTCCGGAAATGCCGATTTCTCTGGTTTGTGGGTGGGGACCAAGAAGATGTAAGTGTTAAAAAGCTTTCCAGGTGATCTAATGAGCAATCAGGTTCTTAACCACTGATCTAGGCCTTTCCTCCCAATCTACAGATCCTGTCCCTGAGTTTGAAAATAGAGGAAGGGAATTAAATGTGGCTGGGCATTGTCGGTGGAGCCTGTTAAACTTTAGGTCTTAGGGACCCACTCCCAGGGCTATAATTGGGGAGATCAGAAATGAGACCAATCAGTATATTTAATTACCTGCAGGTGAGTTTTATTCATAAAGAAGACACGCAAAGGTCCACTCACCTGGTTTGATGACCAACTCCAGGTTTGATTTTTTATCATTCATTAGGCCTGGGAATTGAATCCGGCAGCAATAGGTCCCACTGTCAGCTAGAGTCACATTCTCTATAGTCAAGGACACATCTCCTTTGTGGAAATTCCTCTTTAGCTGGTATCTGTTGGATGTCTGATATTTCAAGTTCCTTCCATCTGTGCTGAGCACCATACTATGACATTCAAACATAGGACAGGATCCCTTGCCCCAGCAGACAGGCACAAGATTCTCAGGAGTGGCTGGAGAGTAGGTGCAGGGCAGAACAGCATTCTGACCCACTTCAACTACGTATTCCACTTCCAAAGACCCTGAATAAAGAAGTAAAGAGAGCAAGATTCAGGCAATGAGTGAGGCTGGTCCATTTCAAGAAAACTGCAAGTAATGCCATACAGAATAAAAAGGAAACCAGTGCTGCTGTCCTGTTTGGAAGATGATCCATTATGACAATGATTGTCGGACTGGAGGAGCATCAGAATCACCAGAAAGCCTTGTTAAAACACAGATGGTTGGGCTCAACCGCTAGAGTTCCTACTTCGATAGGTCTGGGGTGGGGTATAAAAATCTGAGTTTCTAGCAGGTTTCCAGTTGTTGACAGAGCTGGTTGGAAATTCACTTTGAGAACCAATGCCCTAAGAGACAATTGTGGTCTAGCCCTGTGAACATCGGAGGGCTGGGCAGATAGTCAGAAAATGAGTCATTGTTAACTAGTAAAACAGCTCACCCATCTGCTCATCGATGAAAGGCAGTTAACATAAAGCTCTCTCTTTTTTTAAGCACTCAGCACATAATGAATAAAAACTACTGGCTAAATAAGAAGCTTGCATATTTGAAACCACCCACAGGCTATTTTGAGGTTTGAAATGAATTGTCTTTAAGTATATATATATTAATAAATTATATATAGTGAAACATTTAAACAGTATAAAAAGGTATATGAGGGCTCCTGGGTGGCTCCATCAGTTAAGCATCAGACTTTGGCTCAGGTCTTGATCACACAGTCCGTGAATTCAAGCCCTGCGATCAGGCTCTGTGCTGACAGCTCAGAGCCTCGAGACTGCTTCACATTCTGTGTCCTCCTCTCTCTCTGCCCCTTCCCCACTCATGTTCTCTCTCTCTCTCTCTCTCTCTCTCAAATAAATAAACATTAAAAATTTTTTTAAAAGATATATGAAAAGTATACTCCCTCTCCCTGCTCCTTCCCATTTTCTGGTTCCCCTTCCCAGAGTCTATACATTAAGGACCATTCATGTATTCCCACATGGAAGTCTAATATACATGTTATTCCCTACAACACACATCCACAAATGGAAGTCTAATATACATGTTATTCTGTTCTTTGCTTTATTCAATTAACGTTTCAACTTAGAGACATTTCATATCACTATGTTTGGTCAGCTTCACTGTTTGCATCATGAAGATATCACAAACTGATTTACCTACTCCCCCACTAGTGGGCATTTATTTAGGCTGCTACCAAACTTGCTACTACAAATATTACAATGACTGTCTTTGTATCTTTATCTCACGCTATCCAGGTGTGACAGCCCGTGCCCAGACTTACTTGTGAGTAGTGGCAGCAGCAGCAGCAGGACACAGTCGAAGGAAAGTTGTGAAACCATGGATTCTGAAGAAGAAACGTCCAGTAATAGCTCTGTTTAGTTTTGATTCTCCAGTGGAACTGGGTACCTCTTGCAATTGTATCTCTTCCACAATCACAGGAGCAATGGCTGCTCTCCCCGACTGCTGGACCAACACACCAGGGCACCTGACTACCAATCTTTCCTCTGTTAATGCTGTCAAATCCACAGTTACATCAAAGGAAACCCCAGTTGTCTGTCGTGCTACACCACACACATCCTGTAAGGGCTCTGATATTTATCCTGTTAGTATCAACGAAGAGGAAGCAATACTCAAGGAAGAAAAATGTCTCTCAGCCAGTCAAGAAAACTCTCTTAGCAAGTGGAGAGAGCCCTCTCATATCTCCAATGAAATAATCCTCTGTTTGGAATGGATGGCATGTGGGTCTAGCTGGTTACCAGGGAACACAAGGCAGGAACATATCATCCATGCATTCATTCAGTCAGATCAGTCAGTTGGTTGGTCATGTGATCAATATTAATGGACTAGGAGCTGGAGAATACCACAATGAATGGCATGTCTCTTATTCTCAAATTTATGGGCCCTTTCCACCCCCGGAACTTAATTCTTAGCCTTGTCCAAACACAAACTGGGCTGTACTATATAACCTTGTTGGATCTCAGTTTCCTCATTTATAAAATGTATGAAATGAGGAAATTGTGCTAGGTGACATATGCATGGCTCCCTGCTGTAATATTCTGACTTTGACCTGAACTTTCAAACCCTTCCACTTAGGAAAGATATTTCCTTTCTGCAGTGTTTCTCCCCCACTGCAGTGGGAATCAAGGGGACCTCAATATTCTATTACATCTTATGTAATAGAATCAGATGGGATGTCTCCTCCCTCCCAGCCCTGGGGCTCTAGACGTAAATTCTCAGAAAGGGTTGAGTTTCAGCCACACTGTCCATCACTGAGGTAACATCTCAGACCCCTGGGATAGTGACAGCCCTCAGTCTCAGCCCTGGGATAGTGACATTTCTCTAGGAACTTTAAAAGCCAATGATTCTTTAAACATTTTTTTTTAATGTTTATTTATTCTTGAGAAAGACAGAGTGTGAGCAGGGGAAGAGCAGAGAGAGAGGGAGACACAGAATCCGAAGCAGCCTCCAGGCTTTGAGCCGTCAGCACAGAGTCCAACACGGGGCCTGAATGCACAAGCTGTGAGATCATGACCTGAGCCAAAGTCAGACACTCAACCGACTGAGCCAAAGCCAATGATTCTTTATCAGAGTAAGGTCACAGACTGAATAGTTTCTGAAAACCCTGTGGACTTCCTGTCTTTTCTTGCTGAACTTCCTTGTCACTCATCTTTATGCCACTAAATGCATTCGGGATAAATATCCAGCTTGTTCAATGCGTGTACTTTCCATAGGATCAGAGGTAGCGGTTACTCAAGAGATCACAGTAAATTTCTTCATTTTATGGATAGGGAAACTGAGACCTAAAAAGGTTGATTTGCCCAAAGGCATGTGATTAGTAATTTCAAATGAGAACTGAGTCCCCCAAGCTCCAGATTTTTTCCACTATAAACCATTTTATGAATTTCATATCTGTCCTTAATATGTCTACCTACATAACTAATAAAAACCAGCAAATGTCCATATTGAAGGGTAAGGTAGAATGGATTAAACATGGAGTCAGATGATATGTGTACTGCATGGCCCCAATCAACACTCTTAAAAGTGTCAGCCCTCAGATTTTGTATTCTGTTTTTCCTTTTTTTCCGTGTTTTGTTTTTTATTGTTATTACTCTGTTTTACATCCTTATCTAGAGTTACTACTGGAACCAGTTTCATAAAATATTAATAATTTATTAATTCATCGAAGTCTAGACAGTGAATGTGCGCTTGAGGGTGATGTTATAAACAGCATTGGTAGCACGGGATGGGAATGTGGGCATACAATAAATATCTGGTATGACTTGCTTAGGCCACAATGAGGGCTACCATCTGTTCCCACCATATTTAATTTCCTCACTAATTGCATAAGAGATATTATCTACCAATCACTAAAGAACTACCAAAGATTAAACCACTAGAGAGCTAAAGTTACTACTTACAATAATAACCAGTATTTGAGTGCTTTCTGTGGGTCAGGTACTACACTGAGCACTTTACAAACATTGTCACACTCAATCTTTAGAACAATCTTACTCAGTAGATTACCCTCAACATAGAGGTAAGGAAACTGAGCCTCACAAAGTTTGAGCAATTTTACCTTGAGCTCACAAAGCTAGCGGGAAGAGCTGATATTGGAACCCATTCTACCTACCTATTGCTGATGTGCTTAACCACAATCACATTCTGCAATGCGAACCTAGAAATCTACTCCAATCCCCTTCTTCTTTTTTTTTTCCTGTGTACAGGGAAATGTTTCTGAGCATTTTCATGTTTATTTAACTTTTCTTTCTTGTTTCTTAAAATCAAACTGTTTAGATAATTCATCCAAATGGCTAAAATTTGAAGCAGTATCAAAGCTTTATGAAGAAGCCTTGTTCCCATCCTCCAAGTCTACCAATTTCCCCCACCAACCTGTAGTTTTCCATTCTCCTAAGTCTCTTGTGTATATACCCCCAATGCAAACACAAGAAAATAAAATATGTATTGTTATTCCTTCCTTTCTTAGACAAATTGTATACCCATGTTATAACTTGCATTTTCTATTTACTGTTTTATATACATTTTTTTTACATACACAAAAGCAGACAGGAAACTATGAGTTCCCAACACACAGATTTAAAATTACCAACTTCTATTTTAAAACAAACCCCAGATCTCATATCACTTCACCCTTACAGATTCCAATGTGTATTTAAAGTGGACTTTTTGCTGCATAACTATAATACCATTATCACACATGACACCAAATTAATAATGATGCCTTAGCACCTAAGTCTCCAGTTCATAATCAAATTCCCCTGGTTATCTCAAAAATACCCTTTTACAATACATTTATTTACATCAAGACCCAAACGAGGTCCCTATGTTGCATTTGGTTGTCATATGAATTAAGTATCTTAATCTGGGACAGTTTCCCTCCATCCCCCTGCCACTCACTGGTTGTAAAATCCGTTGTTCCGCAGAATATGCCACATTCTGGGTTTGCCTGCTTCCTTGTGGTGTCATTGAAATTATTCCTCTTTTCTGTGTATTTCCTGTAAACGAAACTTAGCTCTAGAAGTTTGACTCTTTGAAGACTGCTTCGCTGCTGGTGCTCTGTGCTTCAGATCCGACAACTGTCTGCTTGCTCTACCTGTAGAGGTGCTAACATTTATCAGCTTGCATCTATCTTTTTAAACTTAACTTTCTAGACAAATACCATATGATTTCATTCATTGTGGAATTTGAGAAAAAAAACAGATGAATATACAGGAGGGAGGAAATGAAAAAAGAAAAGAGGGAAACAAACCATAAGAGATTCTTTTATTGTTGTTGTTTGTGTTAATTTTTTAATATAATTTATTGTCAAGTTAGCTAACATATAGTGTATACACTGTGCTCTTGGTTTCAGGGGTAGATTCCCATGATTCATCACTTCCATACAACACCCAGTACTCATCCTAACAAGTGTCCTCCTCAATGCCCATCACCCATTTTCCCCTCTCTCCCATGCCCTTACCAACCCTCAGTTTGTTCTTTGTATTTAAGAGTCTCTTATGGGTTTGCCTCCCTCTCTGTTTGAAACTTTTTTTTTTCTCCTTCCCTTCCCCCATGGTCTTCTGTTAAGTTTCTCAAGTTACACATATGAGTGAAAACATATGATATCTATCTTTCTCCGACTGACTTATTTCACTTAGCATAATACCCTCCAGTTCCGTCCACATTGTTGCAAATGGCAGGATTTCATTCTTTCACATTGCCAAGTAGTATTCCATTGTATATATAAACAACATCATCTTTATCCATTCATCAGTTGATAGACATTTGGACTTTTTCCATGATTTGGCTATTGTTTAAAGTGCTGCTATAAACATTGGGGTACAAGTGCCCCTGTGAATCAGCACTTACGTATCCTTTGGATAAATTCCTAGTAGTGTTGTTGTTGGGTCGTAATTTTATTTTTCATTTTTTGAGGAACCTCCACACTGTTTTCCAGAATGGCTGCACCAGTTTCCATTCCCACCAACAGTGCAAGAGGGTTCCTGTTTCTCCACAGCCTTTTTTCCTGAGTTGTTCATTTTAGCTACGCTGATGGTATGAGGTGGTATCTCAATGTGGTTTTGATTTGTATTTCCCTGATTATGAGTGATGTTGAGTATCTTTTCATGTGTCTGTTGGCCATCTGGATGCCTTCTTTGGGAAAGTGTCTATTCATTTCTTTTGCCCATTTCTTCACTGGATTATTTGTTTTTCATGTTGTTGCATTTGGTAAGTTCTTTATAGATTTTGCATACTAACCCTTTATCCGATATGTCCTTGCAAATATCTTCTCCCATTCTGTCGATTGCCTTTTAGTTTTATTATTTCCTTTACAGTGCAGAAGCTTTTTATCTTGATGAGGTCCCAATAGTTCATTTTTGCTTTTATTTCCCTTGCCTTCAGACATGTCGAGTAAAAAGTTGCTGTGGCTGAGATCAAATAGGTTGTTGCCTGTTTTCTCTCTAGGGATTTGATGGTTTTCTGTCTCACATTTAGGTCTTTCATCCATTTTGAGTTTATTTTTGTGTATGGTGAAAGAAAGTAGCCCAGTTTCATTCTTCTGCCTGTTGCCGTCCAGTTCTCCCACCACGCTGATGCCTCCTGCTTTGGTTTTCTTATTCAATATTACTTTGGCTATTCAGGGTCTTTGTGGTTCCATATAAATTTTAGGATTGTTTGTTCTAGCTTTGAGAAGAATTCTGGTGCAATTTTGATTGGGATTGCATTGAATGTGTACATTGCTTTGGGTAGTATTGACATTTTAACAATATTTGTTCTTCCAATCCATGAGCTTTTCTTCCATATCTTTGTGTCTTCTTCAATTTCTTTTGTAAGTTTTCTATAGTTTTCAGCATACAGATCTTTTACATCTTTGGTTAGGTTTATTCCTAGGTATTTTCTGGTTCTTGCTTCAATTGTAAAAGGGATCGATTTCTTGATTTCTCTTTCTGTTGCTTCATTATTGGTGTATAGAAATGCAACCAATTTCTGTACACTGATTTTGTATCCTGAGACTTTGTTGAATTCAAGTATCAGGTCTAGCAGCTTTTTGGTTGAGTCTTTCGGGTTTTCCAAGTAGAGTATCATGATATCTGCAAAAAGTGAAAATTTGACTCTTCTTTGCCAATTTGGATGCCTTTTATTTCATTTTGTTGTCTGATTGCTGAGGCTAGGACTTCCAACAACTTGTTAAACAACAGTGGTGAGAGTGAACATCTCTGTTGTGTTCCCGATCTCAGGGGGAAAGCTCTCAGTGTTTCCACATTGTGGATGATATTAGCTGTGGGCTTTTCACATATGGCTTTTACGATTTTAAGGTATGTTCCTTCTATCCCAACTTTCTTGAGGGTTTTTATTAAGAAAGGATGCTGTATTTTGTCAAATACTTTTTTTGCATCTATTTACAGGGATTATATGGTTCTTATCCTTTCTTCTATTAATGTGATGTATCACATTGATTGACTTGTGAGTATTGAACCATCCCTGCAGCCCAGGAATGAATCCCACTTGATCATGGTGAATAATACTTTTAATATACTGTTGAGTTCAATTTGCTTGTATCTTGTTAAGAATTTTTGCATCCACGTTCATCAGTGATACTGGCCTGTAATTCTCCGTTTTAGTGGGGTCTCTGTCTGATTTGGGAATCAAGGTAATGCTGACTTCATAGAATGAGTCCAGAAGCTTTCCTTCCATTTCTATTTTTTTGAACAGCCTGATAAGGATAGGTTTTAAGTATGCTTTAAATGTCTGGTAGAACTCCCCTGGGAAGCCATCTGGCCCAGGACTTTTATTTATTGGGAGATTTTTGATAACTGATTAAATTTCTTTGCTGGTTATGGGTCTGTTCAAATTTTCTATTTCTTCCCATTTGACTTTTGGTAGTGTGTGGGTATCTAGGAATTTGTCCATTTCATCCAGGTTGTACAGTTTGTTGACAAATAATTTTTCATAGTATTCTCTAATAATTGTTTGTATTTCTCTGGTGTTGGTTGTGATCTCTCCTCTACCATTTGTGATTTTACCTATTTGGGTTCTCTCATTTCTCTTTTTGAGAAGTCTGGCTAGTGGTTTATCAATTTTGTTCATTTTTTTCAAAAAACCGGCTCTTAGATTCATTGATCTGTGCTACTGGTTTTTTGGATTCTATATTGTTTATTTCTTCTCTAATCTTTATTATTTCTCTTCTTCTTCTAGCTTTGGGGTTTCTTTGTTGTTCTGCTTCTAGTTCCTGTAGGTGTGTGGTTAGGTTTTGTATTTGGGATTTTTCTTGTTTCTTGAGATAGGCCTGGATTTCAATGTATTTTCCCCTTAGGACTGCCTTTGCTGCATCCCAAAGGGTTTGGACTTTCGTGTTTTCATTTTCATTTGCTTCCATATACTTTTTAATTTCTTCTTTAATTGCCTGGTTGACCCATTCATTCTTTAGTAGGATAGTCTTTAACCTCCATGCATTTGAAGGCTTTCCAAATTTTTTCTTGTGGTTGATTTCAAGCTTAATAGTGTTGTGATCTGAAAATATGCATGGTGTGATCTCACTTCTTTTATATTTATTGAGGGCTGCTTTGTGACCCAGTATGTGATCTATCTTGGAGAATGTTCAATGTGCACCTGAGAAGAATGTGTATTCTGTTGCTTTGGGGTGAAAAGTTCTGAATATATCTGTCAAGCCCATCTGGTCCAGTGTATCATTCAAGGTCATTGTTTCTTTATTGATTTTCTGACTAGATGATCTGTCCATTGTTGTAAGTGGAGTATTAAAGTCCCCTGCAATGACCATATTCTTACTAATAAGATTGCTTACATTTGTGATTAATTGATTTATATATTTGGGTTCTCTCAAGTTTAGGGCAGAAACATTTATAATTGTTATCTCTTCTTTTTAAAAAAAATTTAATGTTTATTTATTTTTGACAGAGAGAGAGAGAGAGAGACAGAGCATGAGCGGGGGAGGGGAAGAAAGAGAGGGAGACACAGAATCCGAAGCAGGCTTCAGGCTCTGAGCTGTCAGCACAGAGCCCAACACAGGGCTCAAACTCACAGACCACAAGACCATGACCTGAGCCAAAGTCGGACACTTAACCAACTGAACCACCCAGGCGCCCCTAATTGTTATCTCTTCTTGATGGATAGACCCCATAATTGTGATATAATGCCCTTCTTCATCTCTTGTTACAGCCTTTAGTTTAAAATCTAGTGTGTCTGATAGAAGTATGGCTACTCCAGCTTGCTTTTGACTTCCAGTAGCATGATAGATGGTTCTCCATCCCCTCACTTTCAACCTGAAGGTGTCCTCAGGTCTAAAATGAGTCTCTTGTAGACAGTATATAGACGGATCTTTTTTTTTTAATCCGTTCTGAAACCCTATGTCTTTTGATTGGAGCATATAGTCCATATTCATTCAGAGTATTATTGAAAGATACGGATTTAGTATCATTGTGTTATCTGTAGGTTTCGTGCTTGTGGTGATGTCTCTGGTCCTTTGTAGTCTTTGCAGTGTTCCATTCACAGAGTCCCCCTTAGGATTTCTTGCAGTGATGGTTTAGTGGTCATGAACTCCTTCAGTTTTTGTCTGGGAAAGGCTTTATCTCTCCTTCTATTCTGAATGACAACTTTGCTGGACAAAAGATTCTTGGCTATATATTTTTCCTATAAAGCACATTGAATATTTTCTGCCACTCCCTTCTGGCCTGCCAAGTTTCAGTGGACAGGTCTACTACTACCCTTATGTGTCTATCCTTGTAGGTTAAGACATGTTTGTCCCCAACTGCTTTCATAATCCTCTCTTTATCTTTGTACTTTGCCAGTTTCCCTATGATGTGCCATGGAGAAGACCTATTCTTGTTAAATCTGAAGGGAGTTCTCTGTGCCTCCTGGATTTGAATGTCTGCCTCCTTCCCCAAATTAGGGAAGTTCTCAGCTATAATTTGTTCAAGTAAACTTTCTTCCCTTTTCTCTCTTTTCTTCTTCTTCTGGAACTCGTATGATACGAATTTTATTATGTTTCATTGAATCACTTAGTTATGTAATTCTTCCCTTGTGGTCTAATATTTTCTTATCTTTTTCTCAGCTTCATCATTTTCCATAATTTTATCTTCTATTTCACTTATTCTCCCCTCTGCGTCCTCCATCCTTGCTGTCCAGTACATCTAGTTTATTTTGCACCTCATTTACAACATTTCTTAATTTGTTGTGATTATTCCTTAGTTCCTTAATCTCTGCAGCAATAGATTCTCTACTGTCTTCTATGCTTTTTCTGAGCCCAGCTTAATCTTATGACTATTATTCTAAATTATTGCTCAGATATATTGTTCATATCTGTTTTGGGCAATTCTCTAGCTGTCATTTCTTCCTGGAATTTCTTTTGAGAATTCTTCTGGTCATCATTTTGGCTAGTTTTCTGTCCCTTATGTGTTTTAATAGCTTATTATGTATCCTGCACCTTTGAGCACTATTATATTTAAAAGGGCTCATACACTGTCCAGGGCCTGGCTCTTCAGGAGGTGTTTTTGGAGTGTGTTGCATACTCTCTGTTGTTAAGACCCTGGTTGCTTTATCTCCCTACTCGTAGTGGTGGTTTAGGCCTTCCACCAGGTGTGTTTTGATTTGTTTATTGAAGTAACCCTGGAAAAAGTTTTAAAAAGGGGGTGGTGGTGGGGGAAACTTTATCCCATACAAAGAGAGAAATGACAGGAGTGGGGAAAAAGAAAAGGAAAAATAATTGACCAGGAAGAGAATTAGAGAAACTATATGGTATAACCCAGAGAGAGAGGGGAAAATAAAGAAGAAGGAGATACAGAAGATGAGTAAAAAGAATAGATTAAAAATGTCTGCTTAAACAAACCAACAACCAGAATAACCAGAATAGAGAAGGAAAGGAATAAGAGGAAGAAAAGGTATAAGGAAAAAAATTATATATATATAATATATATATTATATATATATTATATATTTCCTTATAATATGTAAGGAAATATATACATTATATATATATATATATATATATATATATATATATATATATTTTCATGTCTCAGTTCATGTCTCAGTTTATTTGTAAAGTTTATCATAAAAGATCCATAGAGGCCTATGATATAAACTAAGAATTGACCAAGAATCAAATCAGCAAATACAAAACTGCTGGACCAATATCTGATATCTGAGTGCCTTAGAGCCAGTGATGCCTTAGAGCCAGTGGCTGTGCTGGTCTGGAGGAGGGGCTCTCTGGTTCAGTCAGTGTCAATCTTGCTCCAGTAGATACACAGTTTCCAGGCACAGAGGGATGTGGTTTGGTGTAGGTGGGTCCCGCCTCCAATGTGGGCCCACTCTCCATTCCCCGAAGCTCCACCTTGTTGGTGATGAGGAGAAAACTGGCAATGTCCCAGTCTCCCTCTTCCCCCCACCAAACCACTCTGTTCAGGCCATCCTCACAGTGCTGTGTGGGCACAAGTGGGACAGTTTGTTGATGTCTTAAAGGATCCCACTCCACATGTCCCCCTTCCAGGGTAGAGCCACTCTGCCAGCCAACTGACAAAGGGCCTCTGGCTCGTGGGCGGCTGCAGGTTCTTTTGTGCTTGGAGACTGTATACTTTCTTCCCACAGCACCCAAGGGAGAAGACTGCTTTTTTTGACTGCAACTCTGAGCTGGTTACCAAGCTCAGGGTGTGCAAACAGGGTGAAGAAAGCCCCCCAGTTAGAAATTGGTTCTTTCTGTTTTTTCCATTCCCTGGTGAGTGGTTTTCTTCTTGTCCAAATACAATCCTACATTTCCACAGCCTCCCTTTCTTCTTCCTTTTGTCTCTCCACAGAAGGGAATCCCTCCCCTCCTTACCTACACTGCCTGTTTTATCTTTCCCCATTAGCAATCACGCACCTATGGACCACCAAGTTGTTGTCCCTGTGGGCCCCTGGAGATGTTTCTGTCACTCTGTAGCCTGAATTGCCAGTCTTCTGGCCTCAATACTGCTGTGTTTGAGGGACAAGGGAACTTCGGCCCTCAAACTTCTCTGCCATGTTGACTCCTCAAGACTCTTAACAATAGAGAACAAACTGAAGGTTAATGGATGGAAGGTGGGTGGGGGATGGGTTAGATGGATGATGGGCATTAAGGAGGGCACTTGTTGGGATGAGAGCTGGGTGTCTTATGTAAGTGATGAATCACTGATTTCTACTCCTGAAAGCAATATTGCACTGTATGTTAACTAACTTGAATTTAAATAAAAAGTTTAAAAGAAAATTAATTAATTAACCAATTAATTAATTAACTTTCTATTCCAAAGATCTCTTCATTCCAGCTGCTATAGAACTTCCCCATTCTTTATTACAGCCATGTGGATGCCACTAGATGGAAACATTAGGCAAAAACAATAATGTTATTATCCCCGTGAAATGGATGCTTCATGTCTGTTTATTTGTAAAGTTGATCATAAAAGATCCATAGAGGCCTATGATTCTTTAATTATGTGCAATGGAAGTTTGCTTTATAAAAGGAACCCTTAAATGTATTTCTGGTAAAGAAGCCTTTTGTATTGTAATTAATTCATTTCTAAATTGTGTTCAGAAAGTTGTATTGTGAATTCTCTTAAGGGAGCGTTTGGAGAGGGCTGTCTATAATTAGGTAGAGGGTACTACATAAAAACTACTGTATACAATACCACTGCACAGATTGTTTGTGTTTTTGCTTTTTCTGTGTCAGCAGGAAAAGTGGCAAAAAAAAAAAAAAAAAAAACTTCTGACTCCCTAAAGATAGCCTCTAAGCACCCAATGAAAACATCAGAATTATGTGTTGTTAGAATTCACAATGACAGGGGCGCCTGGGTGGCTTAGTCGGTTAAGCGTCTGACTTCGGCTCAGGTCATGATCTCGCAGTCTGTGAGTTTGAGCCCCACATCGGGCTCTGTGCTGACAGCTCAGAGCCTGGAGCCTGCTTTGGATTCTGTGTCTCACTCTCTCTCTCTGCCCCTCCCCTGCTCACACTCTGTCTCTCTCTGTCTCAAAAATAAATAAAACGTTTTTAAAAAATTAAAAAAAAAAAAAGAATACACAATGACAGATAATGAAAGGGCCACTTGACAAAATTCTTAAAATGGAAGTAGGGAATTTTACCCAGTTCAGGAGACAGGAGAATAAGGGTGATATAGATGGGATTATCTGGAAAAATTCAGTCCAATTAGAATCTACCTTGTACAATTGGGGAGCTGCAGAAGAATGGGTATGGGAGAGATGACTACATATGGAATCCTATATGTACTTGATTTGAATAAAAAGTCTTCTCTTATTTAAACCACAACATCTCAGTACCCATAGAGTATTAGTCCCAAAATTTTGCAAAGAGAGGCAGTAACGTCGGATTTTAAGGGTAAGAAGTGAAGAAATCTTGAGCTAGATCTTCTGACTTCCAAATTGCAACTCATGTGACTTCTCTTTAAAAGTGCTTGTTGGAAATAAGTCAGTCACATGACAAATCACACCATATGATTTCACTTATGTGTGGAATTTAAGAAACAAAACAAACGAGCAAAGGAGAAGAGAGAGAGAGAAACAGACTCCTAACTATAGAGAACAAACTGATGGTTACCAGAGGGGAGGTCAGTGGGGGATGGCTGAAATAGGTGATGGGGATTAAGGACAGTACTTGTGATGAGCACCAGGTAATATATGGAATTGCTGAGTCACTACATTGTACACTTGAAACTAACACTACACTGTATGTTAATGGACTGGAATTTAAATAAAACTTAAATAACTAAATAAAAGTACTTGTAAACCTGTGTGTCTGTATAGTACTTGAAAACTTTTTTATTATATAAGTTATGGTTACTATAGAAAATTCTGAAAAAAATAAAATAAGAAGACAGATAGATAGATTGATAGATGGAAAGATGGATAGATAGATAAAAAATGCCATAATCTCAGTTTCACAAAATACCCCCTGTCAACATAATGGATCTCCTTTCAGATATTTTTCTGTGTGTCTCTAATATACAAACATGATCGGGGCACCTAGGTGGCTCAGTCAATTAAGTGCCCGACTCGATTTCAGCTCAGGTCATGACTTCACGGTTCATGGGTTCAAGCATTGGGATCTGCACTGACAGTATAGAGCCTGCTTGGGATTCTCTCTCTCTCCCTCTCTCTCTGCCCCTCCCCTGCTTTTGCGTGTTCTCTCTCTCTCTCAAAATAAATAAACTTTAAAAACTGTATACAAGCATGTTTATGTGAGTACATCTTGTGAGTATATCACCAGAAAGAAAGTCTCACTCATAAACAATTAGGAATATCATGAACACAAAGGGATCTAGGAGAAGGTACAAAACATTTCCTTTTTTAAAAAATATATTTTTTAATATTTATTCATTTTTGAGAGAGAGAGAGAGAGAGAGAGAGACAGAGCACGAGCAGGGGAGGGGCATAAAGCAAGAGAGACACAGAATCCGAAGCAGGCTCCAGGCTCTGAGCTGTCAGCACAGAGCCCGATGCAGGGCTTGAACTCACGAACTCTGAAATCATAACCTGAGCTGAAGTCGGATGCTCAACTGATTGAGCCACCTGGGCGCCCCACAAAACATGTCTTTATACCTAAATATATATAGACTGCCTATCAGTTTGTAGACTTTACCTCAGACGAAAGTCCTTTTATTTTTATTTTACTTTTATTTTTGTGGTCTCGGTACACTCATTTGCATCAGGTTGCTTTCAGCATTGCCCTCCCCACCCCAGCACTGAGAGGGTTACTTCAGACCAAAGATCCCGGGCATCCCTGGAGGGAACCCCAGATCCTTCAGGGTCTTCGGGATAATGATCCTTTTACAAGACAAATGATTTTCTCTCTTGCTACAGAACACCTCTCATGCTGATCTTAATGCTGTTCTGATGCCTATAAACCCTTCTTCTCTCACCAGCTGACAGAAAACCCAACTAACTAGCTTAAGCTATGAAGTCAGTTTATTGACTGACATTATTGAAAAGTTTAGCTTCAGGCAGACTTGACTCAATGGCCTCAGTGAGGTCACTGGGGACCTACTTCTAGCTGCCTCCATTTTTGCCTCCTTCCTCAGATTCTAGATGGTGTCCCTCCACTGCACCTGCAGAGCACATGGCCACATACCAAGAACGTCTCTTGGCTGTTCTCACACAGGTCCAGTGATTCACATTCCCTCAAAGGCTCACATTGGGTCACCAACTCATTCCTGAACTCTCTGTGTCCACAGGGTCACAAAGGACTAATTGGGTTGAGCCTGGGTCACATCCCCAAACCTTGTGTTCTCAAAGTGAAAGAAGGTGGTTCCCCTAAAGAAAAAGTGTGGTGCATTCCAAAAGGGAAAATGGATGCTGAGCAGCCAAAGAAAATGTCCAGTATGGACACTCGCCCAGAAAGAGGCGGTGTGGAGAGCTGGGAAAAGGAAACCTACCTTCCAAATGAGCATGGTTCTTTTTCTTGCAAAAAAAAAAAACAAAAAAAAAAAACCCGGCATTTTACTAATCAAGTGCTTTTGAACTTACAAGGACATGCTCTTCACAATGCTGGGAAGATGATAAAGAGCTTTCATATTTATAGACAGTTTTTATATTTAGCGACTATAGATGGATGCCAGTGAGATTAAGCTGAAGGTCACTCTCAAACCAAGGCAAGAAGCAGTTTAGAGCCCTCTCCAGTGTGCACAGCATAGAACACCATGGCCCAGCAAGGACAAGTCAGCATTCTGAGATATCGCAACCCTTACTCAGCAAGTAACTCCAGAGGGAAGTTAACGCTGCCCCTGCCCACATAACCAAACTTTTCAGAGCAGAGGAAGTGGGGAGTGGTGCAAAATAATGTACCCTTAATAACTCAGCGAGACTCCCGGTGACGAAACTGAGAAATGAAAGGGGGTCTACCGTCAAGAAAATTCCATTGAACTCTGTGTGAGTCACTGTGGGAGCTCCTATCTGCGGTCTCCTCATGAAAATGCAGATCCCACTACTTCCTCCAGAGACCACTCTGGTGTGGGGAGCTGCATGAATGGTCACTCATCCTGAGCACGTCTCCAGTGTGGTGCCACTTCTTTCTAGTCTTTAATTATTAGTCTTTTACTTCAGGTGCAGATTGTCAAGCTAATTGAACTCCTCAGTTCAAGCCACATACTCCTCATCAATCCCATGAGGTCTCTTTCTTCTTTTTTTTTTCTCCCTCCCCTCCCCTCCCCTCCCCTTCTCCTACTTTCCCTCTTGGTCCCTGACCTACTTTGTCATTTTTCTGTTTTCATAGGCATCCACTTTACAGGACTGTGGGTGAGAAGTTTTCCAAAGCGCTTACTCCACTTTACATTCTCACTGCCAGGGAGAACTCTTACGATGCTCCATATCTTTGCCAGTAACAGTTCCATCAGACTTTTTAATTTTTTCCAAGACAATGGGTGCATGATGATGTCACAACATGGCTTTGAGGTTAAACTGCTGTCTGGTGGAAAATATAACAGATATATAAAACATTGCACACATAAATTTATAGGGTACAGATGTTTATAAAGCAAACACTCAACCAGGACTCAAAACAAAAGGGAAAACACTCCCAGTCTCCTCAAGTCCTGCTGACACTCATTCTGAGCTCCTATGTCTTTTCCTGATCACAAAATCTTCCTCCTCTCCTACAGATAATTACTATTCTAAACCTTGCAATAATCATTTGGTTTATTTTGCGTTTTTACAACCTGTGTTTGCATTCCAAAATTATATGTATGGTTTTGCTTGTTTTTTAACATCATATGAATGATATCACATCATCTGCAAGTTTTTGTGTTTTGCTTCTTTCACTCAACAATGTATTTGTGAGGTTTGTTCATGCTGTTGTGTATTCCTATGGGTTATTACTGGATATTTTTCTGGGAATGGATATGTCCCAAATTATATGTTCATTTTTGGGGGGGTGCCTGGGTGGCTCAGTTGGTTAAGCATCTGACTTTGTCTCAGGTCATGATCTCATGGTTCATGAGCTCACGTTGGGCTCTGTGCTGACAGCTCAGAGCCTGGAGCCTGCTTCCGATTCTGTGTCTCCCTCTCTCTCTGCCCTTCTCTTACTTGCATTCTCTCTCTCTCTCTCTCTCTCTCTCTCTCTCTGTCTGTTTCTCTCCCTCTCAAAAAATAAATAAAAACATAAAAAAATTATTTGTTCATTTTATTTTAGATGAGCACTTCATCTTCTGTTTCAGTTATCACTAACAATGCCACCCTGGACATTCTTGTACTCAAATCCTGATGCACACATACAGAACCTTCTCTGGAGTATATTTCTGAGTGGAATTACTGGGTAAGAGGGGATATACATTTTGGACCTTATTAGATGCCTGTTTCCCAAGACATCTCCAAGCAGTATATAAGAATTTATCTTATTATGCATCCTCACCAACACCTAGCTTTGCCAGATTTTTTTTTTCCCCAAACTGCTAAAGGATATGATAGCTTCTCACTGTGGCTTTAATTTGCATTTTCTTCTTTACTAGAGAGGTTAATAAAGTACCTTTTCTTTTGTTTGTGAACCATTTGGATTTGGAGAGTGCTAAGAGGACAAATATTTATTTTGCCCATTTTTCTGTTGGGTTTCTCAATTTTTTGCCTATCAATTTATATGAATAATTTACATATTTTGGATACCAGTCTTCCTGATTTAATGTTATAAATAAATATGTTATAAATAAATATTCCCACTTTGTGGAATAAATTTGGCCTCTTTACAATATTGAGTGTTCCAGTCCATAAACATGTTTTATCTATCTAGATTTTAATTTTCCCCTTAATAAAATTTTTAACTTTTCTCCATAGAGGTCTTCAACTGGTACCTTGATTTTCTTCTAGGTACTTAATATTATTGATACTATTTTACATAGTATCTTATTTTTAAGTTTTTATGTTGTTTGTTTCTGGTATTCTGAAATGCACTCTATTTTAGAATTTTTTTTTCCTCCAACCAGTAAATTCTCTTATTAATAAATTATCTGTAGATTATATTGCATTTTCTGTATAGATAGTCATATTTCTTGCAAATAATGACAGTTTAGTATCTTCATTTTCAATCCTACATTTTTTTTCCTTGCCATGCTGGATAGGGAATCTAGTTCAAATTTAACAGAAATTTTGATAGCAGGCATCCTGTTTCATTCTAGCTCTTAAAGGTTTCAGCTTCCACCTTGGGTATGTATTATGGTGTAGTTTTATGGAGCTACTGTTTATTATGTTGGCGAAGTTCTCCTCCATTCCTAAATATCCAAGAGACTTTTTTTCTTTTTTCGTGAATGGATACTAAATTTTATAAATGCCTTTTGTGCATCAGTTGAGAAGATTCAGTGATTTTTCTCCTTTAATCTACTATTGTGTCAGACTACATTAATTTTCTATTCTACATTCCTAAAATAAACATTACTTTTTTATTTTTGCATATTCCTAGGTTGAATGTACTGATATTTTATGCTATTCTTATAAAATATTCCCCTTACCTATTCTCTGAAAGAGTCTGTATAAAATAAGTTTGTTTTGATTTGTTTTGTTTTTCTGGCAATGCTTGATAGAACTTGCCAGCAAAGCTATTTGAACTTAAAATTTTATGAGATTTTGACTACTGGTTTCTTTTAAAAAAAATCATTAAGATTTTTTTCTATTCAAGTTTTCTATTCTTAAACAAAATTGGTAATTTTATAAGAATTTGTCCATTTTGTCTAGATTTTCACATCTAGTATTTTCATATTATTTCATACTGTTTATAAAATCTATAGGAATTCTCCTTTTTCATTTCTGCTATTATTTGTGCCTTCCTCTTTTTTATTTTTATCACTTTCTCCTAAAGGAGCAGTGGCTTAGAGCCCAGGCTCATGCACCACTCAAGCAGGCACCACCTCAGCCCTCCCAGATCAGATACTTCTGCACAGATTGATTAGCAAGCCTGAGACCTAAAGGACTATGTTGCTTGGGGACAAACGAGTTTCAGAAAGAATTGGAGTAGGTCTTCTCTTTCACTTTCTACATTAACACTACCTACCCTAGGAGATGGGTGCTAGAATTATCATAGTTAAGAAAATTGAGTGTCAACCAAGGGTACAGAGCTAGTAAATAGTAGAGCCCCAATTCTACCATGTCTTGCTCATTCTCTTCTCTTTTAAACCTGAATTTTAATTTTCTCATCTGCTAGTTGAAATGTCCTTAGTGTATAGTAAGTTACATTCTTCAGTTTCAATTTATTCATCCGTAAGATCATTTTTATTTTTCCAATTTGGCTATCCACTGATAGACACAAATATGAACTCAGACTACACATCATAACCTGATTTTATCATATCCAGAATATCTTTCCATGTCAGTATTCTCATTCTTAACAGTTCCTAACAGTTGCATGGTATTCATAGCAGATCCTCATGTTGGTCGAATGAATGAATGAATGAATGAATGAATGAATGGGGAAGTCAATAAAGAGGCAAAAGACATCTTTCCTTGTAGTTCTGATGCATTCCTGATCAGCCCAGCCATACACCTCCCCACCTGAGTCCCATCCTTTGAATGTCTTCCCTTATTTCAAACCTAGTGGTAGACAGGGAACCAGCAGCTTCACAGACCTTGGTCTTGTGTGTTAAGCAAATGTAAGAAACATCTTGTCATCATTCACTCAGTGCTAACCAACAGTGCCTGAGGCCTTCCCCAGGTCTTGTCCAGGAGAGCAAGGCTCTGAATACAAGACTTGTATTCACAACATAATACTGATTATTTTGAAAAATTCACACCCTGTCCTCTCCATGAGAAAAGATTTTGTAGGCCAGAGGCACAGGCAACGAGTTTCACTTGTTGAATTAAAAACAAGGCTCAGTATCATTAGCAGCACTGAGCATCTCTAGCCTTCTCCCTGGTTGCAGCTTCTGAACTCAAGGGAAGAGTGCCACTTACTGTTAGACTCATTGCATTGCAATCTGAGAACAGTTCTTCGATCTGAATCTAAATGCCACATGAAGACAAAAGTCTTATCAGGGAAGATATTAACTGACCTTGGATAGATTCCTAAATACCAGAAATTGTGCCAAGTGGTTTGTAGCCATAATCTTATTTAGGCCTTAGAATAATTCTATGATTTTTATTTCTTGATTTTTTGTGGTTTTGTGCACACAACTCCAGGGTTTTGAATCCAACCACCCAGATCATAGCCTGTAGGCCAAATTCAGTCAGTGGCCTGTTTTTGTACAGGCCACAAGCTAAGGAATATTTTATATGTTTAAATGGTTTTAAAAAATCAAAAGAATGTTTCATAACGTGAAAATTATTTAAATTCAAGTTTCAGTGCCTATAAAGTTGTATTGGAACATAGCCACACTCATTTACTCAGGTATGGTCTATGGCTGCTTTTGTACCACAATAATTCAGTAGTTGTGACAGACCTTACAGTCTTCAATGCCTGAAGTATTTACTAACCGGTGTTTACAGAAAAAGTTTGCCAACCCTGACCCAGATTCTAATTTAGATACACCACCTGGGCAAGCCACAAAACTGATCCTCAGTTTCATAAAGTGGCAGAATACCTGCCAAGAGTGGTTTTTATGGAACATTAGCCCTATAAGCACAGTATCTCCTTAAGATACCTACGGAGGTCTAAGACATAAATGCCTCAACATTAATTTCCATCTACAGATCTGTTCCTCCCTCAGCCCAGGATCGTGTAGTCTCTGAGAGTATGGACTTTAGGATCAAAATATGGGATCCCATTCTAGGATCCATGATGACTTATTAATTATATGATGCAGTAGGAAGGTGCTAAAGTATGGAGGTTGAGTGTTTAAGTTTTGAAACTAGGTTTCAATCCTGGTTCTGCTACCTGCTGGCTTGGTGACCTTGGGTAAATTATATAAGCTCTCTGAACCTCTGCTTCCTCATCTGTAATGGATATAAAAATCATACTGATGTTTTCACTCTTAAGTGGATCCTGAGAAACTTAACAGAAACCCATGGGGGAGGGGAAGAAAAAAAAAAAAAGAGGTTAGAGTGGGAGAGAGCCAAAGCATAAGAGACTCTTAAAAACTGAGAACAAACTGAGGGTTGATGGGGGGTGGGAGGGAGGGGAGGGTGGGTGATGGGTATTGAGGAGGGCACCTTTTGGGATGAGTACTGGGTGTTGTATGGAAACCAATTTGAGAATAAATTTCATATATTGAAAAAAAAAATCATACTGATTTCATTGGGATGTTGTGAGAATAAAATGAATTTATGTACGTAAAGTGATTAGAGCAGTGTTAGCAAAGATCTCTCAACAGTTGTTATTGATTTCCATTCTTATTTAGGGAAAAACAAACTCCTTCCCTTTACCTAAAGCCTATAATCTGCCCTCCATGTGTTTCTCCAGCTCCAAACTCTTCCCTATGCTGCAGGCATTACTAGCCTTTTTCACCCAAATCATGCTAACTTTTTATTTCCTCATGAGACACTTCTATTTGGTGTTCCCAGTGACCTCAGAATCTAGCACAGACCTTTTCTCAGAAACACAGCACAACACAGTTGAAGCTTCCTTCCAAAGCCCTTAACAAATGTGCACATGTAAACATAATTTGAAAAGATAACATGGACAAGGAATTTTTAGCAAGCAATAGGAATAAAATTAGAAGATTCTTCTGAGTGTTGTAATGGCCAGAAAGTTAAAACACATTTGTTTTCTTGCTCACCTTTCATTTTCCTCCCCACTCTCCATTTCCCTAGTAACTAGACCAGTGTCAGGCAGAGGGCCACATTTTTCACTAAATGAAGACAATTAACAAATGATGGGGAGGAGAGGGATTGGGAATATAAATTAACACAACCTATTTATTTTTTTCCCTTTATTTTCAAATTTTTACTTAAATTCTATTTAGTTAAGATACAAGCTGTTTATTTTTATCAAAAACTTACATGTGCTCAATTTGTAGTGGGTATCTACAGTATGATCAACTCAGCACCTCCTTTCTCAAGCGGTAGACTATCTTCCATACGTGGACATCTTGGGGACTGCCAAATTCTTACAGGATTCAGGCCCCAGCTGGGATCAGGAATGCCACCCCTAATTTCCTCTCTGGACTGGTTAATTAGTCCTCCTTTTTTCAGGCAGTGGGGCAGAAAGACTTAACACTTGGGAACTGTCAGCAGCCATGTTCTCCATCCATTCATAAAAAGGCTGGTTTGTAAAGATAATGAAGCTAACAGAGAGAAACCATACAGGAGAAATAATGAAGGGATCTGAATGGAGTTTGAGTCAGATGCTCTGGACCCCTTCCTGTAAATTGGATGGTCAATTTATACTTTCATCATATAATAGCACAGTTATCATTTCAAAAGTTTGTCTTTTTGCTTCAACTAGCTAGAGCAGAGTACGAATGCAATATTCCTTTAGCCCACTACACGGTCAAGTCATCTAGATTTCTTAAAACCAGTGCCCAAGGCCCACTCCAGAACAATGAAATCAGAATCTCTGTGGTCTGGACATCAGTAATTTCAAGAAGTGCCAGGCTATCGCAGATATCTCACTTTGAGGAATCAGTCTATCAGGAATATTCATTATAACTAGGAATGCAGAGATATATTTTGACCCTCACAAGATTGAAAGACTGTATTAACTTTTAACCTTGTAACAATTATCAGATCATGACTGCTCCTTCATCTCATTGTAATTGCAGTTCACATTAGAACTCTAATTTAAGAGTTTTGGTCAGGTGCCACCTAGACCTGCAAGATCAGATCCTCCAAAGTCAGAATTTAAGATTCCTCATGGAATTTTAATCCCTAATCCTCCCTAAACACACACACACACACCCTCATACAAATGATGTTGTGACTCTTATAATGTTATGAGACTCATTTAGTTTTTTCCATGCAAACAATTGCAAAGCAAGCCAAAATTGGTTTAGTACCTCTTGGCCCAACATCTGCAAGGTTAACAAAAGGTTGAGGTCAAAGGAAGATTTCTTTGGAGAGTTGCTCAAGTGTTATGCACTTCAATTTAAGCTTTAAAGAGCCTGGACTGTGTTCCCTGAGCCCAAACATCTATACCAAACACATAACAGGAAAAAAAAAAAAAAAATTAGACTGGCCAACTAGCTGTCTAATAGAGAAGTATCTATTTGGCAACAGTCTACATCCCAAGATTTTTAAAGAAAAGGATGCATGAATGTTTCACATACAGAATAGGCTTGTGGCCACATCAAACTGGACTTTGCCAGTTTTAGAACTAGAAACCTTCATAGAGCAAATCCCTGAAGGGTGATATACTGGAAACCAAGAACTGAGGAAAGACTCAAAGGGGACACCTGGGAAAAAGCACTACCTTTATCAGTGATTCTTAAGCTTGAGTGTGTATGAGAACCTGAGAGCTTTTTAGACCACAGCTTTTTGGACCCTACCCATGGAATTTGATTTAGTAGATTTAGGGTGAGGCCTGAGAATCTGCATTTCTAACAAGTACCCAAGTGATGTAATGCTGCTAGACAACACTTTGAGAACCACTGGCCTACATAAAGAGAAAGACCAGCAGAGAACTTCAGGAACAAAGAAGATTCTCCACCAAGCCCCTGGTGGAAGAGAGGGTGGAGGGCAGAAAAGTGCAGAAATAAAATCTCAGTGCTCAAAACAAGCTGACTTCTTGCTCCTGGTCAAATCAACTAGGGTGGGTGAGTGGATAATAAAAGAAGGGCTTAGTCCTAGTCACTCAAAGACCCAACTGACTGAACCTTTATCATCTTCAAGTGGCTTCCACAGTCATCCTAGGTGCAGCCATCCAACCAGCAGATGAGAAGGGAATGGAGGAACACGCCAAGAAATTTTTGTGGAAACGGCCTGAATTTTTGTATCCATACTCCATTGCCAAGAACTTAGTCCCATGTGTAGACCCAAGAGGAGTGAAAAAATGTAGACCCTGGCAGGGCAGCCACATCTTAAGGGAAAAAGAATCTCCAGCACACAATCCAATAGTCTTTGCTATCAAATCCCTTTCCCAATGCAGGCTTCCAGCCTTATCAAGTCTTGAGCATAGCTTTAAGGAAAATGCATAGCTAATTAGACATTTACAAAAATGAATGTTTGTAACTAAAAGTGATCAAAGGATTTATTATCTGAGTAGAAAAAAATTATAAGACCTATCCAGGGTAGGGTCAAGTAGCTCAGATAGTGTGTTTACAGAAGCAGTAGAGAGGAAACACAAAACTGCTGTTTTATAACTCTATGGGGTTCCTCTCTTTTAGCATGTTATACTACGTTTTTAGAGATTAAGTAAATTTTTAAGTAAAATAAATCTAAAGATTTTAGAATTTCACATTTATTCAGCTTGTTATCCTTTATTTATCAATCATTCTTAAAGCAAATGACAAATCTACTTTTCAAAGATGAAGGAAGGCCTGCTATTACTGAGGATATCTCCAACATTCTATGCAACTCCAAAACCAGGAATGTTTCACACAACTGCAGCACTCTGCTTTTTAAGGCGATTACCCTTAATGTATGCATACTCATTTGCCTATATTTGTCACAAAGTGAAATGGCCTGTGACATCTCATGATTGATAAGGCTGGAGTCAAGCCATTTACATGACTTCTAGATATACCTCTTTTAAGACTCTCCAAGAGCAAATTAACCAATATACGCCATTTACTGAAAAGGGAAAAGAAAAAAAAGAAGAAACATCCTTCATGGTCTTTCATTCATTTCATCAATGAGGACACACAAGGCAGCATCTTTCTCTATAATCTGGTCTCTCCTATGACCTGAATTTTCTCTTTGCTGTTCATTCTGTCCAGTACAATTGTTGCTATCATCAGCGTCCATTGGTTCAGTTTTTACTCTCATCCCTGCTTCGGAATGGGGCAAATCATCAGGCAAAGAAGCCAAGCAATTCTGAATCATCTCAATGACTCGCTCCAAGTGCTTTTGAAACCGTTCAGCTGTTTCAAGGCGTTGACGTTTCTGCACCTCCATCATGACTCTCAATGTCTCTCTTGCTTGGTGGGGTCGGTATTCATTTATGAGATGATGCACATGCACAAAAAGCAGCTTAAGATCTTCTAGCTTCTCTTCTCGTTTTATACTCCCAGGGCTTCTTATCAAGATATCTAAGAGGTCTAAGAAATTAATAAGAATAGACATATTGAGTTTTCTCAGTTCTTTCTTGTGATCAAACTGCATAGGATGAAGCCGTTCGATGCCCTGACTTTCTAAAGGGCGAATGATAAGATCGTCACATTGAAACTGATTGCCAAACATCATATAACTGTCTTTTATTGGAGGTGGAGGCTTGGGAGCTAGGCCTTCCTGAATATTTTCATCTGTATATTCCTTGATGTACTGCATTGGAGGTGGCGGAAGGGCACTCACTTGTTGTGGCTCACCCATTGCGGAAGATCAAAAATCTATGGAAATAAACCAAAAATTTAGAGTCGAGCTACAAAACAAACCTGTCACATTGTATACTACAGACAGAGTATTTTCTTTTTTTCCTTGGCAGTTTGGGGCCCAGGACAAAATGATCTCCTTAGTTTCTAAAACAACAGAGTAAGGCTGCCATCTTTTTCTAATTAGCATTATATCTTCAATCATCTGATAATTTTTCCTTCTCTGCTTAAGGTTTTCATCAGCACAAAAAAAGTGTAGTATATTTTCATCTATAAATAAAATCTGGATTCCTCACCAGTTATTCCATTTCTCTACTCCTCTCTACAGCCAAATTACACATGCTGCATATTCATTTTTGTCATTATCCAATTTGGCCTCAACCTACTAACTCCACAAAAACCATTCATCAAGGTCATCAGCAATCACCAAACAAGCAAATCCAATGGATATTTTTCAAAGGTGATTTTACTCAATGATTCTTCAGCATTTTCTTCTTTTTCACCACACTTCCCTTCTCCCTTGGCTTCTGTGAGCCTACATTTATGTTTCTCTCCTACCTCGCTGGCCGCTCCCTGTCTAGCTCCTTCACTGCCTCTACTCCACCCAAATTTTAATGTTGGCATGCTTCAGAGGGTTTCTCTGGGGCCCTCTTCTCACTCTAAACTAGGGCATCACAAACTCAAGTGCCGAAGGGAGAAAGCAAGCAACGAAAACAGTGAAGCACTCTGGGGCAAGGATTCAGATGAATTAAGCACATGCATGCCAGCCAGATCTCAAAGCCTCCAGCCATTAGATTTCATGTGGGAATGAAAAATCATTGTTCCTCAGTTTCCTGATTTCTGAAACGAGGGCAAAAATCCAGATTTTATGCAGAATCTCTCGATTTTTAAATAGTGGTAACTAATTTCAGAAAGTGTCAAGTTCTGTGGGGTCGAAAAGAATTTATCTACAACAATCTTCGTGGTCTGCAGTTTTAGACCTCTGGTTTACAGTCTCCCTTGCGTAATCTCAGTCAATTCTACAGCCTTAAACACCAATTCTATCACTGGTTCTCAACCAAAGTCAATTTTGCCCACTAGGAGACATATGGCAAAATCTGGAGACATTTTTACTTGTCACAACTGGGGGATAGAGTGCTACTGGCATCTAATGGGTAGAGGCCAGGGATGCTGCTAAACCCTTACATGACAGCCCCCAACAAAGAACTATCCATCCCCAAATATCAATATATTGTGCCAAAGTGGAGAAATCCTGGTCTATGATTTAGGACTCTGTACTTTCTACCTCCAATGGAGACTGCCTCAGTTTCTTCTGAATGTCTCATAAAGCATTCAAAAAAAGAATTACCTCCTCTCCTCCCTATCACAAATTTATCAAGTCCTGCTGATTCCACACCTTCACTATCTCAAATTCATCAGTTCTGGCCAAACCACCATTCCTTCTTGCCAGGGATATAATGGCTTCCCCCAAGGATCCTTCTGCTTTCACTACTGTTCTTCCACATAATAGCCAGCATTAATTGTTTTCATCCCACATTCCTTCTCCTTCACTATATCCTAGCAGAACTGTCTTTAATCTACTATTTTTACACTATTCTTTAACTATACTATACTATACTATTAACTATAACCTCTTCTTTCAGTCTTTCCACATGCTTTTCTTCCTGCTTCAGGCAGTAGCTTAAAATGTCACCTCTAAAGAAAAACTTACTTAATTATTCATCAAAAGCAGATCCTACCTTCTTTTATTCTCTGAACCGGTATTTGATTTCTCTCCCTGAGCAAACTACAAGCTCCATAAGAGGAAGGACTCTCTATCATAGTTCTATGACCACAACCTTGTACATAGAAGTTTCATAAGCATTTGTTGAGCAGCTTCATCCATTTCAAGACAACTCCAAATCAATGGGAATTTGGAAGTAGGTACAAACATCTTTAATGTGTATTCACTCTTTTGGTTGTTTACGGTTTGTCTGATATAGGACAATGAGTATCCAGGGATGATGATTATGACAACAGATAATATATGAGACATACTACGTGCCTTTTCTTGTGGTTGTGAGTACTTTTCTTGTGGTTGTGAGAAAAGCTGCTTCCGTTTTGGAGAGGAGACAATTGTGGCTCAGAAAGGTTGAACCACTTGTATAACGTCACCAAGTAGTAGAGGAAGGATCCAGAACCTAAAGACTTCAAACAGTACACCATACTATCTTTCAATGATAAACAAAAAAAAAAAAAAAAAAAAAAACACTACCTCCATTATAGTGTTGCTTACAATCTATCAAGGAAAATAGATTAAAAAAAAATAATAATAACTAAATAACTAACTACAAGTTTTAAGGCTACTATAAAAGACCAACAGATCAAACTACCAAAAATAAATCTAAAAATCCCACACTGGAAAATATATCACAAGCAAAATTAAAAGATAATCCCATTCTTCCGGGAGAAAAACACAAGTCTAAAAAGGAGCAAATACTAGCAATTTTATTTTGACTTTTTAAAAACATATTTTCTCTGACTCCACCCCCATTAGAAGGAAAGCATTAGGACTTCAGGAACTGCCTGTCTTGTTCACAGCTCTACCTCCAGCACTACAAGACCCTCAATAAAAGTCCAATGAATGAGATTTTTCAAAACCTGTGTTTTTTAAAAAACAGAAAAATTAGACAAAAGAGGACAAGGAAAATGCAAATGCCGAATAAAGGCACGAAAGTATTCAGACTAGTACACTTTTAGAAGCAAATTTTAAGAATTTTCATCTAACAGACTATGAAGATTTCAAATAACCCATCGTTCAACAAATATCAGAACACCTTCTATGTGACAGGCACTGGCTTCCACAGAGGTCATACTCTCCTTTCTCTCATTTTCTTCAGTGCCATCCCAGTTTTAGAAGCAGCTCTTAGCTATTCTGGCCCCAGGGAAACCTGTTGGGGTGGAGGGGACCCACCTCAGTTCTCATAGAAGCCATCTTCACAACCACCACATAACACTCGTGGCTGGTGGGCCAGTACCACCCAAGAGAATATGGGGCAATTCTCATACACAAGTAACAGGAAACATACACATTTGGAACTTAATTTGGCAGTATCAAAATTTTAAATGCTGACATTCTCTGAAGCAACAATTCTACTTCTAAAAATTTATTCTACGCAAATATTGGCACAAGTACATAAACTTGTGCATTAAGGGTGTTTAATGCAGCACCGTTTGAAGAGTATAATCCATGACTTCATCAATATGAGCGGTGGATAAGATATTCCTATGTAATATAAGACAGCCCTAAAGGAAAAAGGGGTGAAACTACACGGGATTGGAAGGTTATAAACACTGTGTACTGGGGGCGCCTGGGTGGCTCAGTCGGTTAAACATCCAATTTCGGCTCAGGTCATGATCTTGTGGTTTGTGAGTTCGAGCCCCGCGTGGGGCTCTGTGCTGACAGCTCAGAGCCTAGAGCCTGTTTTGGATTCTATGTCTCCCTCTCTCTCTCTGCCCCTCCCCTGCTCATGCTGTCTCTCTCGCTGTCTCTCTCTCTCTCTCTCTCTCTCTCTCTCAAAAATAAATAAACTTAAAAAAATAAAATAAAACAAAAGACACTGTGTACTGTTTCACTTACAACACATGATAGCTGCAAACAGTAATAATCAACTTTTTAAAAACAAATATAAATTCAGACTTACAGAACGTTGTGTGAAAAGTACAAAGAACTTTCCATATTCTTCACCCAGATTCTCCAAATGTTAGTAACATTTTCCCTCATTTGCCTTATTGGTTTCCCCCAATACTCTACTGCATACCCCCCAAACAAGAATGTTCCCTTATAACAAAATTATTACCAGAATTACAGAATTAGCACTGATCTGGTGCTTCAAAATCAATTTTAGACCGCCCAGGTTTCACCCCACTTAATCCGTTTTCCAAAGGCCAACTACATGACAGGTACGTTTTATATCCTTAGTCTTCCTAACAATTCTAAGAGTTAAGTACTACTGTCAGTTTCATTTTCGAGAGGAAGATCCCGAGTCTCATTGAGGTGAAGTGTTTGCACCAGATCAAAAGGCTAGCAAAAAGCACAGCAGGAATTCTTATCCTAGGTCCTTTTAGCTGCAAAGTAGCAGCTCTCTTAAATCAGTAAACGATGAATCTTCTAAATGTACAAAAGGAAGCTGACATATTACAGACATTATTATTATTTCCCTATCACTTCTCTAGAATGAACTTTTCAAAGGCAACGTCTTTAGTAAAACCAGCGCCAAGCGTTACACACGGTTATCAGATTTAAGAACCACCGTCTAGTGTTTGCTCCACGCTGAGGGCTTGACCAAAAAAAGGAAGGTATTCCAGGGTCCCACCCCCAGACATATGATTCATTTCGTCTACTGTGAATGGCACCGCGGCAATGTAGCTTTTAAAACATCCCCAGATGAGGGGCGCCTGGGTGGCTCAGGCCGTTAAACGCCGGGCTCCGGCTCAGGTCATGATCTCACGGTTGGTGTGTTCCAGCCCCGCGTCAAACGCAGAACCTGCAGCCTGCTTCGGATTCTGTGTCTCCCTCTCTGTCTCTGCCCCTCCCCCGCGCACACTCAGGCTCTCTGAGAAATAAAAATATAAACCTCTCCAGATGAATGTGACCATTAGGCTTGGGATCGGCCTCCCTTCTCCAACTTCCCCCCCCCCCCTCCAATCACACACACACTCCCCCTTAACTCAGCCGATTGGACCGCCTCCCGGAGGAGAAATAGCTGCAAATAATACTGGGATGGTCATTCTCAAATGACACAGGCCGGAGACCAGAGGAGTCTCCAAAGCCACACAGGTTAGCAAAACAGCGGCGAGAGCCTAGAACTCTGGTCTCCCAACCTGCAGTCCGCCTCCGCCTCCCCATACGGAGGAAGGGAGCCCTGAGCCCGCCAGGCCCCGGGTATCTTCCTCCCGGCTCCCCACCAGCAGCAGCGAGGCCGCACTCTCCGAGTGACCCGGGAGAGGAAGGGGACAGAGCATACTCCGCTCCAGGCCTCCCCCATTCCCAGGCCGCCCAGAGGAAGCCCCGAGGTCCGGAAGAAGAAATGCCCGCGGAATCGAGCCCCAAGCCGCCACCGCCCACTCACCTCAGCACAGGGTTTACACTGGAGCCGCCTTCGCCTCCGCAACCGAAATCCAGCTTCCGGCCACCTCCTCCAGGAAGAAGCCACTGACACTGTCCCTTGATTGGCTGGAAGCTCTGTCTTTTAGCCGAGGCCCTAATCCCGCCTCAGACCAGTGGCTTGCTAATGCGCCTGCGCATATATCCCCCCGTTCTGTGGTATAGTCGCCCGCGGGTTTCAGAGTGGGGGTGAATGTGTTGGTACTTTCTGCCAGTGAAAGTAGCTGCTGCGAGCTCCATTCCTTTTTTTCCTTTTCTTTCCCTTTTTTTTTAACATCTGAAATTAAACAACTCATTCATGTGCCTTATATAAAAGTTAGAAAATGCAGATAAGCAGGTATTTTTTTTAATTGTATCTACTGTAACCGCACCGTCGAAAATAACATTAAAAAATTGTGGTTGAACTCTATATGATTAATTATTAATCTGGAAATATTTGTGAACACGATTGGGAATCAATAACATATTCTCAATTTTCATTTCCTCACTGTGTATTCACATATGTTTTCATTTATCTAATTATATTTCCAGGTAACAGATTAACAGGTTAAAAAAGATATCAGTTAAAGATTCTTTTGGAGGTTATTTTCATAAGAAGTCACAAATTTATAAGTTTGTGGGAATCTCACAAGAGCAAATTGGACACACACACACAAAAGGTTGTTATTCTGATAAAAGTTCTCAACTTTACCTCTTTAAGATTATTTTATTTCATTTTTTACAAAATTAGGGGGTTCCAAGTATATACAAGTGTAGAGAGAGCAGTGTACTGGTCATCCACCCATTAGATCTAGACATTATTTCATTTCAACATGCGACTCCAAAATAGATGGACTCTTATTTTCTTCCATAACCACAGAACCATTATTTCATCTAAAAATAAATTAGTAACTATTTAAAATCATCAGAATCAAGTCATTATTTGGATACCAATTATTTCAGGATCCAATAAGCCTTCATGACTGGCTGATGTTTCTTTTAATTACCTTTTAATCTAAAGGTTCTGTTAAGTAACAAAAATTCAACCCAGTAAATTTTAAAGATCCAATTGGCTTTATTAATATATTCATGAATTGGACAGAATCCCATCTAGCAAGTAAAGGAGAACTCCAAATATTTGTGTAAAATGGAAAGTTTTTATGCAAAAGAGGGTTGGTACAAGGAAGTTATTAGCAAAAGAGAGGATTGTTTCACACAAGGTCACATTCCCTTAGTGGGAAGAGCAGGGGCCTTATTGTGAAAATTACTTCATCTTTCTTTGGGAGTCTGGGGACAATGGAGAGGGTCCATGTGATAGATTAGCTCATTGCTGCTGACCAGAAAATTCCAGATTGGTTGGATTACCATACCAAAATTC
This sequence comes from Panthera tigris, assembly GCF_018350195.1. Taxonomy (NCBI): domain Eukaryota; kingdom Metazoa; phylum Chordata; class Mammalia; order Carnivora; family Felidae; genus Panthera; species Panthera tigris. The sequence continues at coordinate 189,554,503 of NC_056660.1, read as the reverse complement.
CACTCTTGAAAAGGTTGAAACTGCATTTAAGTCTTGGTTTGCTGTCCTGTGACACCTGACTCCACATTGGGCCTGTGGTTTTCTTTGTAATAGCCTTCCTTATCTCAATTGTCCCCCCATATCAATGTATTTGTTGAAGAAATCCGTTCACTTGTGGGCACACCCCAATCAGACTTTCTCCCTGACTAAGGCCAATGTGGCCTACACCAGGGCCTATGGTGGTCATTCTTAGTCCTCATATTCCTCTGCCCTTAGCAACACTTGGCACCTTTGATCCTATGAATTTCCCAGGACTCCATTCTCACTTCTTAGTGGGATCTCATCCAGGTGGTAATATCCAGGTGATATCCAGGCCTTGGCAACACACTCTTCTTTGTACTCAGACCCCCTTATCCAACAGTGTCACACATCTTTACTCAATTGCAAAGACTCAAATCTAAAGAGTTATCTGTTACTCCTCTTTCTCCCATACACCATTGAAACTACCATACCTGACTTTTGTATTAGTTTTACTTAGAATAAGTACAAGTCCCAAATATAACCAATTTGCACCATTCCCACTGCTAGTTCATGCCACAGGACCGGAAACCAGACTTCTGAAATAGCCTCCTAAAGGTTTCCTTTTTCTACTTTTGTCCTCTCTTAGCCTATTTATCACAGTCTTAACATATAAGACAGATCTGACCACTCCTCTATTCAAAATTCTCCAAGGTTTTCTATCACATTTACAGTAAAATATAATGTCCTCACAATGGCCTATATAAAGCTGTGCAAAATCTAGTCCTTGGCTGCTTCCCCAGTATAATCTCCTACCGTTTTTTTCCATGCCCACTCTTCTCCAGTTACAGACCTTATTTCTTACCCTCAAATTGTCACCATAACTCCTGCCTCAGGACCACTGCATTTGCCTGCACCTCTCTTCTGCAGATATTTACGTGCCTCACTTTCTCACTTCATTCAAGTCTGTGGTCAAATGTGACCTCAGAGAGGTCTTTTCTGGTCACTGTCTATAAAATAACAGGTTCCCTAATTATTCTCTTGGGGGATGACTCAAATCCCTTTAGTGTGCATTATCCTTTCTTCATAGAACTTATCATCATCTGATAACATATTGCATAGTATATTTATTTATTTTCATTGTCTTTCTTCCCCACCAAAATACAAGTTTCATGAGTGTAAGGCCTTTTTTTCATTCACTGCTACATTCTCAGCACCTACAATAATGACTGAAATTGACAAGTACTCAATGAACATTTATTGTATAAGTAACAACATGAACTTAATCCTCATTTTAAAATGAATTCACAGTGTGACATTAATGGATAAACCATTAATGGATAAACATTAATGGATAAACCAGTCTATTTAGCCCCACTGTGTGAAATTACTTTCCTTTAAATTTTTGCTGTTATTAATACATTGGATGAACATCCTGGTGTGCATCTGTTTGTACACATGCTCATTTTTTTCCTTAAGATAAATTCCTGGAAATGGAATTGCTGGCCCAAAGGTACGGTGTCTTTCAGGTAGTAGCAGGACCAAGGCTAGAATCTAGAACTATTGACTCTAAGTTGAGTGTTCTTTACAATAAACTACAAATAAATAATAGTATAAAGTTCAAATTGTGAAACAGGCTAGTGAAAATATAGCATGTAATAAATATTATTTATGTGGCTATATTTTGAGAATCTGAAAGGAAAGTTTACTCCTTAAAGATGTCTTCTGCAGCTTGATGAGGAATATGTCCATTCAACAAATCTTTACTGTATGTCTACTGGCCCAGGTACTGTTCTAGAAGGTAAAAAAGACAAAGCCTTGCCTTCTAATGGAGAGACGCATAGAGCAACAAGCCAACAAACAAGAATTTCAGATAGTGATAGGGCTATGGAGGAAAAAAATAATCCAAAATAATGTGATAGTTATGTGGTTTTGGGGGTAGTTACTTTATTGAGAGTGATCAGGGAAACCTCTCCCAGTGGTGACTTTGGAGCTAGGACATAAGCAATGACAAGGACACAACCATGCAAAGACTTGCAAGGTAGCAAATACAAAGAGCCCAAGGCTGCTGTGATCTTCCAGAGTTACAGAGACAGCACAAGGGGGCCCACGTGCTGTATAACTAATGGGCATGGAAAGAGTGGTAGGTGAGGGGCGGAAACAGGCAGAGGTCCATGGTACTGGCATCTTGCCTCTAGTAGCTAGGTACATTATAAAAAACATCATTATTTATCATTTGAGCCTAAATGGCAGCAAATATATTTTCTCTACCCTGTTGATTTTTTTAAGGTTAGTTTATTTAGAAATAATTTACATACAGTAAAATTAACTTCAGGTCAATTTCAGTTCGATGAGTTTTGATGAATATCTACTGTCATAGAACAACCACCACCAGAATTAAAATATAAAATATTTGTATCACCCCAAGAAATTCTTTTATGCCATGCTTTGTATTCAATCCCCTCTCTTCACCCCCAATGCCTAGTAACCATTGATCTTATTTCTGTTCATATGGCTTTGCCTTTTCCAGAATGTCATATAAATGCAATCATATAATATGTAGATGTTTCATGTAAAAACCTTTGAGGTTCATTAGCATTGTTGAATGTATCAACAGTTTGTTCCTTTTTACAGGTGGAGAGTATTCTATTGTGTGGATGCACCATAATTCATTTATTTGTTTACCAGTTGATGGACATTTGGGCTGTTTTCCTATAAACATTTATATACACATGCTTTCATTTATTTTGAATAACTACATAGGAATGGGATTGCTAGGCCTTATTATACTTATCTGTTTATCTGTGTAAGTGTCAAGCAGTTTTCTAAAGAAGCTGTATCATTTTTCATGTCTGCTAGCAAACTATGAGGTTTACAGTTACCCTACATTTTCAACTGCACTTGGTATTTTCCTTTTAATTGTTATTTTTAATAGCTATGTAGTGTTTTAGTTTGTATTCCCCCAGTGTTGCATATCTTTTGTGCACTTATTTGCCACATGTATCTTCTTTGGTGAACTATCTGTTCAAATTTTTCGCCCATTTTTTAATTGGCTTCTTTGTTTTCTTAGTATTGCATTATAAGATCTCAGGGGCACACACACACGCACCCACGATACAAATCCTTTATCAGAAATGGGTTTTATAAATATTCCCTAATATTTTTTTCTTAATAGTGTCTTTCAAAGAACAGAAGTTTTTAGTTTTGATGAAGTACTATTTATCAACTGTTTTCTTTTTATGGTTCATACTTTTTCTACTCTATAAAGAAATCTTTACCTAACCCAAAGTTACAAAGATTTTTCCCATGTTTTCTTTCTTCTTTCTTTCTTTCTTTCTTTCTTTCTTTCTTTCTTTCTTTCTTTCTTTCTTTTCTTTTCTTTCTTCTTCTTCTTCTTCTTCTTCTTCTTCTCTTTTCCTTTTGTCTCTTTTTTTTCTTTTTCTTTTCTTTTCTTTTTGCACATGAGAGTCCAACTGTTCCAGCACCACTTACCCTGATTTCCATTTTGTTGGTATTACTACCTCTATCATTAATAGACAAGTTCGTAAATAATAATCTCTGAGCTGATATTAGTCAATTACATTGTATCTTTGCTTGTTAATCAGCCCAAGTAGAAGAAATGGAGGCTAGCAAATTAAATTTTTCATCTCCAGTCCCTTTTGCTTCCTGCCATATGATTTTTATCAGCTCATATATATTGCTTAAACAATGCACTTTGGGTGAGAGTCATTGCTAAAGCATTGTTACCCTACAATCTGCTCTGTAGTTTCAATTTGTAATCACAGTTTTCATGTCGTTGTCTCACGGGTACTACAGACCTTATCACTAACAAAGATCTCAACACCCCAGACCTGCCTGTGACAAATGGGGAGTGGAGGATGCCCGCAGCTTGTTTTGCTTGCTACAACTTTCTATGGCAGCAGGGGGCAGCAGTAACCTTGAAATCTGGGAACTATCCCCAGTTTACACTTCTACAACAGCAAGATTTCAGTGCCACATATGAGGTATCACTGAGGGACAATTTCAGTTAGCTCTTGCAGGCTGAAGAACTTAAAAAGGATTTAGAATCCTGCAAAAAGGCAGGTAAGCCCTTTTGAATTATTTGTTGTAGCTGTTACTGTGGTTAAAGTCTGCATTTACATTATTATGTGAGTTTCACCAAGGAAAAAGTAGCCCTGCCATTATTGTAACTATTTTTGAATCATCACAAAGTCTACCCATTTCATTGGTTGCTAAATTTATTTCCTACACACTCCTCAAAGAATCTGGGCTATATCCAACCTATTTAAGGTCCTTTTTAAGGTCCATCTCAAAAGTAACCTTCTCCAAAAGGTTTCTCCAAGTTCGCCCAAATAAAAATTACCTCTGTACCCTCGTTATAGCCTTGTTTCTGTACTTACCGCACCTCTCTACCTTAAGTTGTAATTATCCACCTGCTTTATTTATGTGGTGAGAGCTTAGTTCCTGATTTTTCGGGCATCAGCTCTGATATTCCCAGCATTGTCTCCCACATAGCCAGGGCTAAATACATTTCTGTTGAAAGATGAATATTGAGCAAAAGCAGAAGAAAGAAGAAAAACTCCATGCCGTTACACACACATCGCAAGTGTGTAAAATTACAAACTGCCTGCTGGTGTTTTTTTTGCGGGGGGGGTGGGTGGGTGGGGGGAGGTGGGGAGACCCACAGACAGGCTCCATGCCCAGTATGGAACTGATGTGGGGCTTGACCTCACTGTTGGTGAGACCATGACCTGAGCCAAAATCACAAGTCAGACGCTCAACTGACTGAGCCACCCAGGTGCCCTATGAACTGCCTGCTTTTGATATTACTTCCTATCAGGACTGGGACTAGGGTCAGGTGTGAGGCACTTGCCTCAGATACAACATTAAGGAAGGGGAGCAACACTCAATAATCAAGATAAATAATATTTAAGTGCAATACTTTAAAGATAAAAATTAAGGCAAAAAAATCCATAATGGATAAAATATTATAATTTTAAATAAGGACAAGATCAGTAGTCTACATATTACCATTTTAAAGAGGAGAGGCCTTTCTGTGGGACTCTGTCATTCAAAGATTGGAATTATTTTCCTAATGTCCTCTTAGATTTTTATAGTTTAATGTCGCATCTGTATTCTAATAAATTTGTTCATTTGCCATTAAATATTGCACATCGACTAAGTGCCAGCTATTCTCCTAGAGGCTGTAGGCATAGTGGTCCAACCCACTGCAAGTCCAGAAGCTGCTTCTCTGCAGTTATCTGAGAAGGTCTTTGCCCACTTGATTCTATCTATTTCAGGTACAGAATGAGGTCTTAGAACCTTGGGCCTCCAAAGGACAAATACATATTCTATTACTTCAGACCTCCACAAGGATCCTGTGTCCTATATACAGTAAAACCTTGGATTGTGAATAACTTGCTCTGCGAGTCTTCTGCAAGATGAGCAAACATTTCTAATAAACTTTAACTGGATAAACGATAAATTTTCTTGCAATACAAGTAGTATGTGATGCTGAACATCACATGATCACAACTGAGCCAATGGTTCTCTCTCTCTCTCTCTCTCTCTCTCTCTCTCTCACTGTGAGATTGTGGGTGATCATCTCCCATGCACAGATGCTCGGTCTCAGGCCGTGGTGTTTGGCAGAAATCAGTGATTTTTCAGAATGTTGGAAGGTGCCCACAACGCGGCACTAGTGTATTTTTTGACATTTCAAAGCACCTATGGACAGTCCTTTGCTTTTCCACACAGGAATAAGCTTAGGGATGCTTTGCTTCATTCTAGGTCAGGCTGCCTGTAGATAGAGACCCTTTTCTCTGTTGCCTTATTGCCAGTTACATTAAATACAGTTTATGACAAGAGTTTATTAATACTGTATTGTAGTCAATATCTGTTGAGCATATACAATGGCCCCCATGCAGAAAAAGGTTGAAAAGAAAGGTGGTAAGAAGGAGATGATTGCAGTGGAAGTTAAGAAGGAAATCATGGAGAAGTAGGAACAAGGTATGCGAGTGGCCAAAATTGCAAGATTTTGGAAGTCTATGTCTGCATCTCATCTGCAGAAGAGGAGGAGAAAAAGGCAGAGGAATCCTTCACTTCAAATGAGATTGGGGAGATGTGTAAAATGTGGGAAACAGTGCAAAATTTTGTAGAAAAGCACCACCTGAATAAGGCTATACCAGTGTGAGCGATGAATCTGTTTAATGACAATGCAATATCATGTTTCTGCAAAATCCTCAAAAGGATGCAAAAGTAAGTGTCATTTTCCTTATTAAAGTTGCATGAAAAGAAAAAGATTTCATTGAGCCAATAGACAGCAGTGATTCTGTTAGTGATAGTGAAAATCATCCTACATAATAACCCTCCTCTCTCTTGTCTCCCTCACACCAGACATGAAGGTTTTCAAAGGTAAGGGCAGGTTAATTAATTTTTCTTTATATTGTGTATTTTCTTTATTATTTTGTATTATATTACAGTATTGTAATCACTTCTATATTAATATTTTTGGGTTGTGAAACGAATCATCTGAGTTTCCATTATTTCTGATGGGGAAATTCGCTTTAATATACAAATGCTTTGGATTACAAGCATGTTACCGGAATGAATTATGCTCACAAACCAAGGTTTTACTGTATGCAGATTCCAGTCTTTGTGACTTATGTAGGATTTGGCTATCTTCCTTCTGAATCTACTGTCCTTTGTCCCCTTATCATCTTCCCCCAGCTCTCACACCTGAGTCCCAATTTGTCTTCCGACATATGTTAAACTGGGCTGTGGAACCCTGCAATTGAATCAGAGTCAAGTAGAGTAAACTCTGGCCTGAGAGTCAAAAGACCAGAGCTCAACCAGTCTGGTGGATAACCTGGGGCAAGCCATATCTCCTCTCAGCACAATGAGAATCTCAAGCAGAATCAGTAGCCTCTAAGTCATGGAAATGCTTTCCAGGTGCCCAATGAGGCAATGAGCTCGTTCACTCCAGAGCGCCTCAACATTCATCTCTTTGTTTATGATGTTCCATTTAAGATTTCATATAAAAAAAGATTTTAAAGGACAAATTGTACCAAAAGTTTGGAAATCACTGGATCATATGGTCTCTAGGTTTGTTGTTTTTGTTGTTTATTCTCAAGTTAGTTAACATACAGTGCAGCCTTGGCTTCAGGAGTAGAACCCACTGATTCATATCTTACATCTGACACCCAGTGCTCATCCCAAAAAGTGCTCTCCTTAATGTCCATCACCCATTTAACATCCCCCCATCTGCCCTCATTTTGTTCTGTGTATTTAAGAGTCTCCTATGGTTTTCCTCCCTCTCTGTTTTTATCTTATTTTCCTTCCCTTCCCCATGTTCATCTGTTAAATTTCTGAAATTTCCACATATGAGTGGAAGTTATTTTAAAGATTTGACATTTATTAGTTCTGTTGGTATCACCCTGTGTATGTATTGTTGAGTATATGCAACTTAAAGAAAGCAATCTTACACATTTCAAAGTGCATGTGAAGAGTTGTGTCCAATGGGAAAAAAAGCTTTTCTTTCCAGGGTTCAGGAGAAAGCTCTGTAAGTCCAATTTTTAAATAGACTGTATTTTTTAGAGCTTTCATATTCAAAGGCTTAGAGTTTTAGTCTCATAGCAAAATTGAGTGGAAAGTGTAGAGTTCCTATGTAACCCCTTTCCCCATCCACTCATAGCTTCCCCTACCATCTACATTCCCCACCAGACTGGTACCTCTGTTACAACTGATGAACCAATATTGACACGCCGTATTACACAAAGTCCATAGCTTACATTGGGGTTCACTCTTGATGTTATAGGTCTATGGGTTTTGATAAATATATAATGACATATATCTACCATTAGAGTATCATATAGAAGTCTTACTGCCCTAAGGTGCCTGGGTAGATCAGTTGGTTAAGTGTCTGGCTCTTGATTTTGGCCTGGACCATGATCTCACAGTTCATGGGATCAAGCCCCGCATTGGCACTGACAGTGTGGAGCCTGCTTGGGATTCTCTCTCTGCCTCTCTGCCTCTGCCCCTCCCCCACTCACATGCATGCACACATGTGCTCTCTCTCTCTCTCTCTCAAAATAAATAAATACACTTAAAAAAGAGAATAAGTTTTGCTGCCCTAAAAATTCCCTGAACTTAACCTATTTAACTCTCCCTCCCCCATACCTCTGGCAACCACTAATCTTTTTACTGTCTCCCTAGTTTCACCTTTTCCAAAGTGTCATATAGTTGGAATCATATATTATGTAGCCTTTTTAGATTGGCTTCTTTCAATTACTAATACGCATTTAAGTTTCCTTCATGTCTTTTCATAGTTTGATAGCTCATTTCCTTCTATTGCTGAATAATATTCCATTGTTTGGATGTACCAGAATTTATCTCTCCACTTACCTACTGAAGATCACCTTGGTTGCTTCCAAGTTTAGGCAATTATAAATAAAGCTTTTATCCATGTGCAGGTTTGTGTGGACGTGTTTTCAACTCCTTTGGGTAAAACCAAGGAGCACAGTTCTGGATCATACGATAAGAGTATGTTTGGGGCACCTGAGTAGCTCAGTCAGTTAAGCGTCCAACTTTGGCTCAGATCATGATCTCATGGTTCGTGAGTTCAATCCCCATGTTGGGCTCTCTGTTGTCATTGTGGAGCCTGCTTGGAATTCTGTCTCCCTCTCTCTGCCCCTTCCCCACTCACTCTCTCTCTCTCAAAATTAAGTAAATAAAAACTTTTTAAATAAACACATAAATATATAAATAAATTCAGTGTGAGATCCTTCTGTTTCTCAGCATGACAAGGTGTGTTTTGGTGGAAGCCCGGATGCTTTTGTATTATGTTAGGAGACTCTGGGTCTGATTTAAACTTCTTTTAACAGCCTTCCTCTAACACTACTCCAGCAAGGGAATGGTGGGGTGGGAGAGGGGCACCATCTTGTTATGAATATAGAAGTCCAGGTGTCCTACTTGGCCTCAGTTCACATGCCAGAGATAGGAAGTGCTTCTCATTACTTTCTGGCAAGGTGAGATTTCCAGCTCCCTACATGGTCTTCAGTGATATGGGAATGAGTGGGGAGGGGCTTCTTTACCAGCTGGCTGGATAAAAGCCAGAGCTCCTAACTTACCATTCTCTGACACCACCCAGTGGGAATATTGGATGCTTTGTTACAGCCTCATGAGGATGTTAGTCTAGACTCCCCACTTGATCCTTGCTTGCATGGGTTGTGGGGGGTCAGGGAGCATGGATTTTTCTGTGATGTTTAGCTGAGTAGTTCTTGTCCAAAAGCTGTCTTTCTTGGCTGAACTTTTACTGGTCTTTTGGCTAGAGAGATAAAAGCTTTTGTTGGGACTTTTTTCCAGGATTACCAGCTTCCTCTGCAGCTCCAAACCTGGAATGTATAAGGCAAAAAGAAACACAGGGAACACACCACCATGTTGTTCCTCATTTCCTGCAGTCCTTGGCTGTTCTGTCTTCTTCTCTCCACATTTCAGAGTCTTCAGACTCTCATATTCCCAGAGTCTTCATTTCCAATGAAAGGAATGGGGAAAAATGTGTCTACTCCATCTTTCTGGAAGCATAAGTCTAACGGGTCCATTTTTTTAGTAAGCAATGAATTATTAAGACAATCAATGGGATGTTTCCTTTTTCATATCTACATATTCTATAACTTCTAAAATGGAAACAATTTTGCAATAAGGAAATGTGTTTCATTTTTAAATTATTTAAATTCAAAGCCATGTATAGTGTATTATACCCTTATTGGCTATCACCAACCACAAGGTTCGTGGAGTCCGGGAAGGTGATCACAGCACGTTACACTAGCACAGTGTCACAGGCTGTTCTCCAAGAGGCAGATTTGGAAATGGCATTTTATGAGAGGGATGTTAAGGAGTGACCCTAGGACCAGCACCTGTGGAAGGAAAGGAAGGAAGCAGGAGTGCACCTAGGGTGAAACCAAGCTGCGATGCTGGCTCCATGGGGAGCTCTTGAGCTAGAATAGCCCTTGAGACATGGTCTGCCTTGGGATAAAATGGCCAGATATTCACACTCCATATCAATCGTTTTTTTGCTGTGTGCTCTGGGAAGTGTTACCTTGGGTGAGGGAGTTCTCTGAAGGAGAGACAATTTCCAGACCCACTAAAGGCTGTCCATGGGCAGGACTACCAGCAGCCAGGGCTACAAGTCCTTCATTGAAGGAATGACTACCCCATGTGGATATTTCAAATGGAAGTGTACCTTTCAAAACACCCCCTCCAATCTCTTCATTTTATGGATCCTGTGGCAGAAGATAGGAAGTGACCTAAGGTCACATATCAACAACCTCCTCCCCCAAAATTTCTCTTTATAGCAACGATAGTGCCCTTTACAAAGTGCAAATGTGATGAAGCCACTTCCTTATTTAAAACATTTCAGTGACTTGCCATTACTCTAAGGTCAGAAGTTAAAATCCTTCACATGACCACAAAGCATTGTGTGTCCTATTCCCACTGTGCTCTCCAGCATCTCTCTTAACACTTTCATCCCGCCAATCATGACACTGCCTTCAATATTTTGAGACACTTGCTTCTTCCCACCGTAGCACATCTTCTGTCTGGAGGACTCCGTTCGATCACAACAACCCCATGAATGACCTTATTCTTCTGTTGGCCAAAGATTCCTTTTCCATCTTTTGTATGTATGTGTAGGTACCAGACTTCTAGTTTGGGACGCTAGTTAGTAATCAACTATCCGCTGCTTCATAGCCCTTGCAGCAGCAGAATTGTCATGGTGATGAATATTGCTATCAAAAATATTAGCTCTATCTGGTAAGATGTATTGACTTGATGTCCCAGTTGATATCTCCCCCAGGAGGAAGAGACCTGTTGCTTTGAAATACGTATTTACGCGTGAGTGTTTTGATGAACTGTCAAGATAGAAAAGGAAATGCAGAGAAAGTGCCTGGCAGAGCACGTTGTGGTGTGCAAGTCCCAGCCTCTACTTTACTTCGGTGGCATTTGTGTAAATCATGGGTCGGCTCAGCTAACACCCTGCATGGTAGACAGATAAGGTTTGTATTAAGAAAGGCTTTGGAGGTGTAGGAGTACGAATGTGGAATGCAGTCTTGTAGAACAAGACTAAAAGAAGGACAAAAGACAAAGCTATGGTCCACAGAATCATGAGATTAAGACATTTGTATCTACGATAATTCAGCCTCTGGCATAGCATAAATTTGGGACTCTGAGTGCAAGGCTTTGGAATGTGTTCCCCTTTATCTCTCTCCTGTACCCCATACCCTCTCATATTCCCAGGAAGCCTCTCCAAAGCCCCTTTCAGGTCTTTGAGGACATGCTTCTCTCTCTCCTTCTACTTGTACCCACTGCTTCAAGAGTCAATGCCAAGGATACCTTAATCCCCAGCATCTATTGGTTTTAGTATATCAGAAATCACAAGAGCCACCCACCAGAGCGACTGGAGAAGACTAAAGTCGCTGATACTCCCAAGCCACCACTCCTGCCCGAGTACCTTGTTTCTCATTTCCCCCACCTCTGCCACACACATTTGTTCTACATACACTGGGGACAATATCCCCAAGTTTTACTGAAATCCCAGCTTCCAACCTAGTAGACACTATTGTTGGACAGAAGAATGCAAAGGCCGGGTGGATAACCTCCAGGCTTACACCACTATATATGATTCTCAGAATCATTTTTGTCAAATCAAACTTTTATCATTAACAATTTAATTATTTTCATAGGCTTGTGAAATCTATTTACAGCTTTTTTTTAAATTGAAAAGACAATGTAATTCCTTTTTTACAATAGGCATTTTTTAAATATATACTCTCACTTCTAATGTAAGATGATTTTTTTTATTTTGGGACTTATTTTCCACTTGCATGCATAATTTACACAGTTCATTTGTACATGGCATTTTAAATTATTCTATTATTTCTTAACAATATAGCTAAACCCTAACGATGTTCCTGAATTTTGAGTATTTGTGTTGCTTAGAATTTTTATTTTATACTGACTGAAAGATATCTTTCAGACTTGGATATTTTGTTGTCTATCTCTCTTGTGTCTATATTAAAAGGAAAGTGTTAATGAAATAAATTTGTTAAGGTATTCCTAAGGCAGGGACTGCTACCTAGCTGACAACAATTTAAAAACCATCCTAATTTCAGAGATGTTAAAATAAAAAAAAGATTCAATAATAAATTACCATGGACACTGTCCTTTGCTTGATAGAACAATCCCCACTCTGTTGAAGCTCTTTGTGCCTCCCAGGTCATCCCTCTCAGCTTTTCACCCTATAGACACCTACTGTTTGGAATGTGGTGTGTAACTGGTTTCTTGTTTTTCTTTACACTTTTAATATGTATTCCCAAACATATTGTTTGATCTTGTTTTTGAACTGTTCTATAAATGGAACTACATCATATGCATTTTTCTATTGCTTCTATTATTCAACGTTGTGTGAGATTCATACATGCTAACATGAATAGATGCTATTCATTTTCACTATTGTATAACATTCACTGTAGTCAGTACCACGATTTACAGATCCTCCTATTTGATAAACATTTGTACTGTTTCCAGGGTTTTGCTATCACAACTTGTTTTACTGTAAACATTTTCCTAGTTGTCTGCTGGAAAACATATTTGAGAGTTTCTCCAAAGTATATACCTAGGAGGAAGAATTGTTAAGATTGGATCTGGGGTGGGCAAAACTTTTCTGTAAGGAGCCAGATATTAAATATTTCAGATTTTTTGGGCCATAAGGTCTCTCTTGTAACTATTCAGATCTGCCATTTTAATGAGAGAGTAGCCATAGGCAATATACAGATGAATGGCTGTGGCTATGTTCCAATAAAACTTTATTTACAAAACCAGGCGGTTAGCAAGATTTGGCCCTCAGGCTGCCAATTCCTGATCTAGATGATAAACTTCTCATTCTGATTACCTAAAAATGCTGCTATACCCCCCTTTACCTCCCAATTATCCCAAGGAGACAAGAGTTCTGTCTTTAGTCTATGGACTGGACTGAATGTCCATGTTCAGGTACCTGTGGGGAGGAAAAAGAAGGGCATAGGGACATAGTGGTGGTGATGCTTTCCAACCCATAGTCTGTGACTTGTAGCCATAGTCTTGGGGAAACCAAAGGCCAAAAGGGGTTGAGGCAAAGCATGGCTCTCAGTTTGGCTCTGCTGGTTATGGGTGAGAGGTCAGGTTCTGTTTGGATGCTGGGGTCTCAGGCTGCAGCATAGTTCACATCACAGAAGCCAATGTGAAGTCACTACCAGGCTAAGGGATATAGACATTCAAACAAGATAGCATTTCTTTTGGAGTTGCATGGTTTCCTTTATTAGAGAAAGCTGGAATTGACTCTCTAGGGATGTTTCCCCGAGGCTGGGTCTCCACTGCAGCTTCCTGTCCGGTCTCCTATTTAAATGGATTTGGCTTCATAGATTATTGTCTCCATTGTCTCAGATGTCAGGGTACTACAGATATCCTCCTGGCCATCCTGGGCTTTCTCTATCTTGGCCTCTATGTTGCGCTTCTCTACCTTCTTAGCCACGAAGTCTAACTCCCTATTGTGTGTTGTGGCCGCTGCTTTTGAACCAGAAATGACTTTCAAGCTCTTGAAGAAAGAGCCAATTTTACTGGATTTCTTACTTACAGCACCTGAACTGCTTGCAGATTTTATCTTCCCCAATTTGTGAGCTGTCCTTGACTCCTTTGCCACAGAGCTGCCACTCTTGTGAGAGTGGTGTCCTCTCTTTCTTACATGGCTCTGCCCTTTCTCCTTTTTGTCATCTCTTTTGTCATGGCTGGATAAGGACCGGTGGGAGGATGATTTCTGGGTTGACTTGTTCCTTCCCGTCTTGTGGTGACTTTCACCTTTCCTGTGGTGATGGGAACTTTTCCTACTGGAAGTTCTATCTTTCTTTTCTCTTCTTTCTTTTTTTCCCTTCCGGGTTTCAGCACTGGGCTGGGAGACCTTCTGGCTTCCATCCCGTTCACACATGTAGCCCTCACTCTGCAAGGTTGAGACGAGGGGTGCTGCTACTGGGTCTTTCCCAGTAGGTGTGCCAGTCATCACTGCACCTGCAAACACCACACTCATGCTGCTTGCTGAGGAGAGATTGGCAGTTCCTGTCGTTACTGTGGAATCACCTACCGAGGATGTGCTTGCAGCGCCCAAGGCCACGTTCGTACCCTCTGAGGATATATTGACAACACCTGCAATGGCCTTGTTGGATCCACTTTCTCCCGGACATTTGGCGGCGGCTCCAGCCAGGGCCACTGTGTTTACCTGGCCTGGACCTATAGCCTTGGTTGCTGATATGCTCTGAGCACCAGAGGAAGGCCTTGTTCCTGCCCCTGCCACTGCTAAGCCTGTTGTAGCACCCGTTGCTGTCCCTGCTACTGCCATGCCTGTGGCTGACCTGGATGCTGCTCCTTCAGTAGTCCCTGAAGTCTTCAGGACCGCAGGTGAACCAGGCATTCTGTGGCGGGCATGATGGATTCCCTCTCCCCCAGCGTAACCAGAAGAGGTGGCTCTAGACACCTCATGAGGCTTGTGAAGCCTAAACTCATCCTGATCCCCTTCTCCATGGAGCTCTGGGGTCTGTGTCAGGGGAGGAGAAACAGGTAAGAAAGAGATGACAAAGTGAGACTAGAACTTTCTACTTCCTTCTCAACCTGGAACTTAACAACCCAAGGGCTTATAATTGGAAAGACCTTCAAAATTATCAAGTCTATGCTCCCACTTGATGCAAGATCCCATCTACAGCACCCCTGTCAAATGGTCACTTGGTTTTACTCAACACTCCCAGCACCAGGGGAAGCACTCATACAGTTAGTTCCCCATCTTCATGTATTTTTATTTTATATACATGGGTTTATATCTCTGCAGGACAGGTTCCTAGAAGTAGGGTTTCCTGGGCCAAGGAATCCACACATCTCACATTGTAGCGGCTACTAAAATTGTGCATGTGCAGACACACATGGGTTGTCCTGATTTTAATCAGTACATGGTGGTCACAGGGATACAGAAGAAAGGACTTCTTAATTGTTAACAGTGTTCCACAGCTGATGAGACTAACTGGGTTGGGGTAAGTGTTGAAGAAGAAATGAGACAATCAAGATGCTGTGGAAGGAATTAACAACCTGGGGTATGAGACCAGAACAGCTGCTAGCTAAGGTCTCTCTGAAAGTCAGCCCCATGGGACAATTTTGAGATGCGCTCAGGAGCTCCCCCAGTGTGGTAAGTCCTGTAGTGGTGGCTCATTTGACTGTGTGCTTATTCAAGTGGAATGTGTTTCCCAGGTGAGCCTCAGAGAGCACCAGAGGTTTTGTAGGACTAGCTTTCAGCTACTCTGCCAAAGCCCCCTCCCTCATTTGCTTGAGTCTCTGTTGATGCTTACCACTAGGCTTTTGTCATCCTCTAAGGTGGCTGCATCCCCAGTTCGCAGTGTCGGGGTACTGCTGCAGCTATCCACTGGTGGTCTCAGGAGATAGACAAGTTTTTCCCAGTAGCAAAATAGGTCTTCTCGTGCATCTGAAGAGGGACACAGCTGCAGATAGAAAGTGCGGCCAGTGGCCAGCTTTAGGCGCAGCTGCTGTTTCTCGCGATCATGAATGGAGATCTTGACAAACTTTAAAGGAAGTAGCCTGGTGAGCTCTAGGGTCTTCATGGGCTTGCGACCTCTCCCCTTGGTGGTCCGGGCGTGTCTGGCATGCTCCTCACAGACTTTTGTTGGTCGAGCCAGTAGCATGACATCAGGTAAAGGGAGGATGGGGCTGGTGGATGCAATGCCCACAGTCACCATTCGGACACGGTTGTGTACATCAATCACCTCTCCTTTTTTGCTGATCTGAATAAAGTCGCTTTCAAACATAGGTGCGTATTTGAAAATGTCATACTCTCCTCCCTTGTACAGTTGTCGTTGCAGTTCCCCCATGGAGGTATTGAACACGCCCATTGAACGGTAGCTGTGGGCCGTGTAATAAGGTAACAAATACTCGCTGCTCACGGTTCTCTTCATTTGAGACAGCTCCACCAGCCACAAATCGAGTCCTTGAGAGAGAGAGGGAGTGAAGGCAACTGCCCATCTCCCTACAGGGCTCTGCCTAAATCTCTTCCCACCACCGCATTTATCCTCCAGTCCTTTGTGACCTGTCTTCATCACACACCCCTTTGTCCCAGCCTCTAAGCAGTCACCCCCTTGATGCAGGGTCACCAGTCTCCCCCCACCCCCCACTCCCCACCCCAAACTAACCACCACCTCACCAGGGGACAGGCTGACCCTACGAGGATGTAGATGTGCATAGACCAGATATTCTTTCTAATCAAGATATTGGGATACGTGATTTATGAAACAATTCTGCTTTTGTAAATATCTGGGTGGTTTCCAGTTTCATTGTTGTTACAGATATCCCTATAATGATCATCTTCCTGCAAGTATAGTTATACATCTGCTAAATTATGTCCTAAGAATAAAATCCTGGAAGTGGACCCTGTGATTGCTAAGGGAAGGGATCTTGTTGGGATTGCCATTCTGCATGTCCCCAGTGCATAGCACAGTGCTGACAGACACTGGAAAGTAGTTGCTGAGTAAATGGTCAAAGGGGCTACTGCTACCTGTTAGAACCAGAGTTCCAATTACACGGTGGTTTCCAGGGTATGAAGGCTTTTCTCACCCATTTTCTCATATGAAGGAGGTGAAATTTGAAAACCATTGTTTTACAGTGATGAAGGCTCAGGATTATCTTGCTCAGTGTCAGAATGCAGAGCTGGATTCCATCCCAGTACTTGTGACTCAGGTCAGGACTTTTTCCTCTGCCTCAAGCAGCATGGCTCACCATTAGACTTCATTCTGCACCAAATATGGAATCATTCATGGTTAGCAATATGCGTGGGGACTTACTGGGAACCACAGGAATTCATAGAGGTCTTGAATCACCATAGGGTTTCCCGCACTGGTATGCTTGCTGCTTCACTCTTGATGTCTACCTGATAAACCACTGATGTTTTGTTTCTTTGAAAATCTCTTCAGAGAAATTATGGCAAAGATGCCTTTTTAGAGTTTTTTTTTCACTTTGCACAGGTGATAAATCCAAATTCCCCCTCCCCCAGTTAGAAGACTACTTCTAAAATAAAAATGCACCATCCAGAATCACCGATTGCCATGTGGAGGTCTTGAAATAAATTTCAACCCCAAAATATTCTTTTTTGCATCCCCAGTGCCTACCACAGTCCCTGATACATTGTAGCCTTCCAATAAATGTTACTTTCCTTGTAGTCATTGAGATTAATTCTTCTATTTGTTTATTCAACAAAATTGATTGAGCAAATATGAATTTGGGGACCAGCTGGAAAATGGAAATGCAAAGATAAAGGTCTTTACCTCCAAAGAGCCAAACTGTTTTTCTCTAAAGATGTGAAATGACTTCTCAAAAAAAACAAAACAAAACAAAACAAAAAACAAAGTGTCTTCTATTCTGAGGAGATAATCACTAAAAGTTGACAATATCAAGTTTAAAAATAAGAAGCTGGGATTTTCTATATTATACTGAACCATATGTTCTCGTAAGTTTTTTTTTCTGATGAATGGTTAATAATTAAAGAAATCATAATCATATTATTAAGAACTTACAAGCCAGGTATGTTACTAACCACTTCACATTCTTTTAAATCTTTAATCCTCACAATAGATCTATAAATTGTAGATACTACTACTCTCCATGTTTTATAAAGGAGTAAATGAGGCAAAGAGAAGTTAAAAGAGCTTCACCAAGGTCACAAGAGATCCAAAGCACATGGAAGCCCCCATTCATTTAGTTAATATTGTTAAGTGCCTACTTTGTGCCAGGCCCTGTTCTAGGTGCTAGGAGTACAGCAGTGGACAACACAGACAAATACCCTTGTTCTCACAGAGTTTGTGTAAAGACAGTAAATGAGTCAAATATATGGTATGCCCACTGATGATAAGTGCAGTGGAGAAAGATAAAGTAGGCACGTGGGATGGGAGTATGTGCAAGGAAAGGCGAGCTGCAGGTGGTGGTCAAGAAAAGCTCAATGAGAAGCAATATTTGAGCAAAAACCAAAAGGAGGTCAAAGAGGAAGCCATGCAGACCTCTAGGGGAGTCGCCTCTCAGTCAGAGGGAAAAGCAAGGGCCAAGATTCTGAGGCAGGAGTATCACTAGTGTGTTAGAGGAACACCAAGGGGGCTACAGTGACAAGAGCAGAAGGAGGGGGACAGTGGTTGGAGATGAGGCCGAGAGGCAGCCGTGGTGTTGGTAGGGGAGCAGATAGCATGGGACAGACCTTGTAAAACATCGTGAGATCTTTGTCTTTGGGAGATGATTGGACTTTCATATACAGAGGATCATTCTTGCCACCATGTTGAAAAGAGATTGTTGGGGCACCTGGGAGGTTCATTCAGTTAAGCATCTGACTTTGGCTTAGGTCATGAGATCATGGTCTGGTTTGAGCCCTGCATCGGGCTCTGTGCTGACAGCTCAGAGCCTGGAGCCTGTTTCAGATTCTGTGTCTCCCTCTCTCTCTGCCCCTCCCCAGCTCATGCTCTGCCTCCCTCTCTCCCTCCCTCTCTCTCCCTCTCTCCGTCTCGCTCTCAAAAATAAATAAACACTAAAAAAATAATTAAAAAAAAAAAAGAGATTGTGGAGGTACCGGGGACAGAAGTGGAGACTGGGTGGCTCCCGCAGGAGACAACAATGGGTAAGAGGTGTGTGGTATCAGTGTCAGTAGTGAAAAGGGAGCAGTTGCAAGACACGTTTTGAATGAGGCAGCTATTATGTATCCTGGTGTCGAACAGTTTTCAATAACTATTAGTAAGTGAAAAAAAGCAAGTTGCAAAATAGCATACATGGTATGCCATATATTTTGGAATAAAAAGTTGTGTGTGTGTGTGTGTGTGTGTGTGCACGTGCACACAAAGGTGTGCAAAAAACTTGTTGGCTGAGGGAAATGGTGGGATGGGGACTTAGTGCTTCAGGACATTCTCTTTTACACCTTTTGGGTTCTGTTTCCAAATTATGGATTGTGCATACTACTTACACAAAAATAGATAATATTTTAAGATTTATAGATTTATAAAAATGTTATGTCAGGGGTGGCTGGGTGGCTCAGTCAGTTAAGGATCCAATTCTTGGTTTCTGCTCGGGTGTGATCTCACAGATTTGTGAGATCCCACACTGTCAGCGCAGAGCCGGCTTGGGATTCTCTCTCTCTCTCTCTCTCTCTCTCTCTCTCTCTCTGACCCCCCCCACTTACTCTCTCTGTCTCTCTCTCAAAATAAATAAACTTAAAAAAATGTTATGTCAGTAAAGCTCTATTCTTAGAATATTCATTGATTCAGGCCTTGGTCTAGAAAAGAAGTAAATAAATAACTTCATAAAAGTTAACTCTCTATAGCACAAAATCTCACGCAAAATTTATGCTTTTTCTTTTTTGATAGAGAGAGGGGGAGAGGGAGAGGGGAAGAGAGAATCTCAAGAAGTCTTCATGCCCAGATTGGAACCCAACACAGGACTCAATCCCATGACCGTGAGATCATTCAACCATGAGATGAGCCACCCAGGCACCCCTCAAAGTTTATTTTTTATTTTTCTTTAGGACCTTTCAAATTTTAATTCTCTCCTCCCAACCTTTAAAAGTCTGACATACCCCCTATCAAAAAAAATGAAGGTCAGTAACTTAAGATCTATTTACTTATTGTCCATTCCAATGTTACTTATTGTCCATTGTTGTGCTAAGAGCATTTGGGTTATCACAAAGTAAGTCTCAAAAATTTTTAAGCATAACTTGCATACAAATATAGAATGAAAACTTAGCAAAGATTTAATTAATCCATCAGTGAAGGAACCAGCAGGATAGTAAAGCTGGTTCAAAGGAAAATCAGAGGAATAGTCATTGGCATTGGAAAAAGAAGTCAGGTGAACATTGTCAGGTTAGATACAAAACTGGTTAAATGTCTACAGGGCAATAAAATCTTAACCTTTGGGGTTATCTTTTACTAAACAGAAAACATTTGCATCTCTTCTAAACAAAAATCTATAAGTTATTACAGAACTTGACAGAGTCTGAGACTTCAATCAATAATGGATAGTCTTCTTAGGGTACTGAAAATGTTCTCAAATTACATTGTGATAGTTACCAACTCTGACTATACTAAAAATCACTGAACTATATACTCTCAATGGATGAATTTTATGGTATGTGAAATGTATCTCAATAAAGCTGTTAAAAATAATAGATAGTAATACTTTAGTCCTAATTTACAGGTCTAATTCCATTGTCTCTCTTCCTTCTCTTAGATAATCAAATAATCCTTGGGCTGGCGTGTTAAGCAATGCTTTAATATAAAACTGTAAGCACAGGCGCCTGCTTGACAATTCTTTATTTACATGTTTTGGGTAATTTTTCTTAACAAGGAAGATAGTGAAGCATGTGTGAACCCTAACTTCAGAAAAGCTTACAATACAGTAGAAGAACACACTGTAGAAAGGAAGACAGAACAAGAGGGCAATTAAACATACGATAGGGTAATAGTTAATGAATTTAATGAGTGCTGAACCTAATAACACCCATCACAATATTAAAACCAACAGTAATTGTTTTGCAAGAAAAACTGCCAAAGCCACAATTCTAAGCATAACTTTCCATGTATTTCTAATTGGCCTAAGATTGAAGAGACAGGCAGAGTGAAAATGCTGCATATGATATACGGAGTATAGGTAGACATGCAAGATTGTCTACATATTTATCTACATATTTATCATGGGAAGAGGTTTCAAGTCAATAACCTTCGTTCCCCATCTATTATTTTGAAAACCAGGGCAAACAGTGGCTATATATAGCCTTTTCAATGAATATGCCACCTGAGAGGGCATTGTGAGCTAGGGCAGGATGTGAGGGTGGGGAGATTTCCATACTGTACACAATATGTATCTGCCGGGTAAATCCCCAGGCCTAAAATACAATCCACAGTACTTTTATGTCAATGCTGCTAAGCGAGGTGGTGGCGTGGGATGAGCTGCGGTTAGCCTTTAGGCACCTAGGACTTCAGGAAGCCAACCTGATACTCTGTCTTACCTTCTGGCTGTCAAAAAAAGGCCACAGTCACCTTGACTCTTCCCCTGAGGCCCAGTATGCAAATCAGTTTGCTTCTGCCTTGGGTTTAAAAAGAAAATGAGATGGTATGCATAAAAGAAGCCAGACGGACATTCTAAATAGTTTTATTTCTCAGCATTATGATCCAACTAATGTCACCTCTCTTCCCCTCCTACCTTTTTTCTGCTTCCTTCTTTCTTCTGTCCTGCACATATTTGGCCCCATACTGAGCCAAATTTCTGCCCTGCTCATCACAGTCTTATGAATATTCTCCTCTCAGCTTCCAATTTTGCTGTTTATAAGCCATGAGATGTCCTACCTTAGCTTATATATTTGTTTCTTTGATGTTACACTTTCAAAGAAGCTTGCCATCAAACACACACACAAATAATACAACAGTTAACATTAAAGATAAAAACAAAGATTAGAAACTGCATAGAGGTAGAGAGAAATAGCTGATCCAGGAGCTGGGATAAGATGATGATTACAATTAAATATTAAATTTAACTTTGAAAAATACTGGAAAAATGTACGATCAGTGTTAACATTGATTATCTCTGAGGGGTGACACTAGAAGTAATTATTAACTTTGTCTGTTTGCTGGTTTTCCTTTCCCAAAAAGGATATACTTCACTGTTACAACCAGAAATAAACATCTATTTCAGAAAGTTAGCTCTAAGCTTCCTGACCATCTATTATCACTGTCTTCTGCTAATCAAACCAATAATTTCTGTCAAAAGGCTTAGTTTTCTTTAGTTGTAAATTGGAGAATAAAAAGAAATTCTCCCATAATGTCATTTTTTAAACTATATAAATTAAAAAGTGACACATTTTTCTACCCTTTCAATTCTGTTTGCTGAAAGTTTGATATGTAAATTCCCTGACACAGTCCTGTGGGGATATATACACACAGTAAAACCTTGGTTTGTGAGCCTAATTCATACTGTATATTTCATAATGTATAATTCATAATGTATATATACACATATATATTACAATAAACACAAAAGGTTTTCATGTAAAAACAGGATTATGCCCTCCATATTGGTCTGCACCTTTTCTATATTAACAATATATTGTGTACTTTTTTTAGAATGATACATTACAGATGTACTTCATTGGTTTTCATGACCTTATAGTGTCCTGTTGAATGGATACATCATAGATTATTTAACCACTTTCTCAATGATGCACATATAGACTGTTTCTGTTACAATCAACACTGCAGTGAATACTTTGTGCATTTTATCTATGTGCTCATGCTTTTTCTCCCCTCTAGATAGTTCTAGGAGGAATAAAGGTTTATGAACTTTTGGATTGTTTTCTTAAGTAGACTTCACACCCAGCACAGAACCCAACACTGCTCTTGAACTCACGACTCTGAGATCAAGACCTGAACTGAGATCAAGAATCAGGCACTCAACCAACTAAACCACCCAGGCACCCCAAGGCTTATGAGGTTTTTAAAGAATACCCAAAACATTCTGGGTATCACTATTAAAGAGGTATAAATAAACTTGATCAAGTTCAGATGAGAACCACAAGGAAAATAAAGGGCTTAGAAGCCACATCCTAAGATACAGTTCTTCAAGGATCTCTTTGGCCTGGACACAGGAAGCTCTGGGATTTCATAAGAAGCATCTTTACTTGTCTAAATGGCTATTCCCTAGAACAGAGAAGAGGACCAGAATTGTGGGACCTCAAATGATAAAGCAACACAAATGGACCTTACATTACTGTAAAGGCGGATCATTTATTGACATAGTGGCAACACTCTGGTGTTCCGATGGAGGGCCACCCCACTGTGCTCTTGGTTCCTGTGGTTGGGTAAGGCTGACTGTATCCCACCCCGAAATCCAGGAGAAAGTACAGACCTAGAGATAGACAACAGAACATTCTACTGCCTTGTCTGTGATGTGTGTGAGCATGTCACCCAAGCCAGGTCAATGACCCACAGTTCTGAGAGTTTTGCTGGAACGGTTAGGGAAAAGAATCCGGTTCCAGTGGTAACGCATGTCAGCCTATAACTCCTGGCATCCATTTTGCTGCCATGAGGGAAAGTCTGCCTAAGCATGAAGCCCACATAGAACAAAGAAATGAAAATGAACATTTTCGATGTCATTGTTTATATACCTGGATCCAGTAGTGCCAGATTGAATTGTTTTTTTTCCTTGTTTTTAGGGGGATAAATGAGGTTTTCTAAGTCAGTTTCAGTTGAGGCCACAAAAGCCTGTAATGATATAATTCAAGGAATCACATACCTTCCTATCCTAAAATAAAGTACTATATCATCTGTGACACAATAAGAAGGAACACGGGTTCTACCAGTAATAGTATTTGCCCACCTCCAGCCTTTAGAAAACCAGGGCTTGAAAAGTCAAGAGAAAGAGACTTGGGTACACCATGCATTTTCTCTCACAACCCGCCAAGGGGAAGGAGAGAAGGCGCTTGCGTCCATCAGAAGCCAAGTGACGGAACTTTAAGGGACTACTCAGTGAAATTGACACAAGTCTCATAGCGTTTAGGAGAGATGAGGATTGGTGTCTAAATTGTACTTAGAGAAATGTGATGGTGAAAGTTTGTGGAGGAGCTATTTATTTGGTGTCAAAAGGGGGAAGGGGTGATGCTTGGGGCAAATGGTGTATCCATCAGTTGCAGGGCAAGGGTGCCTGAGTCTTGCAGTAGAACCATATAAGGGAATAAACTGGTATGCAGTCTCTTTTCATGGAAAATTCAAGAGGACAACCAAGATGGACCGAGTGATCCCAACAGAGTTGGAAGGAGCAGGAGGCACACTGGAGGTGAAGCCCAAGACCTGAGGGTTGGCTCATTGGCCAGTCCAAGTGGCATCTCCCACATCAAGAGAACTGCTGCCAGAGCCCTCTGAAAATAATGACAGCCACAAAGCACATGACAACACTTTCCCACGGAAGAAAAAGGAACAATTGTGTACCCACCACAAGCAGAGGGCATCGACCCCAGATTATAGCTGAGCCTTGTTGAATGCTGTGACTTTTTTCCTTCTTCCCCCCAGGCCTGAGCCTGTACAGGTGGATCCGGAGCCAGCCTAGTGGGAGGGGCAAGAGGAAGAGTTTGGAAATGCTGGAAGAGTCAACATGGTCTAAGCTTGAAGCAGACCCATTCTTGGGAAAAACATGTTTTGAGGAAAAGCATTACATTGAATACATGTTTGCACTTTTGATTATTACAATGAACTGGACTGGCCTTGCTTTCCCTTTTCTTAACTTCTCATTATGGAAATTTTCAAACATGCAGCAACATGAGGAGAACAGAATGAAGAACCCCCACCTACCCAGCACCCAGTTTCAGTAAATGTCAATTCAGGAACAAATATTTTTCATCTCTTCCCCTACCTGTTTCTCCTCCTTCCCTGAATTATAACAAAGAAAATCTCGAGCATTTTATAAGTAGTTATTTCTGTATGTTTCTGTGCAAAATAAGGACTCCTTTAACACAACAGGGCCATTATCACAACTTTAAAAAACTAATAATTAATCATCAAATACACAGTCAGTGTTCATATTTCCCAGTTGTCTCTTAATGACTTTACAAAACATTTGTTTGAACCCAAATCCAAACAAAATCATCACATACTTGATATGCCTCTTAAAGTCTCTTGTAATCTGCAGATTCTCTATCTGATTTATTTGTTGCAGACATAGGGTCATTTGTCTTCAGTGTTTTGTGTTTTCTGGACTCATCCAATTGCATTTTTATGTGTCCTTTGCACTGTTCCTTTATTTCCTATACTTCCTGCCAACTTGGATTTAGATCTAGACGTTTGGTGAGATTTGTGTTTGGTTTTTTCCCCCCTTGGTTAGACTTCTGCGTAGGTGGTTTTGTGTCCTTCCTCTTTCATTACATCAGGAAATACAAAGTGTCTAGTTGTCTCTCTTTTTGTGAGGTTAAGAGTCATCAGTACATTATAGTATCATCAATCTGATATATAAACTATAAATATTTCTGTTGGCTTTTCACATAATGATTTTAGCCGCCGCTGATGACTGCTGCCTAACTCCTTTGTGTCACTTGGATGGCACAATGGTGGTATTCCATCACTCCCTCTTCATTTGTTAGTTAGTATTCTTTTCTAAAGAAGGATTTTCCCTTATTAAGTATTTGATCCCTAAACTGAGCTGTAGCTCTTCAAGAAAGACAGTAGACACGTTTTATTCTTTCCCTTTGTTTCCTAGTTTTCAGAATAGTAAATCGGTTCTCTGGACTCCTCCAAAGGTGATCAGTGGGTTGATTTTTGGGTTTTTTTTTAAGCATCTCATGAACTCGTGATTTTAACACTTTGGCTATTCTTCAATTCATCGCAATTACTGTTCTTTTTGACACCCAATTGTTCCATCTTTGACAAGTGGCTCCTATGGATTGGACTTTTTAAAACCAAAACAAAGGGATTATTTATTTTTATGAGTGTTTTCCTGAAAGCTATGAGAAAATATTGAGCCTTTTAAGGTTACATTTAAGTGAGGACAAAGACAAACCCCAGTGAGTGGGCTTGAAGGTATTATCCAAAAGAGAATAAAATTACTTATGATTGTACTTCATGAAGACTTGGCAAATGAAAGGCACCCAGTACAACAGTTACTGATGATATTTTGATTTCCCAGATGAGAACACTTTGTGAAGTCTGTAAATCTTTCAACCTGAACCAACCAGTTACCCTTTTCAAAGGAGTTTACAGTCTATTATTAAGTATAGTACTATATTATGTATGTTAAGAGTAGGTTTGGTGTTTATGATAGAACTTCAAAATAACAGAGGCTTAGAAAATGTAATTTTATTTCTCTTTATGTTAAAAAAGAAAAAGGTGATGCCAGGCTGGCATGGAGAGTCCAATGTCATTAGGACCTACGGCTTTTCCTATCTTGCATTCCATTGTCCTCAACATGCAATTTTCACCTCATGATATAAAATAGCTGCTCCAGCTCTAACCATCATATCCACAATCTAGCCAGTAGGAAGGGAAAAAAGAGAAGGAGAAGAGTATGATGACTGCTATTAAGGACATCTCCTGGAAGTAAGAGATGCTCATCACATCTGCTATGTTCCATTGGCTAAAAAATAGTCATGTGACTGAAAAGTAGTCTTTATTCTGGCTAGCCATATGCCCCAGATAACCTTCAGGAGGTCAGTTACCCAGAAAAAAAAGGGGAGAAGAGATATTTGGAGAAAACAACGCTCCTTGCCTCAAGCCCAGAAAGAAAAAACTACATCGTTTGGGCAGTGTATCTCCACGCATATCTTAAAACCTCAGAATGTAGGAGTGGGAATCATTTAAAGTATCCACTTTTCCCACCTTCTTGAGTGTCTTGACTATGCCAGGGCATCCAGTATATGAAACAAAATTAAGCTGTGGTCTGCTGATTTATGTACAAAACAGAAAATTTTAGATGATTACACTCCTATACAGTAATAACGATTATTTTGTTTCATTATTCATCCCCGCCCAGTATATGCCATCTCTGCTTCCTCCGAGATTTCTTGGTTATTTACTTCATGCCAGAAGTAAGACTTTTACTTTATTTTACTTTAACCATGTACTGTTTCTAAGGCAAGGTACATGACTAGCATCCACCACTCAGAGTTTATGGGATTCAGTTCTCGAAAGGACCCTACAAGGAGACTGAGGATCAGAGAGGGTAAGTGGCTTACTCAAAGAGATACAGCTTAGTAAATGACAGAGGCAGCATTCCAACACAAGTTTCTTTGTCCCAAAGCCCAAACATGCTTTGTTTATTATGCCATTCATACTTCAATATATTTGTCTTAAGTGTTTTATGGTCCTTGTCTCTTTTAACTGTCTAACCCAGTTTGGTGATTATTCATTCAACACATTTAAAAAAATTCTTTTTTTTTTTAATTTTTAATGTTTATTTATTTTTGAGAGAGAGAGAGAGCAAGCAGGGAGGAGCAGAGAGAGGAGGAGACACAGAATCAGAAGCAGGGTCCAGGCTCCGAGCTGTCAGCACGGAGTCCGATGCGGGGCTCGAACCCACAAACTGTGAGACAGTGACCTGAGCCAAAGTCGGAGGCTTAACCAACTAAGCCACCCAGGTGCCTCTTTTAAAACATTCTTTCTACACACGAGGCACTGTGATGGTTGCTGAGTATATAACACCGACCAAAAACCACACATAGTCCTTACCATCATGGACCTTCTAGACTACTGAGGAAGACAATCATCAATCCAAAAGTCACCCTCCAAAATGTAAAACGACAACTGTCATAATGGGTATAAAGAGAAAGGTATAAGGTATCATCTGCGTATAATTGGTACATTTGACTTTGGAAAGCCAGGAAGGCTTTCCTGAGGAAGTGACACGCAGAATAAGACTTACAGTGTAATTTAGAGTTAAAGCAGGCAAAGCAGGGGAGAGGCGATGTTGTCAGGCAAAACGAGATGTACAAAGTGGTATAAGGAGAATTTGTGAAGGCTGGAGTGAGAACATGTGAGCAAGCTGGGAGACGAGCCTGGAGGGAAGCCAGAGAGCAGCCCTGCAATGCCTTGTGTAGGGGCACTGCTACCCCAGTTTTTCACAGCTAAAAACTGAGGCTCAGGTCTCTTGAGTAATATGCCTAGAGTCTCACAGCTAGTTAGGTACTGGAGCCAGAATTCAAACTGTTGTAGGTAGAATAATGGATCCCCTAAAGATACCAAAGCCTAATCCCTGGAACCTATGAATGTGTAGGTTACATGACAAAGGGAAATTAAGGTAGAAGATGTAATTAAAGTTGCTAATAAACTAACCTTAAAATAAGGTGATTATTTTAGGTTATCTAGGCAGGCCCAGAGTAATCTCAAAGTTCTTAAATTTGGAAGAGGGAGACAGAAGAAGAACTTACGTTGTAGAAGATGAGAGAATTTGACCCGCTGTTGTTAGCCCTGTAGATGGAGGAATGCTGGTGGTTCTAGAAGCTGACAGGACAAGGTAACAGATCCTGCCCTTAGGGATCCTCCAGAAAGGATCACAAGCCTGCTGAAGTCCTGATCTTAGCTTGATAAAGCTCATTTTAGACTTTTGAACTACAGAAATGTAAGATAATAAGTTTGTGAGCCACTAAATTTATGATGATTTGTTACAGCAGCAACAGGAAACTAAACACAAACTATGCCCATTGGCTCCAGAGCTCATGTGTCTACCCCATGTGCAACATGGCTTAATTGTTAGATCGTCTAAACCAGGAACTATAAAGATTAAACTCTAATGCTTCCTAACATTTTGACTCTCAGAATCTTCAAGTATCATTTCCAAACCATACAGCAAAGGGTATGTGTAGTTTTTACATATGCCTCTTAGTTTTGTGAATTTCGAAAGGATGTGGTTATGGCCTGTGACATCAGAGGAGAAGCTCCACATTGTTGACTGAACACTGATAGAAAGATAACATCGGAGGCAAGAGGCCTTTTAACAGCTCTCTGAAAGTCAACTGCCTCCCCAGTGCATTCCTTGCCCTGAAACTGTGTCCTTTGGCTGTGCTACAGGGTGATGCCCAAGGTGCATCACTTCTCAAGAACTGGATCATGAACAACTTTATCCTCCTAGAAGAACAGCTCATCAAGAAATCGCAACAAAAGAGAAGAACTTCTCCCTCCAACTTTAAAGTCCGCTTCTTTGTTTTAACCAAAACCAGCCTGGCATACTTTGAGAATCGTCATGGGGTATGTGAACACTTGTGTCTTCTTTTTCTAAACAGTATTTTTTATTTAGACTAGGCTGAAGCATGAAGATATACCTAGAATAAAATAAGAGGACACAGACATGCTGGTTACGACCGCCTAAAAAGTACAATAAGAGTAATCAGAAGAGAATGTGGAGAAAAGTCCAGAGGTGGGGTTGTTATATTAGGTGATTTTAGTTCTAAAATCTGCAAAAGAGTAAGTTTAATATTTATTAATGGTTTTTTTCCTGCAAGTTTAATTTCAAAATTATAATAATTTATGTGGCAAATGCTATGATTGGATAGAATTTGAACTTCATCGGAAATACACTAGATTTTATGGAGCTTAGATGAATAACATATTAGCATTCAATGGGACCTAAGGGATGATCTAGCCCAGTTATCTTAATTTATAATGGAGGAAACTGATACTTTAAGTGACAGTTCAGTGTCAACATTTTTATGAATTTACTTCTATATGTCCCAATGGTCATTATTCACTTAATATCTTGAAATAATATTCCCTAGGCACCTAATTATCTAAAACTTGCAAGGCCCAAAAGTAAACCTCTATACCCCTTGGAAAATTTACCAGGGTTACCATGGTGTTATGCAATACAAACCAGTGGTTCTTACCCAGAAGATTACAGTTGCTTATCTAGGTCAGTCTTTTTGTATATCTAGAGATAGTCTTATATTCTTTCTACAACAGCAGTGATAATAACATCAACATGAATAATCGTAACAATATAGTTGGGTACAAAAAACACTGCATGAGGAGAAAGGAGACCAGACTCTACTTCTCTCTAGGTGATGGAGCCTGGGTAAGCGTCTCTACCTTTTGTGTCAGATTCTTCCTTTACAAAATGAAAGGTCTGGAAGTACTACCTCCTTTCTTGAAAAATTTGAGCCCCTGTTTAGCCCTTTGCAGTACATTTTCAAAGCAGGTGTGTGACATTGTACTAAATCATTGTATTAGTTTTTCTATCATTAGGGAGGTAAGGCAGAGTTTTCACCTATATTTTACTGAAGGGGAAATAACATTAGGTGCTTTATGGTTAGGGACAAAGGCATCCCCATGCCTTGTTAGGATCTGACTTAGTAGGATAAGCATGAGTTTGGGACTTTTTGAGAGCCAGGCTTTGAAGTGTTCCATGAAATGGAGCCCTGAAGGAGGCCTGGGTATGGAGCCTATGGGTGTTGCAGGCGAAATACTATCATTTCTTAGAGATTCAGACATGCTCTTCTTCAGCATTGATATCTTACTGATATCAATCAATAATCAATCAGAAGGCATAGAGAAATACTTACGTAAACGACTTGCACACAAGCATGCACTATGTATCACCTATAAATAACAAGAGCATTACACTTGTGGGAAGAAACCTTTTTAAAAAAAATTTTTAAGCCTCCAGGCACCTGGTTGGGTCAGTCAGTTAAGAGTTTGACTCTTGATTTCGACTCAGGTCATTGATCTCACAGTTGGTAAGTGGAGCCTGCTTAGGATTCTCTCTCTCTCTCTCTCTCTCTCTCTCTCTCTCTCTCTCTCACTGTTTTTCAAAAATAAATAAATAAATATTAAAAAAATTAAAGCCTCAGTCTTACCATCTGTAAAGCGGGTATGTTAACAGTACCCATGTCATGAGAACGCGGTAAAGACTAACAGAGAGAATGTATTTAGACTGAACTATTTGAAATTACCACTCAGTGGATCAAGACAGGCCAGACAGTGGCGATTTCAAATAGTTCAACTTAATACGTAAAGTACTTAGCATAAGTTCTGTCACCTAGTAAACGCCTAGTAAAAATTAGCCTTTTTTTTGTATCATCATCACGTCTCGGAAGGAGCTAGCAGGGTGGCATAACATATTCATTTTCAAATGAAGGAAAACGTTCAAAGTCAAGCTAACATCAGGTTCCTGGATTCCTTCTCTTCTGTGACTAAATACAAGCCTGTGGAGAGAGACATACATTCATGCATTACGAAATGTGTGATGCTGAGGCAACCATTGCCCCTCTCGAGGTCACAGCTTCTTTTTCTCTTTTCTCATTTGGAAAATTATGTTTCTTGCCCTGTCTTAAAATACTGTGGACTTATGACATCATACAGAAAGTAATCCTTCTACCTACTCAGAAAAACATTCCATAATTTTGCAAATTAAGTATGTTTTTTTTCTAACTTTAAAATATCCATTTTCTAATTTTAAATATCCATGTCTAAATATCCATCCTGATTGAGCCTGTTATTTTGACACTGATTTCGCTCTGGTGTCTAGTGTTGAAATGTGTGAGTGTTTTCAAGGGAGCCGGGAAGCGCCTCAGCCTGCCGGAGCAGTGGCCCAGAAAGAAGCATAATGTTGGCAGGTGGTGGGTCGCTGGCAGGCATGCTTTCAGACACCACCCTGTGCCTGCCAAATTCGTTGCAAAGTGGTCCCTGATGCCTGGCATTCATTAACAGAGGACAATGAGATTAGGGCCCCC
The DNA here is from genome assembly GCF_018350195.1 of Panthera tigris. Classification (NCBI taxonomy): domain Eukaryota; kingdom Metazoa; phylum Chordata; class Mammalia; order Carnivora; family Felidae; genus Panthera; species Panthera tigris. The sequence continues at coordinate 189,523,212 of NC_056660.1, read as the reverse complement.
AGTGTGCTGATAAATGTTGAACTAGCCTACAGTGGTAGTGGCAGTGGAGAGCATCAGGCAGCTCTAATCCATAGTGTTTGCTGATTTCTCTGGTGTAAATACTCCCATCATGGCCAATTTCAAACTACTGGTGTGATGTCTACTGGCTCACAAAATTCCTCCAGATTTAGCAGTCAGCCCTCATGGCCCACAGCAAGCCAACTCCAACATACCAATGACAGCTTTGAATACAAATAGTCTCCGGAGAGGGAGTCACCAACCAAGCCACATGCTTAGTTTGCACATGACTGAAATTAGATTATTTCCAGGGGCAAAAGAGAAATGGAGGGAGGGCCTTGGGTAGTTCAAGTGAGCATGGCATGGAAGGGACAGCACAGACGGACACAAGCATCACTGATTGGTGAGGCCAGTATAGCTAGCTAGAGCTGGATTCAACTTCTGGCTTTATCACTTTCTGGATGTGGGGTCTCAGGAAAGGTCTTTGAACCTTTTTAAGCCTCTGTTTGCTATTTGTTAAGTGAGGGCCCCAATGCCTCCAGGCGATGTTGAGTATTTCATAAGGAAGGCATGTCATAAGCTCGGTACTAATGATCTTCTGAAGGACCCTCAGGAGAACTGGAAAGGTTTCCTGGTTTTAATGTCTCTGCACCTTAGGGATCAAGCGTGTTCTTTTCACCATAGTGTGGGAGCCATTACCTGTATGTGGGACAGTCAAGACCACCATTCTACTCAGGGTCTGGTTATGGGTCTCCACTTCACATGGGCTCTCCCCGTTAGCCTGCAGTCGAATCTAGCAGCAGAAACATCTCTTGGAGCATGCATCCTTCTTGAATTAAAGATGACAGGTCAGGAGATGGTCCCTCTTTCCTTGCTTTTCCTTGCACAGCAATCAAAAACACAGCGTCTGGTGTCAGACACATCTGGGTCAAAGACCAGCTCCTCACTTAAAAGCTATGTAGCTTTGTGTAAGTTGCTTAAGGCTGTGTGACTCTACATTTTTTGTAATGATTAAACATTCCTGGGGCACTTGGGTGGCTCAGCCAGTGAAGCATCTGACTTCGGCTCAGATCATGATCTCGCAGTTTGTGAGTTCGAGCCCCGCGTCAGGCTTTGCGCTGACAGCTCAGAGCCCGGGGCCTGCTTCAGATTCTGCGTCTCTCCATCTCTCGGCCCCTTCCCTGCTCATGCTCTGCGTCTCTCTGTCTCTCAATAATAAAGAAACATTAAAAAAAATTTTTTTTGTAAAAATGATTAAACATTCCTTCTTGATCCTGCTTCCTTTTAATGAGAGGGAGGTTACCATTATTCTAATAATAATAGGAACTAATATTGCTGTCTACTTCTCCCCATTTTCTATGGTCACTTTCCTCGGGAAAGCCACCAGCAGCTCTCACCTGGGACTGCTACCACCTCCTAATGGTCTCCCTGCACCCACTCTGCCCCAGTCGCCCCCCAACCTATTCCCTACACAGCAGCCAGCGTGACACATGGTGACTGTGATTGCTTCCTGACGATCCGGACATGTCCCTGCAGAGGTTCTCCCCTTAGATCTAGAGCGGACACCAGAGTCTGTCACATGCCGTCTTCCCTCTCAGTTCGTGTCCCTTTTTCTCCCATCTCTCTGGGATCCAGCTACATAAGATTTGCTGTGACTTTAAGTCCCTCATTTTGAATGTCGCTTGCCCCGGGAAGCCTTCCTTGATTTCTCCAGACTAGGCCATCTACTCCTGTTATGCTCTGCCTTAGCAATGCCTACCCTCTCTTTGGAGCACATCCCAGACTCGTAATTACCCACTTATTAACGTGATTGCTGTGCTAATGTCACTCCCCCAGCCCACCCTCCATTAGATTATAAGCTTTATGAGAGCCAGCACCCAATTTGGTAAAGATGGCAGCATCAGTGTTTATAACAGCGCCTAGCACATACTACTCACTCATGCATTATTTGTGGAAGGAAGAAAAGGAGGGAAAGAGCAAGGACATGAGGGATAGACATACCTTTGGAGAGGTTAGAGTTTCACAAATGAACTCCTGATAGAACAAGGCTCAATTCCAAGAGTAGAGAACAAAGCAAGTTATATAGGACTTCAAAAGGAAGAGTTCTGGCTGTAAGAGTCAGCAAATAAGACTCCCCGGAGTTAGAAATTCATGTCCCAGCCTTAAAAGAGGAAGAGGAGGATTCAGGAGGTTGGAATTTTAAGAGGTGGGTCAGAGAGGCACATGCAAGAACCAGCAGGTGGGCCAGCCCTCCACCCACACCCCGCTACTCTGTTCTCTTTTTTCTTCCTTCTTTCCCTGTTTCTCTTCTACAGTTAAATTCTTTGTCAATAATACTCTTAGAGCTACCTGAGCTTTTTTGCTTGAGACTTGCATCAGCCACAGTCTCTTTCCACCTCATTCCTACGTAATCCTGTTGCCTTCTGGCTGGGTTTTCACTGACACTCAAGGCTCCATACAGTTTATTATCCATGCGACACCTAGAATGAACTTTTAAAATGATCTTACAATAAATGATAAATCAGATCTTACTCTCTACTTTTAAGCCTTCCATGGCTGCTTAGAGTATTTAAGGAAATTCTCAGCTATGGCCTACAAGACTCTTCATCTGGGGGTCCTTATCTGCATATCCTATTTCGTTTCACACCACATTCCTGTTACTCACCAGGCTTCTACCACATCTGCCTTCTTCCTGAACCTTGAGCACTCCAAGCTCATGCTCACTCTAGGGACTTTGGACAGGCCAGGACTAGGGGGAGGCAACTGAGGGATACACTTAGGGGGTGCTTGCTCTCAGAGCCTGCAAATGCAGGGTCTTTGCATTAGCTGTTCCCACTGCCAGGAACACCTCAGGTGTTTGCAGGACTGATTCTGAGCTGTCAGCCCAGAGCCCAACGTGGGGCTCGAACTCACGGACCGCGAGATCATGACCTGAGCCGAAGTCGGCCACTTAACCCACTGAGCCACCCAGGCGCCCCAGGACTGATTCTTTATTGTTTCCATCTCTTTAAATATTTTCCCAGGATCCTGTTTCTTTCCTTTTCTTCTCCTTTCTTTTCATTTCTTTAGCACACAGATACTTCAATATATCAGTATCTGCATGTACCTATTGGGTTTACTGATGTGCTTCCCTGTTTGTTTTCTGTCTGTGCAGCCCCTGGGATGAGAGCAGGAGGACCTTGCTCATCACTGCATCACCAATACCTAGAACAGTGCAGGGTGCATAGTACGTGGTCGATAAATACCCAATAAATGAACAAAGATCACAAAACTCAAATTGAATTCCAAAGAGCATCTTGGAGCTAAAAATGTGGGCATTGTCTAGCTAGGCAAAGAGAAGTAAGGATCCAAGGCAAAGTATTTTGCAATTCAGGCCACTCAAGGCCAAAAACATGCGGTTTCAATGTCTACCTTAATGGATTTTTTTTGTGAACTGATTTTTGCCTTTATGATGTGATGTTGATGTTTTATGGAGAAAGCTAGTGGATGGAGAGTTTCTATTTTGGAGGCAAATACTCCCACATTAAAATTAAATTTGATTCCTACTGCTCAGGGGCTGGTGCATCCATCAACCAGCATTTCAGTAAAAATAGGCCACGGAGCAACACTATAAATGTAAGGGCTCGGTTTTTGACTCAGTCTGGGAGAAAGGTTTAACTGTAAAACACAAGAGCTTGGTTTCTTGAACTATGAGGTCTATGTAAAACAAGACATCTTCATAACAAACTCAGAAATGGGCCTCACAGAAAACTGTTTTAAAGCTCTTCTCAAGTTTTCATAGGTCAAATAGGTAAATCCTTATCTCTCCATTTTCTTACCCAACTAGTAATAAGTTATTCCACTTCATAAGTTATTAGGGCCTACTGAAGAAAATAAATCTTCCAGGACCCAATTTTCATCCAGAGGTCCGTCTGGGTTTGACTTCATGACACTATGGGGCTTCACTTAAAGTGATCCAGGGACGGAAACAGAAGCTCTGAAATGGCTTTCCATGTATCTAAAATTCCCTTTTTAGATCCGATGTCTGCTCAGTTCCTTGAAATTTCTGTAAATTTGTCAGGATTTTAATTAAATAAGAACCTGATCGAAAGTCTCGTTTGTCATATAATTCCCATTAATGTTAAGGTATTCATAAGCAAGCTCTTTGCTACATATTCCTATTTTAATATTTACAAAGTCATAGAAATTACACCTACTTGTTATAAAAATTGAAATATAGGACTTTCCCCCCCAACTACATATATTTGTGCTAAAGTTTTATTATTATCATCATCATCATTATTATTTTACCATAACAGAAATTCTAATTAAAAAAAAAATAGTAACAATAAGTAGAAAATATACACATAAATAGTAGTCTCAAGGCAGTGGCAGAGCACATCACAGAGCACATCTTTCCACTAATACTGTGGTGCTAGATATAGTTGTTTGATAATCAAAGAAACAACATTAGAGAAGCCACTCTCAGCAGCATCCCATTATTTTAAACCTAACACTGTATCAAGGAAATGTTTCTTTTTTGGTATGTAAAGTTTCATTCATTTGTTCAGCAAGCATGTCTTGACATCTACTATGTGCCATGCTTCAGGCTACATGCCAAGAATATGGTGATAAATAACAGAGGAAAGGTGTCTGCCCTCACAAGCTTAGCTAGTAGAGAAGGCAGACAACCACAAGTACATAAATATATGGGGCAGATACAGACAGTGGTAGGTTCTGTGGAAAGACTAAGCAGGAGCTGGCGCTGAGTTGGGAAGAAGGGTAGCCAGAGAAGGAATTTATAGCCAGGCTAGGGCCTGGAGGATGAGAAAGATCTAGTGACCTGAAGAAATGAAGAAAAGCATTTCAGGCACAGGGCACGGCCAGCGTGAAGCTTGTGAAGTAGGAAAAGGCTTGGCCTGTGTACGGAACAGAGAAGTGAACATACTGAGTTCAAGAGAGGGGTTCTTGCTGACATCCTATAACCTCCCTCTTCTGGGGATACTTTGTCTGGAATCCTCCTCCTGCATGTCTTGGTGGAAAGGTGCTCAGGGCCAACCTGGAGCTCATCCAGCCATTAGCAAGCAGCAAAGACGAAAAACCGATTAGAATCAGGTTGAACCCACTTTGATTAATCACAAGAGACAGAGCAGCAAATGTTCATATACTCACACTATTTTAAAAAATTAATGAAATAGTTATGCAGAAGTATTCTCTGTAACTCTTTTGTCTACAGGCATCAATTTACAGTCTCTGTGAGAATGACCTGTGCTCTTACGTACACATAAATTTCATGTAGTTCTAATCATAATGCATGACAATTTTATATTCTACTTTTTTCATTTGTTCTTTTATAGATACATTTCTACTTATCTACATGGTCCCAAAGTAATCATTTTTTCATACATATGATTTTTTTCATGATTGAACTAGTTCACTTCAGAGAGATACTTATCTGTTCTACATACTTGAAAAAAATGATGAACTTGTCATCAATTCTTTGTCATCTATTCTTTGACATTCAGGTTGTTTCTGGGTATGAACATGTTTCAGTCAGAACTCTGAAAAATGCTAATATACCTAACATAAACCTGTCTCCTTTTAAAAATCAGGTCCTTAGGATAGAATACCACATTTGTCATAAAATAAGATTATTTTATGGCCTCTATCATTTGCTGCTACATCATCTTACAGAGATTGAAGCAATGCATGCAGCCACCAGAAGTTACCAGAACCATTAGGGAAGACTGTGTTTCTAAGAAGGAACTTAGGAAAACCAAAGAATCCCATTGTTGTGGTGATTTTTCAAGTGCACTATTTTTATAGACTTTGAATGTTACGGTGAGAAAGGGGGAAGATACGTAATTTTTTATACTATACATGGATCAAATGATTTGATATAAAGTCAGTCATATATATGTACATGAACCCACCATACATGTAGCAGGATTTAACAAGTGCCAAAAAGCTTCCTACTTTGCAAAAGATCCCCATTTTGTTGATGAGAAAGGAGAGGCTTAGAGTAGCTAAGTATCTTTTCCTAGGCCACACATCTGGGACAAACATTAAAAGTTAGATTAAATGTATTTTCAGATCTAAGCTTGTTTGGGTTTGAGGAGTCTTAGCAGCCATGGTGGCTGAGAAGAGAGAGTTGGGCCAAGGGTTCATTGGTGAGTTTCAGTGAACAACACTGTATAATAGAGGTCTGGAGCAGGGCCCCCCAAGTTTACCTGAATGACAGCACAACAATATCATTGACAACAATAACTAGCATCACTGCAAGAAGACTGAACACATTCCTATGAATTTTCTCATGTAACCCTCACAGTTCTCTGCAGAAGCTAAAAGTAATATTCTGTTTTAGAGAGGAAGCAATTGAGACATGGAGAAGTTCAGAAATTTGCCCAGGGTCACAGTAGTGGTAGTAAGTGTTAAAAACAGCATCTTTCCTTGGGCTTTGGTAATTCCCTATACGTTGATCCCACTAACATATGCTTTTCTTTTTTTTTTTTTTTAATTTTTTTTTAATGTTTATTTATTTTTGAGACAGAGAGAGACAGAGCATGAACGGGGGAGGGGCAGAGAGAGAGGGAGACACAGAATCGGAAGCAGGCTCCAGGCTCTGAACCATCAGCCCAGAGCCCAACGCGGGGCTCGAACTCACGGACCGCGAGATCGTGACCCGGGCTGAAGTCGGACGCTTAACCGACTGAGCCACCCAGGCGCCCCTAACATATGCTTTTCTGATATCATTTTGGTTTCCCTAGTAGTATCTCCAAGAATTCTCTGCAAAACTGATAAAAGCATCTTGGCCAGTCTGTTTCTCACTGCAAGGTTGCGAATTCGCCAGTCACTTGTGATTTTGCAGAGTGTGTTCCTGTCCACCGGACTCTGTGAGCTGACAAAAATGAGTTCCTGACCTTATAAACCTGAGGCTCTGCTCCTGGGGTGACCTTTGCCAAGGAAAGATGCTGTATGAACCTCAGCTCTGTTTAGTTTACTGGACTAGCCATTCATAAGTACCCCTCATTGGGCACTTTCTGAGAATAACATCCTGGGAATGTTATACCCAGAGTGATAATACAGGAAAAAGACCACCAAACAGGGCTATAAGCCAGGACCAAGGGCCCAGAAAGTGAGATCGAGGGCACTAATACCAAATGTAGCCACTTTTGCAGTCCATGCTATGGCCAATTTCATGTATAGTGACCCAATTAAGTGTTTCCCAAAGTGGGGTACCACTAGGTGCACTCTAGATGGTACATGGACAGATCTGGTTCTGACATTTTTTAATTTAATACTTATATATGTATGTTTATTATAATTTACTTCAGAAAAAAAGTATTTTTAAACATATGGTGGTGATTTAAAACTTCCCTTTAGAGTAAATTTGTTGAGGTGAAAAATCAATCCATTTAAATAATAACATTAAGTCCATGGTACCAGTTGGTGGAACTACACAATGGTGGAGAGCGCGCGGGTGGGTTGCAAATGGAAGATTGGAAACACAGAATCCACGGAATAGCAACATGAATCACCATTCATGATTCTTTGCTTTAAAATAGCAGACACTTAGTCTGTTCAGAGAGTGAAATGTAATAATCCCCCTGGACATTTAGAGGCACAGGTGCATCCACAAAGACCAGAGCACTTGGAAAGGTGAACATAGAAGAGACAGGCAAAAGAGATCCTCTCAGACCCCCTGCTCTACCTAGAAAGCTGTGAGTCAGGGGCAAGTGAGCCTGCAATCACAAGCTGTCTGACCTCCAAATTTATCTGAACTCCAGAGAAAGTTATTCTAATTTTTTATAAATCTCAATGACATTAGGTTAGTGCTGTTCACTTTGCTTTCATCTGTGTTGCAAATTAATATTAATGCACAAAACAGAACTGCTGGTGGAATGAACTCTTGCCCCCTTGCCTGTGTGCCTGTTGGACTTCAGGTCTCTTTATTAGTAGCCACTTTTTCAGGTCATCTTCTGCAAAATATAGACTAACTTTTAAAAAAAATTCATGAATAGATAATACATTCACATACATTTTTTAAAAAAACAGTTACAAAATGTTATGAAATGGCCAACTCCCACCTTTATCCTAAGCCACAGCGCTTCAGTGCCTGAAAGCAACCAATATAATCAATTTCCTATCAGTTCTTCCAATGATACTTTATGCATACATATGTAAACACAAATCAGTATTCTTCTTGTCCTCCTTTTTATGCAACAGTAGCATACTCTATGTGACATACTTCTTAGCTTTTCTTTTGGTTGGTTAGCAATACTTCTTGAAGATCAAACCATACCTATATGCAAAGAGCTTCTTCATTCTTTTTTGTGGATGCATAATATTTCACTGAATGGATAAAAAGTTACCTTAATGATGGACATTCAGTCTGTTTCCAATTTTTTTTTTTTTTGTCATTGCAAATGACAAGGAATGAATAACCTCATCTTTATGTCACTTTCAGTATGTCTGTAACAGGTGATTTTGCCCATCTTTGGCAATGCCTGGAAATTTTTTCATTTTCATAACTAAGGAGGGGAGTGCTACTGACATTTTTGGGTAGAGTCCAGCATGCTGCTAAGCCTTCTACAAGGCACAGGACAAACTCACAACAAAGGATTATCCAGCCTATGTTGTTAATAGTGCCAAGGTTGGGAAACCTTGGTCTATAGATAACATTTCCAGAAGTAGAATTGCTATGTCAAAGGATATTTGCATCTGTTATCTCATTGAACATGACCAAATTATTCTCCGTAGAGGTTGTGCCAATGAACATTCCCCAGGGCCACATGTGAGATGCTTGCTTTATCAAAACCTCACCAACACCATTACCATACGTTTTGATCTTTGCAAGTCTGACAGGTTTAAAAAATGGTATCTCGGTATCAATTATTTGCATTTCTGTTTTCATAGTAAGTTTGAGCCTTTTTTCCTATATTTAAGAACAATTTATATTCCTTTTCCCATTTCTTCATAATGTTGTTAATATTTTCCTTAATAATTTGTAGGAGCTCTTTATTAGCTCAGCCCTTTGTGCAGACTGGTTTTGACCTATCTTTTCATTGTCAAGAGATTTGCATCCACCTGCCAATCATTCTGGAAATCTTATTCAAATCAATCCTATCAAGAGTTTTGTCATAGGGTTCACACACAACACTTTCTGCTGCACACTTAGTCTAACCTGCTGTTCCTTCAATCAACCAATTAACAAATATTCGTTGATCATCACCTCTGTGCTAGGGTTATTTTCTGAAACGTAGTGAGGTTGTTATTAATTTATATGCTTTGGCTACTGACTCTCCAATGTTTGAAAGGCATATAAAAAAATATAGTTTCAAATTCATTAGAAATCTCAAATGGCCTATTCTGGAAAGAAGGAGGGTTTTGAAAAAGCATTCACAGAACAAAGACAAAATGTGCAGAGAACCTTGAAGATTTACTTCAGCACCCACTTCTTGCTCTTGGTTTCTATATAAGTCCTTTTCTCTGCTCACTTTTGAAAACAAATTTAAACAAAAATGCTTTTGAAAGACTAGGACCACTATATCTTTATCTAACATAAACGAGACCTAGAAATTATTCCTGAAGTATTGCTTTACTTCTAAAATAAATATACCCACATAAAAGCATATGGAATCTATGAAGAAAATGGTTATCACCCAAGAAGAAGATGAGAGGGGCGCCTGGGTGGCTTAGTCGGTTGGGCGGCCGACTTCGGCTCAGGTCATGATCTCGCGGTCCGTGAGTTCGAGCCCTGCGTCGGGCTCTGTGCTGGCAGCTCAGAGCCTGGAGCCTGTTTCAGATTCTGTGTCTCCCTCTCTCTGACCCTCCCCCGTTCATGCTTTGTCTCTCTCTGTCTCAAAAATAAACAAACGTTAAAGAAAATTAAAAAAAAAAAAAGAAGAAGATAAGAGGACCCGTCGTGAACTTGAACCTCCATGGATAAAGAAGAAAGAAGAGCAGGTGACAGGGGCTGCCTGGCTGCCACTGACTGCTAATGGGGTCAGGAGGCTACAAGGGCAAAAAGCTGCATCATTTTGCACACCCAGCATTCGATGTGTACCCCTCAGCCCTCTCCCACAGAAATCTGCAAAGTTGTAGTACAGGGTGGTGTTTTTAAATTTCTGACTGCTTTAAAATATTATTTTCACTTTTCTGCTTAGTAAATTTACATGCTCCCTGCAACAACTTCAAATATTACCGAAACATCACACTTACCCTGTCAAAGTCGGCTACAGTGCCACCCACGAGGGAGAGCCAGTATTAGCAGGGTTCCTTCTTGTATTATTTGAGTTTTGCATTTACTATTATGCATTTTATTATTTCTCTTTCCAAAAATGCAGTGAGGCTCCATCTTTTGCTCTGCACCTGCTTTTTTCAGTTAATGTATACATTTTTGTTCCTCCATGTAGACCTCTTTGTTAACGGCTACAGGATGGATGAACCATAACTAATTTAACCATTTGTCTATGGATGAATATTTAAGGTTCTCTAGGTTTTTTTTATTGAAACAAATAAGGCTGTTATGAATTCCTTCTCCCTACACCTTGATATATTTTGAACAAATGTTCCTATAGGATAAATCCTATAAGGAAAACACATTTGTTTATATTTCAATTAACTGTTTTTAAATATAATAAATACAAGTTCGTGGTACAAAAGTGAAAGAGTATAGAAAGATATGAGGTTGAAAGAAAGCTCTCTTCCTACTGCCAAACACCAGAACTGTTCCCACAAGTATTTGCTCTTAACAGTCTCTTGTGAGAAAGGCCACTCATACTTTTAAGAAAGATCCCAAATTTCCCTCTGGAAATTGTACAAGAGTATAGTCCATTTTCTTTCTTTCTTTTTCTTTCTTTCTTTCTTTCTTTCTTTCTTTCTTTCTTTCTTTCTTTCTTTCTTTCTTTCTTTCTTTCTTTCTTTCTTTCTTTCTTCTCTCTTCTTGCTTTTTCTTCCCTTTTAGGGTAAAAGCCTCACTTTTGTTTTTCTCTTGGAGAGTCAGGGTGATATACTACGAACAAGATGGACGACTTTAAGGGTAGCTAGAGTGTTTTCCCCACAGCACAACCAGCCTCATTAAAAACCACACTGTGAAAAGCTGAGGTGAGGAAAGCCAGTTGACTCTGGTTTAGCTATGACTAAAAGGTGTTACAGAAAAGAGGAAAGGAAAGAAGGCTGGTGTGGGATGGATCAGAGTTTCCTAACTTTAAGTCAGCCCAGGAGCCTCAAAATATGCTCCCTTAATTTCAGATACTCCCAGAATTGCAAAGATTCATGGAGGTAGGTCCAGATGAAGACAGGTTGGGATGGGGGCGGGGAGGGGAGAGGAGCCAGCAACAGCGAATCACAAATTGCACTAGTGTTTTAGAAGAAACTGGTGTTTTCCATTGAGATACTAATGATCACATCTTTATTGGGTATTAGGCAACGTGCTGGGTACCTTTGCACAGCTCAGGTCACAGTAACCCTGAGAGGCAGCTGTCAATAATCTCATTACACCTTAAGAACTAAAAGAACTAAGCCCAAAGAACTAAGCCAAGTTTGCCCTATGTTACTTGTCACCGCAGAGATTTCAAACCGTGGCGTTTGTGAGTTCTGAATCTCTGCTCTTCTCCCCTGCAGAGACAAGGTACCCTTTGTCATAAAAGACAGAAAGCTGAGCTGGGAAACTGGGAGCAAATTCAGGGGCTACCTTGACCATGTGTTGCAGAGAGGATGAAACTAAAACTCAGGAAGACCCCTCAAGTCAAGTGTAGAACTGGCATTCTGCTGTGGGGGAGGCACAGGGGAATAACCCTCAAATCAGTGACTTAAGTTTCATCTCACATGACATCAATTTTAATTTCAATGGTGTCATTGCGCCATTTCACATTTGTACAATATACTACACTCTGGAAGAGGCATTGAGCAAAATATATGAAATGCCTTGTTCAAATCATCACCAGTAAGACTTTCTAATCATAAAGAAACTCTGATAAAGGCAGTATGTGGCTACTTTTACAGTGTGATCCGGGAAAGTCTTAGATGTCTCACTCCCCCCTTTGAAAAATATTCTCTCCCTTAATGCCCAAAATTCAATTATCAAAGCTCCTTCCTGGCCTCAGTTTCTAATATCTGTCCTAATCCAAACTCCTCTGAAACAAGCCAACCTTTAATCTATCAGTGAGTTAAACCTTTGGAGAATGACCATTTGAGGAAGGTTTTGACAGGCGAGTTTGAAGAAAAGCAGAAAGCAAAAGCCCTGGAAGAGGAAATGCAACACGGTCGGGAGACCAGGAAACAGGCCCCTTTTCATTTTGCAAGTAATTTGATTTTACAGATAATTTGCAAATTAAATGACTCCAAAATGTCAAAATCACCAGTGTCGCCAGTTAAAAATTAATGTTGCCCTTCCCAAATGGTGGCTCCTAGTTCCATATTTGCCCAAAAGAAAATCACTCCCAAAATGTAGACACAAGAGAACAAGGTCTTATTTTGGGGGGAAGCAAAGGAAAGGAAAGTGGGTAACTTAACTTGAGTGATTGGTTTGTTATGTGAATGAAGTTTATTTTGCTAGTAGGTTTATGTGGCTTTTTTATAAGTCCTCTAAGTTAGCTCAATGATTCAGGGACGATTATTATTCTCACTTTAAAAACAACAAGGCAATTGAGAAGTTGAGATACTTGCCTCAGATTGCACAGCTGGTCAGGCAGATGCAGGTCTACTGGACCTGAAAGTTCCAGTCGTCGCCCATTCTGCCTCTCCAAAGCAGAAAGCTGAAGTTCTGCTGTTTTTCAGATACCTTTCTTAGGTATCAGACACATCGCGTCTCACTGTCGTACCTGCTGGACTAGCCAAACAGCCAAGGAGCCACTGTTATAGGAGTGAAGTGGAGGGAATTATTCTGAGGAAGCAGAGAATGTGTTCTCCCTCTCAAATCCAGCATAAGCATTGCACAACCAAATAGGGCACAAATGTCTGCTGGGTCACAGCTTGGCGCATTGATCGTGCAATTGATTGTTCCCTGTGGGGAGTTCGGAGAATGAAAATCTCCTGTGGGAGGTTGGGGGAAGAGCAAGAGCCACGAAACACATTAGTTAAGCACTCAGGCTCTGGGGTCCTAGGCTTGGGCTTGTATCCTGCCCTCCTGCTTAGTAAGAGACTTGGCCTCCCTGAACCTCAATTTCCTCACATGCAAGGTGGGGCAATGATACTTTGCAGGATCATGGGATTAAATTGGCTCTGGCCCGTTGAGTGCCCGAGGTATAAGAAGTGCTCAAAAATGTTAATTGTCCTTTCTTTTGGTTTTGTTCCCTGCCTCTCTCTTTGAAACTCACAATCTAAAATTCTATTTTATACAATATATTAACATAAAAAGAAAGGGGATATAAAAGCTGCTGGCACAAGCTTGCCTTTGTGCAAATATGTGGGCACCAGCATCTTGTTGGATTCTGTTTGACACACGTCAGGTGTCCAGGGAGAAGCTTTGGAATATGAGGACACTGTAGCTTTGAACATGGCTGAGAAAAAAGACCAAGCCAAGTGAGGTCCTGCGACTTTCACCCCAAGTGATATAGATGGAATGACAAGAATGAGGGCAGGTTTTACTTGGTGTCTTTCTTTCCCTGATGGCTCTTATGTGGTTTCCTTGGAAAGGTTACCCTGGAATTTTTTCAGAAATAGCACAGTTGTTTGGGATGATTACAGGCAATCACCATTTCTCAGAGATGAAACTGTGTTTAGCTCACGGACCAGCTACTCCCCAGGACCCAGCTGGGGGGGATGCACAGCCGGTCTCTTGTTTTTCACATATCCGATCTTGAGAGATTTGAGGACAACTGACCTCAGGGCAGCCATTTAGGATGAAGAGTGAGTTTTGATGGTGAAATGTGAAATCCATTCCTACTGAAGAATAAACCTGACCTGACGGTCAGCTTACCTGACAGGCTGTTAAAACACAATGCCTCTTAAAATCCTTGTTTAAAGTCAATGAATATTAAGAGATCAAAGGATATAATGTAAGGTTAGAGGAGAACACTTTCTTGGGTATCTTGAAGCTGCACTGTCCGATAATGGGGCCAGAGCCGCGTGTGGCCACTGAGCACTTGAAATGTGGCGAGTCCAAATTGAGATGTCTTGTATAATACACGATTTCAAGGACTTAGCAAAAAAGTAATGTAGCTCATTAATTTTTTTATGTTGATTACACATCGAACGAATATTTTAGATATAATGAGGCAAACAAAATATGTTCTTAAAATTAATTTCATGGTTTCTTTTTTTGCTTTCTTTTAATGTGCTACTAGAAAACTTTAAGTTACACGTATGGTTCACATTCTGCTATTATTAGGCAACACTGCTTTAGAACTCGCACACAGAACTTTTATCCCTACTCACAACTCTGGTTAATACTTACCTCCACTTTATACCCTGGTTATGATGATCCCAGGCTAGTAACAACCATTACATACCCAAAACTTTGCTACCCTGGGACTTTTGCTCTTGTTGTGAACTTTACACAGGGTACTTACAACCACCCTCCCCACCAGACTTCATGTCTGGATCCTTTTTCAACTGTTTGATCTTTTCTCAAATGTCCTCTCTCCAGACAGGCCTCCCCTGTCCACAAGTTGGTCACCTCAACCTATTCCATTCTCTTTATAGCACTTGTTTCATTGCCTGCCTTCTCAACAAGACTGGGAGCTCCTTTACATAGTCTACCAAGTTCATCTATTTCCTGCTCTCAGAACAGCACCTAGTTTGTAGCTGGCTCCCCAGTAAATATTTCCTGAGTAGATAAATGCATTAGCCTTATACCTGACTGAGATTGTTTAAATTGTGTTTCAAAGTGGTGCCCTTTGTTCATATCATTCTGACTGAGCATCTGTTGTAGGCTTGTCGCTATGCCTTAAAGATTCGGTGATAGATGTCCTGGTTTCTCTCTCAGGGAGCACAGGACTTAGTGGGTTCCAAGGACAAACATGTCTGCAAACAGAGTTGTCATATTACTGTCATGAGCTTTTTGTTGCATTTCATTATATATACTACTAAGGAAACAATGCAATAAAGGTCAAAAAACAAGATAACCTCAAAACTGAGCCTCCCTGTTTACCCATAGCAACAGAAGGTTGTTGAAAAGGTAACTCCCTTGTGCTCTTCTGTTTTTGAAAAACAGATTAACCATCGCCAACAACTATGATTATGGGCAGGACCAAGGCATGTATTTCTGGCTGTGGAAGACTCTAAATGAGAAGATATTTTGAGCCCAAAGGACACATGTTTTCAGAGGTTTTTAAGGGAAAACTGACCTTTTAATATATCCTTAGGTTACAAAAGCAAGCTGTAGACCACTATGTGAATCAGATGCTTGTTTTTGTTTGTATATATCCTATAAATGTGTGTGGGAAAGACAAATGCATTCCAAATGGTTAAACTTGGGTACCTCAAGGTTGTGGAGAAGAGTGGAATAATATGAGACTATAAATACTTTCTTAACATACTTCCATACTATTTTACACAGATAAGTTTTATACTTGAAGAATTAAGTATTTTTTAGAAAGAAAATTTAAAAAGAAGCACCACAAAGCCTCCTTGTATTTGACAGAGGATGCTTTTCACCTCTTGACTTTTTTTTTAATCTCACTTCTGTGCCTTAGCTGCTAAAGCAAAGGCCAGCAAACAGGCTGGGTATCAAAAATTAGGAAGTACAGACCGAGCTCTCTTCTGGAGAATTTTACGATGTCATGACTCTCTTACCATAGTTAGGATTTCCTTAACCTCTTTAGTTGGGAGAGTACCCTTTATCGAGGGCACCTATTATAAGCCAAACAATTTGTTTACATACACCCATTTTATTCCCCAAATAATCTTTACAAGGTAGGCATTACTATCTTCACTTAGTGGATGTAAAAATTGAAGTACAGGAAAGTGAGATGTGTTGTCCAAGGTCACATTGCTAGTTAGAGGCTGAGCCAACTTTGCAGAGAAGGACTACAAAAACAACTAGAAAACAAGTAACAAGATGGCAATAAGTACATACCTATCAATAATAACTTAAATATAAATGGTCTAAATGCTCCAATCAAGACATAGGGGGACAGAATGGATAAAAAAATAAAACTCATCTGTATGCTGCCTACAACACTCACTTCAAAACCAAAGACACATAAAGACTGAAGATGAAGGAATGAAAAAAGATATTCTATGCAAATGGACATGCACATACACAAAATTCCGGGGTAGCAATACTTACATTAGTCAAAATAAGACTTTAAAACAAAAATGGTAACAAGAGACAAAGCAGGACATTACACAATGATAAAGGAACCAACAATGAGCGAATATAACAATTGTAAAAATCTATGTATTCAACATTGGAGAACCTAAATACATAAAGCAGTTGTTAATAGACATAAAGAGAGAAATTGACAGTAATACAATAATAGTTGGGGACCTTAGCATCTGACTTACATCAATGGATAGATCATCCAGACAGAAAATAAAGAAGAAAACAGAACTTAACTTTGAACCTAGCCCTTTCCAACTTTTGCCCAATTCACCACCATTTTTACCTTTTTCTAAGAGATAAGGTATAACAAAGTATTTTGCAACAGTTCCATATCTGAATTAAATTCTATTCTCAATGCAAGCCTAATTCCAGGCACTTGAGAAAAGCTTCTGCTCCACAAAAACTTTTCCCTAACTAGCCTTCCTTGGAGCCTGATAGTTCACAATAGAATCTGTCCCATTGGGTAACATCCCCTGGAATCCACTTTCCAAGTACAAGGACCCTTAGAATTGAGTAACATGTTTATAGCATCATTATAAGTCATGACTGTCGCATGACCATAATGTAAATTAATTACCAAGGAAAGAAATCTAGCAAACTTCCAAGGAAATGAGACATGGGACCAGATGATGGGGCTGTGAAGAAGAGGTAGTTATAGAGCAGAGTCAGAAATGTCCTACAGAAGTGTCATTGTGGGATTGTGAATAAATAAAAGGGACCTGGAGAATCCGTATGTAGAAAAGAAAGGTGCCACTGAAAGTATACATCACCATGCAGGACATGCCTGAATTCAACTACTGTGCTAATAAGGCACAAAACAGAGAAAACAGGCACATGTATAGTTGGTTTCCTATACTGCACTACCCACCCCAGCTACAAGTTCTACAAATGCCGCTGTTTGTCACAAGGTCACTGAGATATAAGGTGCCTTTGCTCAATGAGTTAAAATCAGTGACCCCATTAGAGACAATTAACAGGGCAGTTTCTCCCAGGAGTTGGCTCAGAGTGTCTCTCTTAGGCACTAAGGGCCAAGAAGTAACTTCTGGATACATGGGGGATTAGTTTACAAAGCTAACGGATCTTATCTATAGAGTAGTGGATTTCTACAACCAACCTGGACAAAAATATGGTCTTCTCTCTTCTTTAAATGGAATGTGCTTTTTCTCCCCACAGAAAAAGCGCACATTGAAGGGCTCCATTGAACTCTCCCGAATCAAATGTGTTGAGATTGTGAAAAGTGACATTAGTATCCCATGCCACTATAAATATCCATTTCAGGT
This sequence comes from Panthera tigris, assembly GCF_018350195.1. Taxonomy (NCBI): domain Eukaryota; kingdom Metazoa; phylum Chordata; class Mammalia; order Carnivora; family Felidae; genus Panthera; species Panthera tigris. The sequence continues at coordinate 189,505,686 of NC_056660.1, read as the reverse complement.
AAGTCCACTATGCCTGAGATTGCTAGTTTCCCATTCCTCGCATGATGGTTGAAAGTCTCAGTCATTGTAATAGAAGGTAGACCAGGGATGACTCTGATCTATAGTTAGGTCTTAGACTAAACCAGAAGAAAGCTACTGTGTTCCTTCAATTATTGATTCACTCATTCCTCAAATCACAAAATTTTGAAAAGGTGTAATTCCTCATTTCTCTTTCTCTCATGTCTTCCCTGCTTCAACAAAAGTCCCAATTCTCTGCCCCTAGAGCAAAGAAAAAAATATCAAAGGCCCAAGCCTAATACTCTTAAGCCTAATACCATTTACTTACAGTAGCCACTAGCTACAGGTGTATGTTTAATATTTAGATGTAAATTAAATTAACCAATATTGAAAATTCAGTTCCTGAGTCACACTAAGCCCACTGAATGGATGAACATTTCACATGTTCAATAGCTATGTGCTGGATAGCACAGATTATAGAATGTTTTCATCATTGCAAGAAGTTCTACTGGACAGAGTTGGTAAAGGTTATCTCTGGTCTTTAGGTCATGACATTGTCCAAATTTGGCATCACTCTTGGCATCTATGACTCTGAAGGAGTGGATATCTCTTTGTACATTCTAGGGTACGGTTCCTCTTTGCCAATTTGAGGGGTAAATATCGCATTTTTAATGTGATATAGAAAAGGATTCTTTTCCTACTAGAAAGTTGACCTCTGTGAATTGAAATATTTAGTAATTAAAGTGAATAACATGTATTTTCCTGTCATTAAAATTCCAATTAAAAATAAGTTCATGAGAAAAAGCTGGTGAATTTCAAAGAAGATCTATAGTTTAGTTAATCATTTTGGACCAATGTCAACTTCCTGGTTTGGAAACTGTGCTACGGTTCTATAATCATTAGGGAGAGGTGGGTGAAAAGAACACAGGGATCCTGTACTATTTTTGGAACTTCTTGGGTGTCTTATATTATTTCAAAATAAGAAGCTTTTAAAGTCTCAATTGTAATTTTTTTCATCTAATATCTTACTCTTTCATATGACAGAAAGATTTTGTTAATCACTTAAAAATTAATATGAGAGGGGCTCCTGGGTGGCTGAGTCGGTTAAGCGTCTGACATCGGCTCAGATCATGATCTCACAGTTTGTGGTTTCCAGTCCTGTGTTGGGCTCTGAACTGACAGCTTGGAGCCTGGGGCCTGCTTCAGACTCTGTGTCTCCTTCTCGTTCTCTGTCTCTGCCTGTCCCCTTCTTGTGTTCTCTCTCTTTCTCAAAAATAAATAAATAAACATTTTTTTAAAAAATTAGTATGAGAAATAAATATGCTGTCACATGGAGAGCTTTTTCTCCAGCTATTTTAATTTAGCAATTGCTTACCGGCAACATGGAATCTCAGACAAGTAGTCTGAGCTGTGGAGATTCACCCTGTGTGAATTCAAATATTTGGATAAAAAGGACACCAGTCCCCTAATTGCCCAGATGTTTGCCTTTATGATGACAAACACCTGAGGGCCCACTCTTGACCCAGTAAGCTAGATGGGCCTGCTATCAATCATCCTGCTCTCTGGGCACACTGCTCATCTTGGACTCTGTGTACCTCCAGGTTGTGCATGACAATTACCTCCTGTATGTGTTTGCTCCAGACCGTGAGAGCCGGCAACGCTGGGTTCTGGCCCTTAAAGAAGGTAATAACTCCCCTATGCAAATCGGTCCCTGAGATCCCTTGATCCTCTAGCAGGCTTGGACTCCGTAGTAAGATCAAGGACAGCTGACGGTCAAATATTTCTCACTTTTGGTGTTGGTGTTGGATCCCAACTTTTCACCCTGGGCCCAAGAGGCAACAATCAGTACCATGTAGGGTCGAACAAATCCAGTCTACCACCTGTTTTTATAAAGCTCCAAGCTAAGGAAGTTTTTTGTATTTTTAAATGGTCGTATGTTAAAGGATTATAGAAGTACCTCCATAATATATCGATTTTGCCTGCTGCTGAACAAAACCTAAAATATTGACCATCTGGCCCTTTAAGAAAAAGTTTGCCAACTCCTGGTCTAGTGGGAATAATAAGAGGATGGGCCCTTGAGTTAGATGACCTGAGTTTGAATCCTGGCTCTGCCACTTACTAGCCATGTGTGCGTAGGCAACTGCCTCAGCTGCTCTGTGCTTCAGTTTCCCCATCTATAAAAAAGGAAAGGAGGAGGGAATGATAATAATAGTACCTGCCTCCAGACCTGCTGTGAGTAAAGCCCTCGGAACTAGCCTGGCCCATCGCTGGCACCCCATAAATGTTAGCTAACTTTAAAAGCTTTCAGATCATCAGGAATGGTATTTCTTAAGGCTCACCTTGCTGGCAGCATAATTAGAACCAGCACAGCGTTTGGGTATACGTGACATGTGCAGCCAGTCTGCTAAGGTGAAAATCCCAGCTCTGCCAATTATTAGTATGTGACCTTGGGCAAGTTCCCTGACCTTCCAGTGTCTTCATTTCTACATCTACAAATTCTGACTTGTAATAATCAGACACAGGGTTATTGTAAGAAATAAATGAGTTAAGACATGGCAGACACTTAGAATGAAACGCAAAGAAAGAACTCAATTAGTAGTCCTGTTACTTAGCCTGAAGCCCTGGGTTTGCAGGAGAAGTGGGTTCAGATATTAATCTGTCTCTAAGTAGCTATGAGGACTAAGAATAAGCAAGCCATTTGGAATCTTGAGAGCCGTGATGCCTCTATCTGAAAATGAGAATAAAAATACAATTCTTATCTTCTTCCAAGTTTGTTGTCTCAAATAGGATATGAACAGACAAGCGCTGCGTAAGCTGGAGAATATTCTCAAGTCATGAGGCTCAGAATAAACACTGAGTAAAAAGTTATCAAAAGGACCCCAACTATGTTCATTGGCCATTCTCCCTCTGCGTAGGGGTTTACTCACAGGATATTAAAGCTGGAAGGAGCATTTGAGATGGTCTATCGAGTTCTCCACTTTTTAGATTTCTTTTTTCTTTCAGCAGGAGAACCTCTTTTTTTTTTTAATCTTGCCAAAATCTAACTTTAAAGCCACAAAGCTAGAAGGGATAAAAGCAAAATTCCTGTGGTTGAAGGGGGGAGAGATGAAGGGGCAGGAATCCCTCCCGCTCAGTCTTCCCATTGCCCCTTGGGCACTTCTGTGGGGCCCACTGATCCAGTCTAAGAATCTCATTGCACCGTGGGGAAAATGAGGCTCAGATGAGGGTGTTGCCCAATCTAGGGACACACAATTAACCCCAGGTCAGACAAGAACCCAGACCTGATGATGACCACATCCAACACATACTCTTCCATAAATGTACATGCTTGGGCAAAAGGCTATTTTTGTGACTATTCCAGGTACTATTCACTCAGGCTCACACAGCAGGGTCCAATCTCAAGGAGTTGAGAAGTTGGTTGTCCTTGATAGAATAACCTGACATAACTCTTCTGCTGGTGCCAATCTCTTTCAGAAACAAGGAACAATAACAGTTTGGTACCCATGTATCATCCTAACTTCTGGATGGATGGGAGGTGGAGGTGCTGTGCTCAGCTGGAGAAGCTCGCAGTGGGCTGTGCCCAGTACGATCCAACCAAGAATGGTAAGAGACTGGGAATTCCCTTTCTTCTTGTAGAATGACCGACCTCTCTAGTAGGAGGAAGTAAAAGCTCTCAGCTTCCCATCATCACGGGTGTCGAGGATTGAATACAAAATTCTGCATCTTCAGAACTGTTGGAGGGAAATCATCCGCCTCTAACACTAGTCTGTTGATCTGTTTCCACTTCAAACCTTATGTCTTTATAGCTCCTTGCTACTAAAAGTGTGGTCCTTGGACCAGTAGTGTCAACATCATCTGGAAGCTAGTTAGAAATGTAAATTCTCTGGCCCCATCCCAGGTGCCAGATCAAAATTTGTGTTTTAACAAGATACCCTGGAGATTTGTGTGCAAAGTAAGTTTGGGAAGCACTACTATATAACCCGCAAGTTAGAAAATGTGAATGGCGTGGTCTACTTAAATCTCAAGTTGTAGAGAAAGCCTCAAACGTATAGAATATTATTTATTTGTTACAGTAGCACCACATCACAGACATGCTTAATTATACCAGCTCAACTTTATACACTTGGAGGGGAAGAAAGTAAAATCAAAAGCTGTCTATTGTACTCTGTGGCTTTTCACTGCGTCCCCTTCAAATTTGCCGTTTATCTCCATAACCTCAGAGAAAAGGAGGCCACGGCCTAAATACAAAATGAAAACAAAAGACATTGTTTCTGGTCCTTGGAGGTCCAAGGCTCTGGAACTCACGGTTGGTGTGTAACTCGGTTTTCTCTTCTGTGATGGCTCTGGGACCTGACCTTTCAATGAAGTGCAACTTCACTTGCAAGCACTTTTACACATGATGTGCTCGCATTCCTCACAGTCATCTGGGGTAGATGTGTGAGGTCACAGAAACAGAACGCCTTGAGCAGTTTGGAATGCTCAAGGTCACACAGGGAGAAGTGCTCTGTAAAGGCGTTGTTGAATAGGAATGATGGATTGTGTGAATTGTTTTGCTTCCATTCCCCCCTCTTCTCAACCTCTCTTACCCTAGCCACCTTTTCTCATCTGTCAGTTTCTTTTTTGCACTAAAACCTACTACCTCGGATTGACAACCCAAGGCGGATGTGCTAAATGTAACCCATGGCTGGGTTTTCCGTGGCTTCCTGAGTCACAGCCCCCCTTAGTACCACTTTAAAAACCACCACCTCTCACCCTCCACCTTGGGAGAGAAAGTTTAAAGTTACCAATCCCATGGCCCCAAGGAACAATATATACCTAGTTTTAGAAGTCAGTGATCTTTGGCATTACCCTATGGTCTGTACTCATAAAGAGTATTTCATAAAAAAGGAACAGAAGGGTTTATATGGGTGGAATCCATCATAATAACAAGATGGCATGGGCTTTCCCCAGTGAGTGAAAGCCATTTCCAGAGCCAGAGATCTGGTCTCCAGATTCCTGCCAGCACTTTGCTGTGGGCTGTTGGATCAGTCACTCAGCCCCCAAGGGCCCTAATGTCCTCATCTCTCAAATGTTAGGGGAAGCTTTAGGGCTCCTAAGATGAAATAATCTCTAAGTCCCTTGTTAATTCTGAAATTCTTTGAATCTGTGTTTCCATTTTTCCATCTTCACCGTGCATTTTGCAGCTGTCCCTCTTCAGGGTACACAGCACTCCCCTCCACTGAGTGGTAGACATATGATTGAGGTGTGAGGAACATCTGAATGATGCACCAAGATGACAGTTGGAGAGAGCTGGTCATGCTGAACTCCTCCCACATGAACTCAGGCCTAACTGCCATACAGTCACTCTGCTAGTGGTCCTGCATTTGTGTTGCAACAATGGGGTCGTGGAAAGCTCTTAGCACATTTGCTGGCACTTTCTTATCTCTCAATAAATGGCAATTGCACCTACTCGTCTTTTTTATTTGTGGACAGAAGAATATGAAGCTGAAATATAGCAGCATGTATGTGTATGTCTGGAAAACAGCAGAGGTGGTTGGGTAAAAAAATGGACCCTGCTATACCCCATTCATTTCTGCAACCAGAACTGGCCCTGATGTCACTACATACCAACTTCACACAGAGGAAGAGGAAAGAAGGGGAGAGCAAGGCTGGAGGAAGAGATACCCTTGCAGAATGTTCAGGGCTGGAAGGAGACCAAGGCCACACAGCTCCTTCCCAGTGGAGCTAGGGTTAGAACATCAGTCTCTTGGTGCCCTGAGTTGAGTGTTGGATAGGAACCATGCTTCCTGTTATGCTTGTTTTCTTCTTCTCAGTTAATCACAAAGCCAAGTCAATACCCCACCCTGCCCGTGCTTAAAGTGTTAGCACAGGGGGTGGGTTCCCATGTCACTGTGTGGGTCTCCTCTACTCGCAATCCTGACAGTTACTGTCCAACTCAGGCAGGGATCAACTTCATGCAATGAGTCAATCTCATGCAGAGATGAGGATCTCACCACCTATTTATGGAGCCTATTCCTGTCTTACCTGTAATTATTAAATAATCCTTGAACTGAGCACAAGCCTATGTGCTGCCTCCCATGCCACACATACTCCCAGATATTTGACCTTGGTCTATTGATTCTAGGCCTGACCTTTTCAGTGCCTCAAAGGAAAAATACTGAAGGACAGAGAGGAAGAGATGAAAGGAAGGCGAGAAGAAAAGAGAGATAAAGAAGATAGGACAAAGGAGAAAAGAAGGCATAGAGGAGAGGTAAAGCGACGGAGACATGGAGACACAAACAGTTAGAGAGAGAGAGAGAGAGAGAGAGAGAGGTACTGAGTGTGTGTTGTTTGGAGAAGGCAGCAAGAACACATGCTCAGAAGTGTTAATGTAACTAAAAGTAGATTCCAGCCCTCCCAAAAAATAACTCAATGACCCCTCACCTCACCCACCCTCTCCCCAAGCCCACGGCTGCCTCAAGAAGCCAGTGACTCACTGTTACCCTGAGTCACCAATTCCCACTCTGGGGTTTAGCAGGTGGTAGGTGCCTTTGTGGAGGTCTCCTGGCCCACAGAGAAGGACACAAGCCTAATGCCTCTGTAGCAACCTTTGGATTAGGCTTTTCCTGGGAATACTAAATATGAACTTCTAGAAGTTTCTGGAATCTTCTAGAAAATGAAATGGGGAACCAAGAGGCCAAAAGAGATTTTAAAAAAAAAAAAACTGGCTCTATAAGACCGGTTTTTGTTTCTCTGTGTCTTATCATCTCCTTCTTTCTTGGCTCTTTTCTTCTGTTGTTCTCCTAAGGGCTGCTTTTCTCTGAAAAGCCCCCTGACTTTTCACCTCCGGTTGGGCACATTCGGTTTCATACTCATTTTCTTTTTATGTTTTTCTCATTTCAGCTTCAAAGAAGCCTCTTCCTCCTACTCCTGAAGACAACAGGGTGAGTGAGGATTCAAGCTCTGGGCATGATGGGCGCCCAGTGCTGCAACTGCCTGAATGCCATGTCCCCTTTGCATTTCCCCCCACCCCCAGATTTCTCATATCCTGGGCAAATACAGCAGGTTGTAGTAATTCAGCCGAAATGAACACCCTGGGTTTCTTGGACCTGTCTCATGGGTCAGTTTATGCAAAAGGACCACTCAGTTACTAAATCCTGAGTTCACTTTATTCACTCAACAAAAATTTATTGTACCAAACTGTGCATCCCCCCACCTGACCACTTTGGGGTACAATAACAGCTATCTATGAAAAATGATGTGTTCACTCCATACCTTAATTTTGATAATACTTTATATTTTTCTAAGTACTTCCATACTTTTACTATCTATTTCAAAGATATATATCTATATCTATATCTTTATGTGTGTGTGTGAGTGTACTTATATATACAGAGAAGGCCTCCTTCCCTCACTCTCCATTCTAGCCACTTCAGAGGATTATAGTTTTATTCTCATTTTAAACCTTGGGACATCAAGTCCCAAGGGAGGTTTTGAGGCTTTTCCAAGGCCATTCAGCAACTTAGTAGGTAAGTTACTAGGCAGCAGAGCTTCTGAGATGGTGGGCTTTAACTCACATGGTGGTTCTCAAAGTGTGGTCCCTGGACCAGCAGAATCAGCCTCACCTGGGAGCTTATTAGAAATGCACTGTAGATTCTCAGGCCCCACCCCACACCTACTATATTTATAACTCTGGGAGAGGGGCCCAGCCACCTGCAATTTAATAAACCTCCAGGTGATTCTGTGGCACACTGAAGTGGGAGAAACACTCCTCTAATCTACTGATTTACAAGACTTAGGTGATACCAAGCCCACTCTAGGGAAGCCAGCTCTGGTTTGCAGATGGTTTCGCCCATAGTCCCACCTATGGGGTGGAGGTAGGATCTAGGCTCAGAGTACTATTGTCCATTATTATTATAAGCAGGTTTCTTACCACATGAATGTCTAACGGGACATTCAAAAGTTTTACAGTATATGGGATACTGCAGAGATTTTTGCATTCTTGGCCCTCTGCCACTAAATGTTAGCAGCACTCCTAAACCTTTGTGACATTCAAATCGCCCCCAAAGCTGTCCAAGATGCCTCCTATAGAAACGTACCTCCATGGTTTTTGAACCCTGCTCTGACCTTTCTTTTCATAGTGATTGATCAATCATTTGGTCCTATAATGGGATGAATACCGTGTCATATCCCTCCTTTATCTTCAGGTGCCCTTCAATTTAACTCCTTCCTCCATTAGCTTTTCAGGTGAAAGCCTCAGTCCCGATGATTCTTATCTTCAGTACTGCAATACACCACCTCGTGAGCTCCACAGATATTGAGATTTCAAATCCTAATCTGGGCTCAGCTGGGGTGACATACAACATCACCATGACAAGCTTTTCTTTCTAAATCTCCAGGATTTTTATACCATCAAAGGCTTCGATATGAAAATAGAAACTTTGGCTTCCCAACGCCAAATCTCATCCTAGCCAGTAACCTCAATCTCTTCCATATTTACTGTCTCCCAAGACCTGCCAACCTGTAGCAAGTGTGCCCATCCTGAACTCTCACAACTGTTTGCTTTATAGTCTCTTCTTCACATCTTCACTATGTCGTGTTTAAAAAGGTACTGAGAAGTAGAGACTTAGGCAAGAGAGCCCCTAAATGGAAGAAGGGAGCCCATGTGCTATAGTAGAGAGAGCCTTAAGACTAATTCATGTGGTAACGTGGCCATATCCATTTCTTCATGTTGGCTTCAGTTTCTGCATTCTTAACAAAAGAATGGATTGAGTGATCTCTCAGAGGCATTTCAGCTCTGATAGTCTATGATCCTCCGGATCTGGACAAACCCACAAATCAAATCAGAAAGGCATGGACTGAATAACCTAGTGTTCACTGCATCACTTTCACCAAGAATATGATGCTTCCGGCAGAGTGTCTGCAACGTGCAACCAGCAGACTTGTGTGAAAAGCATGTGACTGCTTGGAATTCACTGTGGTCAGAATTCACCACACAGAATGAGAGGGCAATGAATTCCAGGTACTGAGTGTCTTTGTGTCACATTCAGCACCATAACCCTAACTCATAAAAGAAAGCCAACTAGAGAAGGCAGGTGGTTTCAGCGAATACCCAGTGGATTATAGGAATTCATGTGTTGACCTGGCCTAGATCCAGGAGCAAGTTGCCATTTCAGGACTTATTGACCTGGTTCCACAATTGACCTCCTTTCTATGTCATCACTCAATTTTGTTTTCTCCTACCTTCAGCGATCACTCCAGGAACCTGAAGAAACCCTTGTCATTGCCTTGTATGACTACCAAACGAACGACCCACAGGAACTTACGTTACAACGCAATGAGGAATACTACCTGCTGGACAGTTCCGAGATTCACTGGTGGAGAGTGCAGGACAGGAATGGGTAAGGCATCTTTGTGGTTGTTGTCCCAGTGCTTGGGGTGAGGTGGGGATACAGAAAACACTGGGACAATTTGTCCTGCTTCTGTCAGCGGGCCTGCTGCACTGAGTTAGGAGAGGAAAGCAGAGGTAGAAGGAAGGGGAAGGAAGAAGTGGTTGAGAGAGGTTTTTCTACTTCTCAGAAGTGCCAGAGACAGTCACTTGCTATGCTCCCTTATTAAGCACCCCCAGCCCCCAAGCCCATCTAAAAATTCCCCGGGTTTTTTCACTGACATCCACAGAGTAGGAGATTGGCAGCTTGTTCCACATGGAAGCACTATTGTTCTTGAGTGTTCAGATGAGACTGAAGGTACATCCCATTGTGAAGTGTCTGTTTTCGGTGAAAAGAAAAGGCGTGTAGAGATGGTACAGATTGGTGGTTATATTAAAAGGCATCAGGAAGAAGATACTAAAGAGTTAGCTACACCAACTGTCTCAACTAGCCATATAAATGATCCATGGAGAAAGTTAAGTTGTGCAAAGACCAAATGCCCACTATGAGACTTTTGAAGGGAAAAAAAACTTATGAGCCCTTCTCTGATCCGAAATACAACAAAATTGCTGTTTTAACCTTCAGAATGCTCTGAGATGTACATGACTTAGATACTAGTGCTTAGTTTGAAGGCATCAGATCCATGCTGCTTTATGAAGGCTTTAGGTTTTCCTTTTAATATGTCAGAGGTACTTACCCAAGCCCTGGAATATTCTCCAGAATATGATTTCAATGATTGCACAAATCCAATACAAAAGTGTACCATAATTTAGCAAATTCCCTTGTTAGGCACTCAGATTGTTTCCAATATTTTGCAAATATTAACTACCCTGCAATGAACATCCTTGCATATTAATATCAGGGGTTTATATATTTTTAAAGTATGAGGTTATTACTGACAAAAAATATAGAAAAAGAAAAAGAAAACACTCCATCACTGCAATATTTGGATGGCCTAGATTTATGTTTTATTTTTTTAAATAAAAGTAGAGAGAAATATAGATGAAAAATAAGCCACCCCTCCATTTGTCCCCATGTCAATTCCAAAAGTAACACTATCAACAGTTTCTTGTATATCCCAGACAAAAAAGTTATACATACACAAATGCATCCTTTTTTCATTTGCACTAAGGTGATTGATTCTGCTCTTCACCTTGCTTTTAACCTTCAGTAATATATCTTGGAGATCGTTTCATTTCAGCAGATAGAAATCTACCCTATTTTTAAAATAATCGCATGGTTTTGGAAGGTATGCTTATATGGTAAGTACTTGAATAATCTGAAATGGTGGGACATCTAGTTTCTGGGTATTTGTTTTCTTTGTTATATTTTTTTAAGTTTATTTATTTTTGAGAGAGAGAGAGAGAGAGAAACAAAGAAAGAGAGAGGGAGAGAAAGAGAGAATCAGAAGCAGGCTCCATGCTGACAGCGCGGAGCCTGATGTGGGACTCGATCCCACCACTGTGAGATCATGACCTGAGCCAAAACCAAGAGTTGGATGCTCAACCGACTGAGCCACCCAGGTGCCCATCTTTGTTTGTTATCTTAAACAAGTCCTCAGTGAAGAACTCGTATTGCTCATACTCATGTTTCTGGGCAATATTTAAAAAAAAAAAATGCAAATATACGTATTTTTTGAAAATATATTTTTCTTTTGAAAAAATATGTATTTCATATTTCTAATTATGGAACTGTTGACTCAGAGTAGGTCTCAATTTTGATAGATAATTCCCTCAGAAGGTTGCCACACTTACATTGCCACTACCCACCAATAGGGTGTGGGAGTGTCAACACTAGGTATCGCTAACCTTAAAAAAAAAAAAAAAAAAAAAGCTAATCTGATGAGTTCAAAAAGAGGCACACAAATATCTTTAGGGTTAAGGCTTTACTGTTTACATGCACCAAAACTTTCTTTGTCAAAGCACCTTCTCTTTAAGTATCCTTTTTGATGCCACTGCAGGGGGAGTGAGGAAGGGGTGTCAAATATAGTTAGCTCAAGAACTGCGATGTGCCCTGGGAGACAGTGTTGCTTGCTAGCTGGGAAGAGACCCCAAAGCACTTCATGTGGAACCTCCCTCTCTAGCTGACTTGTGTAGGCAAGTGAGGCCCGGCCACAACACCTTCTCTTTGCCTATTATAAGGAGGCTCATATCAGAAACAGGTTTAAGACAGTCCGTTTCTACAGACACTAGAGGAATTTACTCAGAAATTCACTCCCTCAATCAACTGGCATTTATTTAGCACACCTGATGTGCCAGGAAATTTCTTCTCCTAGGTTGCATTTCCCCAAATGACAGCTTACCCTTTGCTCAGTGGCCTTTGGAAATGCTCAGCTCTGCACTTCAAAGGCCATCAAAGAGGACACCCTAGAGTCTAACTGGTGTTTTGGGAATTTCCCCAGTGTGCTTTGTAATAGTGCAGTATAGTGGAAAGTACACAAGATCGGGAGACAGAAGACTTGGACCTCAGCATCAGCTGGTCTTGCTGTATGTCTTTGGAAAAGGCGCTTAACCTCTGTGGATCCATTTCCTTCTGTATAAAATGCAGACGATAATGTCAGCTCTATCTCACATTGTTGAGGAAATTAATGAGATGATAAACACGAAAGGTGCTTTGCAAATTCTACATCCACATCCACGTGAAGAGAATTATCATTTGGGATACTATTAGCACATAATATTATGTGGCTGGCATATTAGAACACAGTTATTCTATTTCAAAGCAAAAATGGTATTTGACCTATTCATATAATTGTAAACATATGGTGTGGCAAAACCAGACATAATTAAGAGGGATTTGAAAAGATAGATAGAAGAGAAATAGCAAATTTTAGAATGACTTGACTTCCATCAATTGGCCCAGACTGCCTTGAGCAACACATTAAGGATGATTCTGAAGCTGGATGTTCAATTCTCCGAAGGAAGCATGCCATGATTGACTAGCAGTGTCAGCCATGGGCACAAGATATGAGATAATCATCCCATATTTGACATCCCTGTTCTTGATATCTTCACTCCCCAAAACGATTCTGTGAAATAGATTACACATTCCCCAGTAAACATAATCACTAAATTGAAAAATGCCTTTGTTATACAAAAATTAAAATACTTCATGAAGTAAAGAGCAAGAAACTCTTAGGCATCTTTTTATAGACTGTCAGACTCTAGAGGAATTTTATGTGCAGTCTAGGTCCCTCATTGTACACTTAGAGAGCCAGAGGCCCAGAGAGTGGAAGAAACATTGTTTTCACCTTGTAGCATTAAATGCAATAATATATGTGAAATTATTTTGAAAAATACAAAGTTATGCACAAACGTAAAATATTTTGAGGTGCCGATTGGTCTCTTTATCCACCATGTCTTTGTTTATGCACAAATATGTATTCCTGCTCAAAAGAAAGTCCCACCTCCAAATCCAGCGTGACTTTATTCTTTTTTCTCGTGTTTTACCATTTGTGTCTGAAGGAGTTGAATTAACAAAAAAACATTAGGGAGTCCTTGAATTAAAGGCTTATGATTCTGAGTGGCAGTATCTTTTGGGACCTGTGGTTGGAAAATGATTTTTTATATTTTAATTATTTTGGTTTCCTGACTATATAAAATTGAAGCACTAAAGTGGAAAAAATACTATCACACCCCCCCCCCAAAAAAAAAACTGTTTCCTTAGAGAAAATAGAGACCTTTTTCCATCAGAGGAAATTTCACAATGAGGAGAGCAACAAACATCTTTTTAAGTAAAATAGCCACTTTTTATTTACTATTGTTCAGGGGAGCCTGTGTGGCTCAGTCCATGAAGCATCTGACTTTGGCTTAGGTCATGATTTTGAGGTTTGTGAGTTCGAGTCCCACATCAGTCTCTGTGCTGACAGCTCAGAGCCTGGAGCTTGCTTCGTATTCTGTGTCTCCCTCTCTCTCTCTGCCTCTCTCCTGCTCATGCTCTCTCTCTCTCCTTCAAAAATAAACATAAAAAATTTTTATTTATTATGATTCATATTTTAATGGTGAAATTTATTGCCTTTAACAGATAGCAAATTGTTGGGTTTTTTAGCCATTCTTTTATTCTAAAACTTTAAATTGTCTTATGAATGCCAAATAATGCAAGAATCCCCTACCTTAAAAGACTTTTAGTGGATTGAATAACCTATAAAATGGAGAAGTGAAAATTAGTCCTATAATGGTCTAAACACTAATTTCCCTCTTAACAGGCATGAAGGATATGTACCAAGCAGTTATCTGGTGGAAAAGTCTCCAAATAGCCTGGAAACCTATGAGTAAGATATTTTATTTGTTTTCTAAAAACATGGTACTAAAGTCCTCCTTAGATTAGGAGTAAATTACTAGTTGATTGTAAAAGTACCAGGATTTTTTTCCTTCTTGTACTTTGATCCCTAAATACACAGTAGAGGAACACTCTAAATAGGAGAAGGGGAAGATATATGCACTCACCTCCCCTTTTATCAAAGAGATGATTCTAAGATACCTATGAAGATTGTGGTGAAAGGAAAAGATTCTTCCAGGAATCTTGGTCTTACTTAAGGAGAAAAAAAATACTATGAAGACTGGATCAAATACAAACTTACTTAAAACATGCTCTAAGACAATACTTCCAATACCAAAATAACAGACAAATGGGTATTAAATATCTGCTTAGCTTGTATTGTTTATTTCAATCCGTTGTTTATAGAAGGGTTCACATGGATATAATTTTAACAGAACTACTTGACATTTAATAAAACCCAATTGTAGTGGATACCACATATGTATATTCCCTTGCTCAGCTGCTGAAAGGCCCAGAAGCAACAGCACTACAGCAACGTTGTGTTCACAGATCCTCCTTTCTAAATAACACTGCCCACTAAAATGGAGTTCTTGGAAAAATGGCTGGGGATTCAGAGTTGATGCAGGGAAAGAACAGGATGAACTTGGAACACCTTGCACCCAAAAGTAAAGAATTATTGCCCCCCCAAATATTTTAATCGTGTGGATGTGTCAAGTGGGCACAGAAGTCAGCTTAAAATTGTTCCTTCTGCACAAATCTGAGACAATTTGAGTATCAAAATAAATAATGACAGTAATAGATTATAATCCATCGATAAAATAAGAATCAATAACAGATAGCTTGATAGGTAAATAAATAAACAAATAAATAAATAGAATGCCAGCTAATGAATGTTCCAGGTAAGATCACGTTTAAAAATCACCATTTGTAACTCAAAGTATCAACTAATTCAGGCAAGAATCATCAATGAATACCACAACTAGGGAGGCGAAAGTTTGATATTTACATAGTTTCAAAGTATGTTCTCACAAATCACTCATCAGCAATAAAGTGGGAATAGCTGGTAGGCCCTCATTTTAACCAAGTGATCAAAGTCCACATCAACAACAGGGCAAACAGACATCCCGGGTCTCCTGATGTGACGCACTGAGAAGGACACAACATCACTTCTGTGATATTCCCACCCAAACATGCCTAATTTGAATTTCATCATGAAGAAATAAGAGACAACTCCAAATTGCAAGATATTCTACAAAATAACTGGCCTGTGCTTTTCAAAAATGTTAATATCATAAAAGACACAAAAGGCTGAGAAATTGGTTCATATTGAAGGAGCCTAAGGAGATGAGTACTGACTAATGCACTAGTAATCCTGGATTGGATCTTGAGTAATTAAAAAAAAAAAATGATAGAGACAAAATGTATCATTGGAACATCCAGTGAGATTTGAATAGAGTCTGAAATGAGGTAACAGTAGTGTGCCAATGTTAAATTTCCTGATTTAGGCAATTGTACTATGTTCATATACGCATATATTCCACATCTTAGAAATAAATACATACTGAAGTCTTTGTAAAGTTTATTCTCAAGTGGCTCAGAAAAAAATATATATCTATTCACAGGGAATGGTAAAGCAAATATGGAAAATGTCAATATTAGTTCATCTGGGTCAAATGTATAGGGAGTTCTTTTATAGTATTTTTATAGCTTTTCTATACATTTGAAATCATGTAAAAATAAAAAAAAAATGTTGAAGTCCTCACTAAATGTATGATACCAGGGTTGAAGAACATTAGCTAATGAAGACTTCTATTAACACATTTGGACTCTTATTAGTTCATATGTGGTCAAGTTATGTGTTGCTGAAATTCTAATAGACTCTGCAATGAAGAGCGATCATTTTCTGAAGAGTCTCTCAACCTGAGACTGGTTTTGATCAAGTATGTGTTAGTAGCCCCTCTCTCAGCCAACAGAAGAGTCATCAGTTCCAAGAACACTTGAGCTGCAATGAAGCATATATGAAATATGCCTAAATAAAATTCTTTCAATTTTTTTATAGTCAATGCCTTTAGGACAAAATAGGTATTCATTTCAAATGATCACTGGGCTGGGAAGTTTTGTTTGTTTTTTGCTTTTAATCAGAATCTCATCCTTTATGATAGAGGGGGCAAACTCAAAATTCCAACAGAGTATAAAGCCTTAGGGAATGGTGGAACCCAGGGGAAATAAAAAGGTGTATTCCTCCTCCTGAAGGTATTTTAAGTCATTAAAAAAAAAAAACAACACTATACTATACAAACAAAACAGTCTGTGAGCCCTATTTATTCTACATACTATCAGTTTGCATTTTCAGATTATGGAATTGCAGCTAGGGAATAAAATGACTCCCAAACATCCAGTCATTTAGAAGTATATATCTGTGTATATTTAAAATACCCAGTATGAGGGTGTTGTATGGAAACTAATTTGACAATAAATTTCATATTAGAAAATAAATAAATAAATAAATAAATAAATATTCTGTCTTCCTGAAAAAAAAAGTTCAAATGATCTCAAAAAAATAAAAATAAATAAAAATAAAATACCCAGTATGATAATTTTTTATCCTTGCACTTAATATTGTCTACTTTCAGGGGATATCTGCGTAAGAACTCAAAAATGTACCATCTGGGAACATAATCATGGGCTGTGAAATCCATTGATTGGCTTCAGGTTTCCTGCCCTGACTTGAGGGCATGACCTTGGGCAAGTTTCCCCACCAGGCTGGATCTCAGATCCCTTTTTCTTAAAATGAAGGGTCAGACAGATGAAGGAGGCACTCTTGCTGCCCTTCCCTCCCGGTGCCTGAACTCAGGGTAGAAATCCCTTTTAGATAGTGACACACTTACCTACTGAGCTCAGGTGCACATCTTTAGGCAGCTGTGATGAACTGATCAGAGCTTGCACATGAGATGAAGCCTATTTGCCATCCCTCAACTAGTTAAGTTACAAGAGCTGATGTATAAAATCAGCTGATGTATAAAATACCATTCTGTTGATTGATATTCAAAAGCTCAAGTAGGGGACCCTGGGTGTCTCAGTGGGTTAAGCATCCCACTCTTCATTTCAGCTCAGGTCATGATCTCACAGTCATGAGATGGAACCTTGTGTCAAGCCCCACATCAAGCCCCACATCCATGCTGGGCATGGACCCTGCTCAAGATTCTCTCTCTCCGGGTCGCCTGGGTGGCTCAGTCGGTTAAGCGGCCGACTTCGGCTCAGGTCATGATCTCGTGGTCCGTGAGTTCGAGCCCCGCATCGGGCTCTGTGCTGACAGCTCAGAGCCTGGAGCCTGTTTCAGATTCTGTGTCTCCCTCTCTCTCTGCCCCTCCCCTATTCATGCTCTGTCTCTCCCTGTCTCAAAAATAAAATAAAAAATGTTAAAAAAAAAAAATTAAAAAAAAAAAAAAAAGATTCTCTCTCTCCCTCTTCCTCTGCCCCTCCCCCGTTTGCTCACATGCACATGTGCACACATGTGCTCTCTCTCACTTACTGTATTTTATTTTATTTTTTTAAACTTTTTTTTTTTAACGTTTATTTATGAGACCGAGAGAGACAGAGCATGAACAGGGGAGGGTCAGAGAGAGGGAGACACAGAATCTGAAACAGGCTCCAGGCTCTGAGCTGTCAGCACAGAGCCCGACGCGGGGCTCGAACTCACGGACCACGAGATCATGACCTGAGCCGAAGTTGGCCGCTTAACCAACTGAGCCACCCAGGTGCCCCTCACTTACTGTATTTTTAAAAAAAAAGGCTCAGATGGGTCCACTAATTCCCATATTCTGACTACTTTTTATGTTTTAAATTTTTTAAATGTTTATTTATTTATTTTGAGAGAGAGAGAGAGAGCAGAGGAGGAGGGGAGAGAGAGGGAGAGAGAAAATCCCAAGCAGGCTCCATGCTATCGGCACAGAGTCCAATGTAGGGTTAGATCTCACAAATGGTGAGATCATGACCTGAGCTGAAATCACCAACTGAGCCACTCAGGTGCCCCTGTGGCTACTTTCTAGTAGACAAGAAGTTTGGTGAGTAGTGTTCCTTCCCATCTAAAAGTTCTCTCCTCTGAAATTTATACTATTCAAAATTGATTGTTAACTGATGACCATTCTATTTCCTCTTATCTCATAAATGGCCAGAGAGGCCAGGATGTGGCTCAAGTATTAACAGCAAAATTCAAAAACTTCATCCCTAAAAATCATTCATATTTTTTTTACCACTTTTCAGTTTTTTTCACCAGACTCCAAAATTATACAAGTAATTACTTTGCAGAAGATTTTGAAAATAGGTCTAAAAGAGGAAAATATTACAATTATTTTACAAGGCTAAACTTTCAAATTTGTACTCAATTGTTATAGTTGTCCTAGTATCATCCTACTTATAACCATCCACTAACTTATGAAATAGAGAAGATAAAGTTTTTATAAAACTTTCTTATGGAAAATTTCCAACATGCATAAAAATAGAATAATATAATGGACCTCCATTATACTCAAAACCCAGCTTCAAAAATTATCTCTATTTTACCAATTCTAATTCATTTGTTCCCTTCCAGTTAAACATTTTATTACCCAGATATGGTGCATACCTTTGTTTTTAAGTTTGAATGCAGTAGTACAAATAGAAAATGACCAAATCATTTTCTAGAATTAATTATCTTTTACAAGCAAATAATTTTTAAACATTTAAGTGTCATTGACATATGACTTTTTCCTGCTTTCAGGTGGTACAATAAGAGTATCAGCCGAGACAAAGCTGAAAAACTTCTTTTGGACACAGTAAGTCTCCTTGACCTGCCTTTGACTTAAAATAAAATGAATTGTGCTTTTTTTTTCAGCCATACTATAGTTTATGCCAATGTAGTAAGTTGATATATTAGATTAACAGTGATTTTCATGTTCAGTGAAAATATTCTGGGGATTTATAGAAACTAGCATACAACAGGATAAGAAACCTATGGAGGGTCTCATGTCTTGGTATTGACATGCAACTGTCATGACAAATATAGTGGCCTTTCTGTCTGTGATGGGGAGCCATGGGGCTAGTTTTCCTTGCCTGCTTCTCTGGCTAGGTCAGGGGTGGCAGTGACTTACATGCTACTTGGTTGGGCTGTAGCCCAGGAGAAATACATCACTTCTTTTAATTTATTTTTATGCATCAGTTCTTAAGAGCCATGCAGTGTGGATAGCAGGACTGATCTTGCCCAAGGATGTCAGAATCAAGGGAGCAAGAGATGAGAAGAGAGAAAGCATGGTGTGGTGGGAAAAGTAAATGTCCTAATCGCTGTTCTGTCACCAACACAGTCTATGGCTTTGGGAATGTTTCTTCCTCCTGGGTCTTAGTTTCTCAATGAGTACAAGACAAGAGTTGGACTAAATCAGCAATGACTTAGCCAGGATTCATACTGTCACCCTTTGCTCCTGATCTTATGTGACACTGTTGATCACAGTCCATGGCTTTGAGATCCTTCTCAACACAGTGCTCTAGGCAGCTGCCATCAGTTGATTGGCACTCAAGGTGAACCCTCTCTTCCTGGACCAGGAGGTCATTTGTTACTCTGTGCCAGTGCCTCTCAAATACCTGTGTTGATGGATCACTTTTTGCGGTTGTTTTTCAATTTCCAATTTGTCACAGGCTTACATTGTGTAAAATAAATAAAAATGAACTACTAGAAAAAAATAAAGAAGCAAGGACACAAAACCTGCAAGTTTAATTTTTTATTAGTCTTTGATTTATTAGACACAAAATTAGTCTGAGTACTGTAAAAAATGTCTAACCGCTTTCTCTCAATTTCCCTTTCTGTCTGGTGGTGGGGCAGCAAAAATCTGCCAACTGGCACCCAACTGCAGACCACACTTTGAGTAGCACTTAAAACTGCACATTTATAGCTCTTTCAGAGAAACCAAATGTATGGAAGCATTGAGAAAAAAAGTCTTCCACAGAGCAATCAATTAATTTACCAGCATATATGCCTAAAGCAGTGGTTCTTGGGCCTGTCTGCACATTAGAATCACGTGGGAAACATTTTTTTAAAATACCAATGCCCAAGCCCCACACCAGATGGATTAAATCAGAATATCTAGTTGGTAGGATCTAAGCATTAATAATTCAGAGAAAAATCTCTCCAGAAGAGTCTAATATTCAGACATTAATGACCCGTGCCCAACACTAGTCTTACCGATGAGACCAGCAAACTGTAGGTATGTGTTGTTGGAAGCATTAGTCTCCCTGTGCCAAAATGTCAACCCTATCCCTGCCATTGCACCTTATTTTCTAGTTTGTGTTTGAAGGTTTTCCTATCTGTAAGAAATTTAAATTAAACTGCAAATCTTTCCTGCACGGGATGAAGGTGGGGTGACCAACTCATCCTGGTTGGTCCTGGGACTGTCCCAGTTTTAAAACTGAGAGTCCTGTGCCCAGAAATCCCAGCCTGCCCTCAGTCCTGGACAAACTGGGACAGCTGGTTACCCAAACTGGCAGCCACTATTTGCCCAGTTAGTGATGAGACTTAGAGAAGGAGACCTGGGAAGGTGCCAGGAAGGGAATGAAAGTCTGTGATGGGAAGGCGGAGGGTTAATAAATATTGTTAAAGATTAGTTTAAAGGCATGCAGTTTATTATTGGCATGCAATTTACTTTTGTAGAAGGGGAAACTGGTGACAGATTGATTCATTCCATCAAAGGCAAAAATAGAATTTCTGTAAGAGGAAAAGGGGCGGGGAGAAGGAAAAACCCATCGTCATACTGGGGAGCAGTGAACTTCATCTTCTTCGGGTAAGTTGCCGATTAGCAAGCTGCTAGCAAAGAGGACAAGGTGAGATGTTCTGCCCTTGGGCAGCTTGCTCTCATCAAAGAGAGCAAGTTCAGTTGTTTACGGATTTCTCAAAAGACTCTGTGTGCTTACCAGTGAGGGACACAACAGACAGCCTGCACTATGTCATCTGTCTCCGTTAGCAGCCTTCTCAGCTTCGGCGTGTGTGCACCATTTCCTTCATTAGGATATCTGGCTATAAACTCAAGTACCTTACCATTTTGCTGAGCACAGGACTAAGCACTTAGGGGTGTTTGAGATAGGATCTTTGACCTCGACAAGCTTTAGGCTGTACTGAAAAAGAAGACAAACTGAAGAGTCAGAGGACAATCCAAGATAAACTATGAGCATGAGGCAGGCTGGCAGTGGCCTCAGAGTTCAGAGACGACTCTGAAGAGTCAGATCTCATGGGGGGAAAGAGGAATCGATCTGAGTCATTACTGGACCCTGCTTTCTCCTTGGTTCCACATCAACTCTGCACTTCATGATTTCCTGTGGTCCCCAGTAGACCACGCATTAGAACCACTGGGAAACTTAAAAATCCAGAATCCCAGGCCCCCACCCAGACCTACAGAATCAGAATCACCAGAGTCAGTTCCTGGGAATCCGTATTGTTTTCTAGCCAAACTTATGATGCGTATGCAGCGGGCTCAGCTCCTACTTCAGCCAAGCTATGTTATTGGATAACATAGCAAAACCTGACCGATAAGAACTAATTGAAAGGATTGCAAAATTAATTAAAAACCTGAATTATATGGAGTTTAAACAAGTGCAGTTTTGTTATTTTCAATCACACATTGGTTAATGAAGTGTTACCCATGGAGCCCTTGAAACAGCCCACATTTAATGACAAGCTGAAGAGGTTTCCTGCTCGACAGCAGTTCCTTGGAGACACTTAAATACATTTTGCTTTCTGGGGCAGTTGAAACATTCCTGCGTGCTAATATTCTGAACTACTTTACCAAATCCTCTTTGCCTTCTTAGGTAATATAAGGGCAAACATCAGTGGGTCCCTGTATTGTCGGCTGCTTGAAACAATAGCAGAATTGTTTCGTGGGTGTGTTTAGTATCTCTGTTATCTGAACAAGTGTAGGACCCTTGAGAGATGGATTGATAGATTTTTATCAACTAGAGCTCCTAATGTACTGCCCCATCCACAGTTATCCACTAGAATAGAAAGGCTTTATCTTGTTCCCGCTGCACCTAGAAACCCAAACTGTATTTATGACAAAGTAGTTACTCAACAAATATGTGTTGAATAAATAAATACATTAAATGCTTAAAAAATGTTTTTAAATTAACAACTATGCTTAAAGAGAAACTGGCTGATCAAGAGCATCACTGGGGGTTCTTTATAGAAATACAGATTCCAAACTCTAGGTCTCACCAACCAGAACCTCCGGAGGTGGCACCCAGGTGATTCTGGAAGTTACCCAAGTTTAGGAACTACAGAAAAGCATTTCCTACACCGTCCTATCCATTCATCAGATAACACCTCCTCTAAGAAGCTTCTCATGCTTTCCATCTCCCTGGCCATGGAACATGGTTGTCTGTCCTTTGAACCTTTCTGGTGCAATATCATTACTTCTCCAGTGGCACTGTTCTTACTCTCTCTTGGGCCTCAGCAGTTTATCTTCTGTCTTAACCCATTTAGTTAGAGAGTAAATTCCTCGCAAGCAGGGATTTCATGGCTTACAGCATCGCACACGTGTGTTGGAGGAATTAATACCTCCAACAGACAGAATACCATAGCATATGACAACAATGGCTAATGATAGCCCTAATAGTCATTGTTCTGGTATATTCCACGAACGGCTCTATACACTTTAATTCTCCCAACAACCTTACAAAAGGAATCTTACAGATGAGGAAACTGAAGCTCATACATATAAACAGGAAACAGCTGGAATTCACAGAATTATAGACTGGTAGAGTAAGAATTCCCTTTGAAGAACATCTGTGTTACAAAAGAGTAAACTGAGGCCACGTTCAGAGTGTGAATCAGCGGCATAGTTCTGGACTAGAGGAGGGGTGCGTCTTCACACATATACATGCACACACACACACACACACACACACACAGTTAACAAGAGAATATATGAGCTAAGTTCTATTCTCCCATCCCATAATTCCCATCCATATATTTCACCATCTCCATGGCTTTTTCCCCTATTGTTGCCTCTTTGAAAATTAGTAAAAGGTAAACTGAAACCTTAAAAATGTCCCAAGGGAACAAGGACCCCTCTTCTGGCTAAACTGTACAAGTCAGTGCCCCCTTTGCATGATGGTGATATGAACAAAGACCCTTTACAGTGTTCTTAGTGGTTGTGACTTCCTCTGAGCCCTTTGCAGGAAGTAAGTGGTAAGGCACATGCTGGATGCCTCATTTTCCTCAGAACTCTAGACTGCCTCAGCCCCAGATGAGAGTTTCCTGTCGCCCTCACTGAATGCCACCTAGAGCAAGTATGATGGGGGAAGAGCTCTGAACCTCCCCTGCTTAGCCGAGCTGCCTGCAAACATTACCTCCCCTTTTTCTCACGTCTGTGGATTACTCTTGTTCACATCTGGGCCCCACTCTGATTACAGTTTTGTTTTGTTTTAAAAAAATAATGGCTTCTTCGGGAGAATAAGAACAACAACAAAACATTACTAATTAAATAGAAGAGACGTTCATGTTCCCCTCTTCACAGACATTTGATAAACGTCTGGGGGTTTTTTGGTCTGTTTCTTCCCCTTTTAGAATAAGATATGCAGATAAAATCTTCCTCTGCTGAAGTTTTGTTCCTTCCTGCCTTGAGTTTAACCCATCCCATTCTAATGAGGCAAGAGCAAAAGCTTCATTATTTGATAAAGGGGGAAATCTCTGAAGATAAGCTATGCTACATGTAATGCGTGGACGAATATCACAAACGTGATATTGATCAAAAGAAGCCAGACACGGGTGCACCATTCACAGTAGCCGAAAGGTGGACACAGCCCAAATGTCCATCCATTGATGAACAGGTAAACAAAATGTGATACATCCGTACGATGGAATATTATTCAGCCATAAAAAGGAATGGAGGACTGATACATGCTACAACTTGGATAAATCTTGGAAAACAATATGCTACCTGTAAGGAGCCAGGCACAAAAGACCACATATTATATTATTTCATTTACATGAAAGGCCTAGAGCAGGCAAATCTATGGAAACAGAAAGCATATTAGTGTGGCCAGGGTGCAAATAGAAGTATATTTTGAGAGTAATGAAAATGTTCTAAAATTGGATTGTAGTGATGGTGACACAACTCTGTAAATTTACTAAATATCATTGGATTGTACACTTGAAACGGGAGAATGTCACGGTATGTAAATTATGCCTCAAAAGCTAGTTTTATTTATTTATTTATTTATTTATTTATAAAAGATCTTTTATTTATTTTATCTTATTTTTTATTTTAGAGAGAGAGAGAGAGAGCAGGAGAGAGAGGCTGAGGGAAAGAGAGAGAATCTTAAGCAGGCTCCACACTCAGTTTTACTACTGTTTAAAGATAGAGACTACTCATCAGGATATTACAAATAGGAGCTACAGGTTCAGCTAAGTCAGTGGAGCCCAAACCTGCAAGTCGGTAAGAATTGCACAGCAGGGGCCTTTGGGTGGCTCAGTCATGTAAATGTCTGACTCTTGATTTTAGCTCAAGTCATGATCTCCTGGTTCATGGGATCGATCCCTGCATCAGGCTTGGTGCTGACAGTGTGGAGCCTGCCTGGGATTCTCTCACTCCCTCTCTCTGCCCTTCCCACCCTCCTTCAAAATAAATAAACCTTTTTTTTTTTTTTTTTTTTTTTTTTTTTTTTTTTTTTAAGAAACACAAGGCAAGCTTCTAAAAATTCACAAACCAGGTTGCCAGTCCTGGTGATTCAAAGGTCATACGCATGGGGTGAAGCACGGTTAGGTGTTTGTTGTTTTGTTTTGTCTTGTTCTGTGCTTCAGATTCTTCAGGTGATTGTGATAATCAACAAAGTTTGGGACACAGGAGTATAGGGAGTGAGGCCAGATCAGTAGTTCTCAACCGGGGTGATTTTGTCCCCCAGGGACAACTTGGCAGTGTCTGACATCCAGTTGATAGAAGCCAGGGATGCTGCTAAACATCCTACAATGCTGAGATTCTAGGGTTCAAACAGTTAGCATGGCCATCTGTGTGTATTGCTTTCACGGTGTGTAGACAATCCACTTTGGGGATGGAGGGGATTTGGGGATGGAGGGGCTTGCATCATTCTAAATCGTACATACTGTGCTCCATATGCTACCAGTCTATGTGGCTCACACATGAGGCTCATGTGTTTCTCTGGCCTTCACTTGTGGCCCTCCCTATGTTGAAGTTAAGTAACTCATAGTAATAGCTTTTGCAAATATTACCAGCACGCATTTACAGCTGGGCAGGAACACAGCATTAGACGTGATGTACTCAAAACAGAGTTCAGATTGTAATGTTTCCACCAGGAACGAATAAATTGGCATATCCATTTGCTTGTGCTTGATTCATTAGCACCGGCAAAACTGTCAAGGGGAGTGAAGAGCACAGTCTTGGGGCTTTTCCTTCTCTCTACTTCCCTCATGCAACCAGGAACTTCATGTTTTTTTCTCCTTTGCCCTGCAGCAAAATCAGCACTCTAGAAAGGGCCTGATAAATACGTTCCCATGAAGAAACTGACAAAGCTTCCAGGTCAGAAAGCTTTGTGCCCTTGGACGGGAATGGAGAAGTGGTTTCTAACATTTGTTGCGCAGAGGTACCCTGGAGCAGAAGAATGAGCATGGCCTTTGCTCACATGCCATGTGCAAGGTTCAAATCCCAGGTCTACCGCGTACTAGTTGTGTATGGTGGGAAAATCACGGAAGCTCTGTGGCACTCAGTGTCCTCATCAGTAAATTGAGGATGTGACGTCTAGACTGCAGTGTTGTGGTGAGGGTTGGACAATATCTATAATGAGCCTGGTACATGGTGAGCTCCAAAAGGGCAGCCTTGCATTTATCTGTCTTCATGCACTGCTTATGTCATCACCAGAAGTCTCTGATCCATGGTAGGACCTTAAGAAACACCTGTTGCTTGAGCAGGTGAAATGCTAGCCATTATTGCTGAAATTCTGCTCTGTGCAAAGCTGGCCTATAGTATTTTCTCCTTTCACAGACAAGAAAGTAGAGCTGGACGCAGGAGCCGGGTTTCCTGGGATCACTAACCTTCTTTATTTTCTAACCATTCCAGGCCAAAGAAGGAGCCTTCATGGTACGAGATTCCAGGACTCCAGGAACTTACACCGTGTCTGTTTTCACTAAAGCCACTGTAAGGTACGGTGCTAACTCAGCTCAGCAAAGTGGGGAGAGATAGTCCTGAGGTGGGTGAGCAATAGGCCACACACAGCACCGTCAGACAGGGCAAGAGCTAGAGGGGTGGCTCGAAACAGTGTGCTTTTGCTGATCCCTCCGAGAAAATCAAGGCCAGGGAGATTAAGGACATCGCTGAAGTCATTTTCCTGGAGAGTGACAGAGCTGGGTCCAGACGCCACTGTCCTAAATTAGCATCCCTGCGTGCAGAGCTCTAAAGAAATAAAATACTTGACTCTGCATTTGATGCGTTTATCATTTAACCCACAGCTAACAAAGAAGATACTTTCAGCCAAAAGCGAGAAGATACGTATTTAGTTCTGGCTCTGCTAACAAAGCTACCTACCATTTACTGAGTCCTTACCATGTGTCTGAACCCTACAGACTGTTTCTGATCCTAATCAGCTCTGAAGGCAGGTATTACTTTGCTCCTTTCCATCGAAGAAACCGAGGCTCAGACAGCTGATGGTGCCTCTCTGAGACAATGGAGCTCAAGTGGCCATGTTCCAGCCGGCTGACTGCAAGACCCTCATGCTGTCTGTCCCGCTCCATACCTCTGTTTCCTCCTCTGTAAAAAAATTTCTAAGAGCCAATCCAGGTCTCAAATTCTATTGTAATGAAAAAATAAGTAACAACAAAGCAGTTTGGCAATAAGCAAAGTCCAGTAAGAATTAATATCTGCCATCCTTCTGAGAGGGTAAAAAACAAAGCTCATACGAAGCTGATACCAGTAGACATTTTTGTGTCTAAACATTGCTTCTTAATAATCACTGCATTTACGCTTCTTTTGTTTAAGTGAGAACAACCCCTGTATCAAGCATTATCACATCAAGGAAACTAATGATAACCCCAAACGATATTATGTGGCTGAAAAGTATGTGTTTGATTCCATCCCTCTCCTCATCAATTACCACCAACACAATGGAGGAGGTAAGTTCTAAAGGACAAGGCCGGGTTGGGGGCGGTGGGGGGGGGGGGGCACTCACTGGGGAACTTGGGAAAAAAATGAAAAATTCCCAGCCGGGTTTCTTCATCGCAGGCAAACTGACCATAAATAATAACTAAATCTACAAATAGAAAAGAATGCCGAATATTTGATCATATTGCATGTTTTCCACTAGCAAATTCTGTGGTTAGACTCATGGGATTTCACCACCTGCCCATCTGTTTTTATGACTCTTGTTGGAGGGAGTGTGATATCAGTGATTGGGCGTTGGGATTTGTTTTCCAGAATAAAAATAGCTTTTGCACTCGGTTGTTTTTTTTTTTTTTCCTGGTGGTTTAATTTGAACAGTTGCTATAGTAAAGCTCTAACTGCCACCTTTCACTTTTTAATCAACCCAGGTCTGGTCACTCGACTCCGGTATCCAGTTTGTTCCTGGAGGCAGAAAGCCCCAGTCACAGCAGGACTGAGATATGGTGAGCAGTGCATTCAGAACTGTCATATCACATCCCTAAAGGTCTGGGGCAAACTCTGGGCTTTCCATGTACGTAATTCTTCCCCAGACTTAAAAATGACCATTTGGGGCGCCTGGGTGGCTCAGTCAGTTGAGCGGCCAACTTTGGCTCACGTCATGATCTCACAGTTTGTGAGTTCAAGCCCTGCAGAGAGCTCTCTGCTGACAGCTCAGAGCCTAGAGCCTGCTTCAGATTCTGTGTCTCCCTCTCCTCTCTCTGCTCCTCCCCTGCTCATGCTCTCTGTCCCTCTCTCTCGAAAACAAATAAAACATTTTTTTAAAAATGACCATTAAAACAGGTATACCATATATCTGGAGACAGTGTACACAAAGGAATATTTGCAAAGTGTGTAAGAGAGATGTATATATGAGCACATTTATCCAGGCCAAATCAATGTCCATTGGTTTTGCTGAAGAGTTCATCATTAAAGTGTTTATTAAGCATCTACTTTGTACAGAGAACTCTACTATTAGAGTGCTATTAGAAAAAAATAATAGGAAATAATGCCTTAGGACCACGTTCCCACCTGTCTTCTAGAACTTCTGTATCATCTAGTTTGCTGGGTACGGTCCATTGCAAGGGCTGGAAGATGGAAGCATTCAGAAGTGTTTGTCTTCATAACATGGTATTAATTTTTTTCAATGCCATTAGGAAAGGCTTGCATCTCCAGTGCCATAAGCCCTGTTATTACTTCTTGCCCTTTGGAACTGCTTCTGTCCCTTTTGATTATCTACCTGGAATCTAAAGGTATTTGAGTTTGCATCCCCTGGTCTAAACTGGCTGGTCAAGGAGAAGGCTGAAGTGATTTTTATTTTGTATCTCCTAGATGGGAGGTTCTCAAACTTCAGTATGCATCTAAGCCACCTGGGATGCTTATTAAGAAGGTTGGCTCCTGGACCCTACCCAACACTTACCAAAACACAATCTCTGATAATGGAGTCCTGGAGTCTGCATTTTAAACAAATGCTCTAGTTGATTTTGACACACATGGTTAGAGGGTAATACTTTGAGAAACACTGCCGTGGACTCTTCATTCCTAACTAGCACCATATCTGGCACACAGAAGGAACTCAGTACTATTTTCCACTGAGTCTCTGCCTCAAAGAGGTAGAAATTGAGCTGTTAATGGTACTAGACCAAGTGCCAGGAAAGGGTAATGCCTCTTTAGCCTCCTTTTGAAAATAAGGTCATTCTAATAACTGCAGAATCCTAATGTGGTCCATGCTGGATGGGATCTCAGAGATTATTTTATGGACCCGCTCATTTTGTCAGTGTGAAAATTGAGAATCAGATTCCTTTCATTCATTTACTGAACATTTCTTGAGAGCCTACCATGTGCCAGACTGTGCTGGCTGGTACCTCTGTACCAGACCTCTTAGAATCCACCTCCTTACTCCTAAGCCCGGCTAAGGTTGAGCATAGTGTATAGTGGAAGCTTTGATGGATGAATGACTGAATGAATGATCATCTCAAATGAAATTTGCTCTATGTGAAAAATGACAATAAAACATATTTTTTAATGGTTATTTTTGAGAGAGAGAGAGAGAGAGAGCAAGCACACTAGTGGGGGAGGGGACAGACAAGGAGGGAGATGCAGGACCAAGAGGGCTCTGCACTGAGAGCTCAATATGGGGCTTAAATTCAGGAGCCGTGAGATCATGACCTGAGGCGAAGTCGGACGCTTAACCAACTGAGCCACTCAGGTGCCCCAACAGTAAAACATTTTCAATCAGGTAGAGAAAAATAGTTGAGGCGTTGCAAGAACCCTTTCATTTACTTTCTTTGAGATCTTGATTAATGCCATTTTCCTTCCTCTTTCCATGTAATCTCTCCCCACAAACATTTGTCATGGTTTTAAATGCATATCCTATGTTATTATTAGCGGGGTGGAAATAACTTTAAGATCTAAGTTCTAAGTCTAAAGCTTATACTATTTGCCATCTTTAGGTTATATTATCAAGAAGATAACATTCTATCTAGGGCTATTAGTCTCCTTGTAGCCCTATACTTCATATCTACTCCTTGCCGACCCTGGAAAACTCTCTTTCTCTCTTCTAGGGAAATGGGTGATTGATCCCTCAGAGCTCACTTTTGTACAGGAAATTGGCAGTGGGCAGTTTGGGTTGGTGCATCTCGGCTACTGGCTCAACAAGGACAAGGTGGCCATCAAAACCATTCAAGAAGGGGCTATGTCGGAAGAGGACTTCATAGAGGAGGCTGAAGTCATGATGTGAGTGGCCAAAACAAGAGTACACAAAGATGTCTTCGGGATGATGTTCTGTGCTGTGTTCTTTAAATACCATTTTGCCGCCATGTTATGCCATTTTGCTGCTCAAATCTAGCAATGGTTTCCAATGGCATGGAGACTAAAATCAAACTCTTCACCATGGTCTATATGGCCTGTCATGGTCTTCCTCTGTCCACTGCCCAGTCTCATCTCCTACCCATCTCTCCTCTGGTCCATGATGTGCCAGCCACACTGACCACCATTTGTCCTCACACACACCATTTGACTGCTCACCATCCTTCAGGTCATTTTTGTTTAGGGGACGGAGTGTGTTTGGGGGAGACTGACTTTAGACCATCTCACCCCTTGCCTTTTTCCTCCAGGAAACTCTCTCACCCCAAACTGGTGCAGCTGTATGGGGTATGCCTAGAGCAGGCCCCCATCTGCCTGGTATTTGAGTTCATGGAGCACGGCTGCCTGTCGGATTACCTGCGCAACCAGCGAGGACTCTTTGCTGCAGAAACCCTGCTGGGCATGTGCCTGGACGTGTGTGAGGGCATGGCCTACCTGGAAGAGGCATGTGTCATCCACAGAGACCTGGTAAGAGGATGCGGGGCAAACAACTATAGGTTCAGGATGAAGGGGTGTGTCCCCCTGAAATGTACAGCTACCCAGACTGGGAATAAATTGATAAATAACAAGTCACAGACCATCTTCCTTCCCCTCTCAATTTCTACCCACTTGGGGATGCCCTAGTAGGACTCAGATCTAGGCTCTAATCTCAGCCCTGCTTCTAACTTGTACCCTGAGTCTGAGTTTACATTCTTCCAAAATGAAACATATAGCCTCTCCTTCGTAACCTCTCTGTGCCTCAGTTTCCTCTCGGTAAAATTCTCAAACTATTATCCAAGGATCTACTACAATCACATTGGGGTGATGCTAAAACCATCCTCAGAATCTCTGGGGGTTGGAGCTCAGAAATATTCATTTTAACATATCCCCCTTGGGATTTGTAGGCACATTCAAAATTTGAAAAAAAGAAAAATAATAAAATAAAATTTGTAAAGAGAATGGAGTCTTTTATCACTAAGTGCACAATTCTGTGATACTAATTAGAGACTAGGTACTCTCCTTATTGAGGAATAGTTTAAAGAGGATTAGCAACCTCAAAACATTCTTATTTTAGTCAAATGGGTGACAGTTTCTTCATTACCGTCCCTAATGTTAACATTTCCTATTGCATCAGGTTGCATTAGAACACATAATAAAACCAACACATATCGTTGGTTAAACACCACCATGGGTTTCTCTTCTAATTAGAACCCAGGAATAAAACTAAAAGACCAAACTTACTCATCCTGATAAGGGATCTTACACATTTAACTTTTTAGCTAACTCCTGTCAGGTGCTAGTGAAGCTTAATTAGCATCTGTAAAGCTCCTGAGTGCCCTTGTATACTGCTTATCCACCAACCGTTTTCCTTTCTCTTTTGTTTGCCTGTCTCCATTCCAGGCTGCCAGAAATTGTTTAGTGGGAGAAAACCAAGTCATCAAGGTGTCCGACTTTGGGATGACAAGGTAATATGGGGACGTGGTGCCAGCAAAGTCTCAGGAACGAGACCCAGGCCCCCAGAACATTCAGACATTCTTTCTCCACTCTCTACCCAGGTTCGTTCTTGATGACCAATACACCAGTTCCACAGGCACCAAGTTCCCAGTGAAGTGGGCATCCCCGGAAGTCTTCTCCTTCAGTCGCTATAGCAGCAAGTCAGATGTGTGGTCATTTGGTGAGTGTCACTCTGTCCCCACACCCACAGGATCCAGGACTGCCAGCCAGCTGTTTTACTTGTCAGATCCAGGCAACTGTACTTGCCCAGGACTCTGGGTGATGAGGACATCCCACTGATAGTCTGTGTGTGATAACAGCTCTGAAAAGTATGAAGGAGCCTCATTATTGCATTTGGTCTTAGAGATCTTTGAAATGGGGGGTAAAATGAGAATGGAAATGTGAGTTCTGGTGACAGCTTCTGTGAGATCAAAAGCTGGAGGAGTGAGGAGACTAGAATATGAGTTCTTTGAAGACCAGGACCATATTTTGTTCAAAATTATATTTTCACACTTAACCCTCAATAAATATTTTACTCATTTATTCAACAACAATTTATTGAACATCTACTATAAGCCGGGGCTAATCTAGGTACTCACGATGCAGTGGTGCCTGTATACGAAAGGCTCCTATTCTCTTGGAGGTAAATTTTAGAGAGAGACAGATAACAATCATGTAAACAAGCTAATAGTTATGTATGTAAGACAAAGTCACATAGTAATAAATGCTATGAATAAAACAAAACAGTAATGGGATAGAAACTGACTAGGATGGAGGGTCTGTTTTAAACTTTTTTTTTAATGTTTACTTATTTTTGAGAGAGAAAGCACAAGCAGGAGAGGGGCAGAGAGAGAGGAAGACAGAATCCCAAGCAGGCTCTGCACTGTCAGCACAAAGCCCAACATGGGGCTCAAACCCATGAACTGCGAGATTATGAGCCGAGCCAAAGTCGGATGCTCACACTCCTGAGCCACCCAGGCAAGAGGGTGGGTTTAAATACCATAGTCTGGGAAGGCCTCTCCAAGGAAGTGACCCTTGAGCACAGATCTGAATGTTGAGAGAGAACCATCTCCATTTGGAGATCCAGGGATCTTCATTGCTTTACAAAAAAACAGCAATTATAGAAATGTGGTGTGTCCAAAGGAAAGAGAGGTGCTGTCTTACTGAGAGAAGAGTAGACAATGAACTTGGCAGTCCATGATAAGGGATCAGAATTCCTGGTAAGTGTAAATGGGCATGAATGAAAGGCCAGAATGAATGATGTCGGTATGGCAGAAAGTACTAAATATTCTTGCTGGTTTTGTCATATCCTAAGCCATAGTTTATGTGTACTAAACTATGCACAACTGTACACAAACTATACACAAACTACTAAACTATACACAAAAACATACCAGACAATCTCTTTGATTTGGATTATAAGGGTTATAGTTTGGAAAGAAATGAGTTGGAGTTTGATTTTGCCATTGTGCATGAAGGGAATGTTTGCCAAGTGTATTGACCTAGAGTACCAGGGAGAAACTGACTAATTAAATCTCTTAAGAGAACTAGTTTTGAAGTCTTCCCAGCATTTTAGAATATCCAGTTCCAACAATCAAGTGGTTTGTTAATTTTTGGTTCTTCTGTTCCTTAAAACAGCTTCCCCGTTCAACAGCCTAGCTAAGACTTTGTTATTCAAATTTAAGTTATAGAATGAACTTGGAAGAAATAAAACTGCACCAGAGCCATCGCAGAAGATTCTTTTTTCCCCAAGTACCTCTACAATGGGGAAAGGTATGGCCGATGTGTAGCCACTATGAGGGATGCAGCTGGTCACGCCGCACCGAGCCACACGTTTGTAGCCATGGCCGCTTTGTCACATCCACCAGCCAACTCTGCATGAGGCCTTTTCTGCCATAGGTTGTCAGTTGTGAATTTTCTGTTGCATCTTATAACTAGAAGGTTGCGCTTCAGTCCATGCCTGCCTGAGATGTGCCCCCTTAGTATCCAAAACTGAGCCTGCTTGATAGAAGCAGGGTGGAGAGGGTAGATCACAGGAGCGGCAAGCCTGAGAGACAGAAACCTGGGTGGACTGAGAACTTGATGCCTGCCTCAAGACCATTGAGATTTGTTATACGTTTTAATGCTTTTGCCCTAATTAGCTGTGCTATTTTAAGCAAGTCAAGTAAGCTCTTTGGGCCTTCCTCAGTTTCCAATCAATGCATTGCAAGGTTGGCATGAAAGCAATTGTTTTCAAATGAGCTTCCAGCAGCAGGCCTCAATTTTCCAAAGAAATCTCACTAGAAATTCTGGTATCTTAAGGAGCTACACAGTCTTATTCACAGTCAGGTTCCAAATTTCCAGAACTCCTGAGATGCCTCTTTAGACCCCTTAGAAATCCTGATCCAGAGGTCTGGGCTGGGGGCCCAGGATCTGCCATTTGAACAAACTTCTGAGGTGATTTTTATTCAGACGTCTTGGGAATCATAGTTGGGAAAACTCTGCCCTAAGAATCTCTGAAATACGCTCTGAAAACCAAGGAAAGTGGTTATCTGCAAGCTCTCTTCCCACTCTGACATCCTATGAATATATTGGTACATAATAAAACTGGGTGGGACATTTCTTCTGAAGACAGAAGAGGAAAGGGTTTAAATCAGAGGTCAAAAATGGACAACTTGGAGATATTTTTTGTTCTGTCTACACAGTATTTTACTTTTTTTTTTTTTTTTTTTTTTTTTTGGTGTTTATTTTGCGAGAGAAAGAGAGAGCATGAGCAGGGGAGGAGCAGAGACAGACAGGGAGAGAGAGAGAATCCCAAGAAGGCTACATGCTGTCAGTGCATGCCCTGATGTGGGGCTCGACCCCACAAACTGTGAGATCATGACCTGAGCCTAAATCAAGAGTTGGATGCTTAACCGTCTAAGTAACCAGGCACCCTCACAGTATTTTAAAAAATCAAATTGTGTTTCTATTTTAAAACTCTCAATTTATGAGTTCTTTTTAAAAAGACAGAAAATGCTTCAATACTGAACCCTCATCCCCATGTGCCCTATGTTGGCTGGAGCTAAAGCACAACTGTCCTCTGAAGACAGAATTTGACCCTCAGTTCTCTACAGTCTGTCCTAGTCCCCATTCCAGCATATCTCACCCACTCCATTCATTTACATGATGTATAACATTTCAGTTTGCATCCCCTGCAACTTTTAGTAGTAACATTTGAGTTAGCTATAACAAAGGGCTGAGCTTGAAAGTTCTTCATCACTAGAAAGACCAGGAAATCTCCGTTGTTTAGAAATACAGCTCAGGTGGCTTGCTATTATACTTCCTGAAGGTAGGGACTTGAACCTTAATGTCAAGGAAATTGCAATTTCTAGATGTACATTTGGTTGCTGTTTGTGAACTGTAGCTGTGCTGCACTCCCCGTTTCTTGTAGGTGTGCTGATGTGGGAAGTCTTCAGTGAAGGCAAAATCCCGTATGAAAACCGAAGCAACTCAGAGGTGGTGGAAGATATCTCTACTGGATTTCGCTTATACAAGCCCCGGCTGGCCTCCTCAAATATCTACCAGATCATGAATCATTGCTGGAAAGAGGTCAGTAAAGGAAGCGGTTTCCCCCTGCCTCACCATCAACAACGTTAGGGTCTGTCACATTCTCTAGAGAAAGGGAGCCTCTTAGAGGATAAGAAGCAGGTAAAGCTGAAGTAGAGTAGCAAGAAAGTGGGTTGGAGTGTCTACTAACTAAAGAGGTTGCCCATCCCTCAAAGAGCTGGCAGTGACCTGAAATATTATTTGATCTGCAGTATAATTTCACAAGCCAAAACACTGTTAGAGAGGAAGAGGGGGTCAGACCTGTGCCAATATGCCAATTTTCCGAGAAAAGATGTCCATGACATCATAAAACCATCAAGTACACATGAAGTTAGCTCGTAAATTGGTGAGCAGAAGTTCACATGTGCTGTGCAAATATTAAAATGACTTAATTAGGGGGCCCCTGGGTGACTCAGTTGGTTGAGTGTCCGACTTCAACTCAGGTTATGATCTCGTGGTCCATGAGTTCAAGCCCCACGTGGGCTCGTTGCTGTCAGCACAGACCCCACTTCAGGTCCTCTGCCCCCCTCTCTCTACCCCTCCCCCACTTGTGCTCTCTCTCTCCCTCTCTCAAAAATAAATAAAACATGTAAAATAAAATAAAATAAAGTGACTTAATTCAAGTTCATTTTATTTGTTCAACAATTTAGACTGAAAAACCAATTACTCTGCACCCTCCCAGATGCCTCAGTTATCCCATGCTTGGGTTGCAGGCTATATCTTAAGCCACATCAGCATGAGTCTTAGATGTCCTTTGGATGAGTTAGAAAGTTTTAAAGTTCAATGACAATTAAAAGCTGCTGAACAAAGAATTAACACAAATTCAGATTGTTGAAGGGTAATAAGGTGGAATTAAGAAAGACAAACAATGAAGACATAAAGAAAGGCGCAAAACAAATTCAGTCCAACTTCACGAGAATTAAATGCTGTCATAATTATGATAGCTGAAATTTACTTAGCACTTCTTTCTTTTTTTAACTCTTTTATTGATTTTTAAGCTAATAGACTTTATTGTTTAGAAGTTTTCGATTTACAGGAAAAAATGAGCAAATAGTACAGAGAGTTCCCATATACCTCCCCCCTCCATTAGTAACATTTTGCATTAGTGTGGTACATTTGTTACGATGAATCAACCACTACTTATACATTAACTAAAGATCATGGTTTGCATTAAGATTCATTCTTTGTGCTGTACAGTTCTAGGAGTTTTGACAAATATACAATATTATATATCTACCATTATAGTATCATACAGAATAGTTTCACTGCCTTCAAATCCACTGGCCTTTTATCTATTTATCCATTCCTTTCTTCTGTCCAAACCCTTGGCAACTATTGATCTTACTGACCAAGTTTCACCTTTCCCAGAATGTCATATAGTTGAAGTCATATAATGTGTAGCCTTTTCAGACTGGTTTCATTCACTTAGCAATATGCATTTGTTGATTATTCCATGTCTTTTCTTGGCTTGATAGCTCACTTCCTTTTGTCACTGAATAATATTCCATTGGATGGATGTACCACAGTTTGGCTATCCATTCACCTATTGAAGGATATCTTGATTGCTTGCAGTTTGGGCAATTGTGAATAAAGCTACTATAAATATCTGTGTGCAGGTTTTTGTATGAACATAAATTTTCAGCTCCATTGGGTAACTATCTAGGAGTATAATCGCTGGATCATATGATACCACTACATTTAGCCTTGTAAGAAACTGCCAGACTCTCTTCCAAAGTGGTTGTACCATTGTGCAATCCCACCAGCAATGAGAATTCCTTTTGTTCCATATCCTCACCAGGATTTAATATTATCAGGTGTTTTTTATTTTAACCATTCTAATAGCTATATAGTGGTATATCATTGTTTCGGTTTGCAGTTTCCTGATGATATACGATGTTGAGCATCTTTTCACATGCTTCTTTGCCATCTGTATCTCTTCTTTAATGAGATGTCTGTTGACATCTTTTGTCCATTTTTAAAATTTTTTTAATGTTTATTAATTTTTGAGAGACAGAGCATGAGCAGGGGAGGAGCAGAGAGAGAGGGAGACACAGAATGTGAAGCAGGCTCCAGGCTCTGAGCTGTCAGCACAGAGCCCAATGCGGGGCTCGAACTCACAAGCTGTGAGATCATGAGAGTGGAAGTCGGACGTTTAACTGACTAAGACACCCAGGTGCCCCAATGGTGCATTTTTAATACATGATTTTATTTAATTCTCACAACAGTCTTAAGAGATAGATACTATTATTATCCCCCTTTTACGGACAACAAAACTGAAGTTCAAACAAGTTAAGTAACTTGCTCAATGTCACACAGCTAATGAAAGGAACAGTTTAGATTCAAAAGCAGGCCATATGATTCCTGAATACCTGCTGTTAACAACTGAGACACGATAGCTTCAAATACAATAAATATGGAAACACATTTGAAAATCAGCACATTTTCAAATTCACATTTGAATTCTGGTTTGCTTTGGAATTAACTATGACACACAAGTACAATTAACTATGACACACAACTCACAGAGTTCTTTTTTTTTCCCCTTCTAGAAACCAGAAGACCGGCCACCTTTCTGCAGACTCTTGAGTCAACTGGCTGAAATTGCAGAATCAGGACTTTAGCAGAGACTCAGCGCCAGGCCACGGGCTGCAGATCCTGAAAGGGGGAAGCAGATTCTCCATTCATAGAGCATTAAAAGCTGCCACCAGCCCAGGACTCCCCAGAGGCAGCCGGCCTGTGGCGCCAGTCACTGAGCTGCCGCGGAGGCAGCACCCTGGCAGGGGCTGGCACCCAGCCGCAGGCAGGAGGCTCAGCCGCTGAACTGGGAGTGAAGCCAGAGCAGCCGCGATGTCTCTACCCTCCTTCCAGCCTCTTGTGTGTGGTGCACGAACCTCAATCTGACAGCTTTCAGGCAACGTTTCTTGCACTTCTTAGAGAAAAGGAGAGATGGGGTAGGACTGTGGATTATTATTTTTGTTATTATTTCAAACATGAAATATAAAGTTTATGGTCAAGGGTTTATGAGATCTAAAGCTTATGGTCAAGGGATTTTTACTTGACCTGACAACACAGAATCCCAGGATACGGGGCAAGATAAATGAGGAGTGTGACTCTTTTTCAAGGAGAACCGGCGAACTAATTAAGGTCAGGAGGTGTAAACTCAGCCGCTGTGATGTCGTCAGCCGCAGCTTCCTGCCGTAGAGGATGATGGAACTAATGCTCACATCTGAGGCCGGATAATCTAGAAGCAGCTTAATGCATGTTACTCATCCAGCACAGTGCCACTTTCCTCCTTGAAGGGACACAATGGACTGGGGTGAACGATTTCTATCTCATGGCTGGGGCTGGCATCTGGACAGAAAGAGGGCATCAAACGATGGAGAACCAAATGGTACAGAGAAAGGCCTTGGGCTGTTAGTACTCCAACACCCACCTTTAGTACCAAGCTGGGCAGGTCACTGTGCCTTCCCTTCTGCACAGAATGCTTCTGCAGGCATCTTGGGAGAAGATGTTTCTTCTGAACCCTGACTCCCACTGAGGACTCCACCACCAATTTTTCTGGCCTCTAGGATTAGTCCCCTCTGCACTGTTCCACCCTCATCAGCAGAGGGCAGCATTGTGTCGGGCAGTGTGGTCTTGCAGAGAAATCCAAGCTTGTTTAGGCCCTAGAGGTTTGCAACTTCAAGGTTGAGGCTTCACGCCTCCTGAAAGTCTCTGAGAGGAACGAGGGGTCTATTCTTGCTCAAACCATCTGGATAGAAACAGGCACTGAGTAGGGTGCTTTCAAGGCGCACAAGGCAGCCTACTGTTGATTGAGCACTGAAATCTGCACAGTGAACATGTACTGAGCTACAAGCCTTATCTGCAGAATTTCATTTCATCCTGAGTTCACACCAACCCCATGAGAAACTATTCTTATTCCCATTTTACAGATAATCGAACTGAGGCTTTAAAAAGCCAATACACCTCCCCAAAGTGACAGAGCTAGGAAGTGTAGAGGCTACATCTGTCTGACACCAGTGCAGTTTCTTTATTTCTATTCAGCACTGTCTCCTACTGATGATGAAAGGGGTTGCAGAGAAGGAGATAAATATAGCTGGGGGAAAGACCTAGAAAGCCATTAAAGAAGTCAACACAGAATGATGTTTCTCCCACGTAGACCACTATGGTTGGCCATGTAAACCTCCAAGTTGGAATAGGATCTTCTTTTTCCTCATCTGTAGCTTCACCTTTGTTAGAATTAATGACTTTGGAGTTGCTCAATTAATTAACCCTTTGATTCACCCACCCCTCCAGAGTCATGTTGCAGGAAGCCATTTATAGATGAGCTTCAAAACAGCTTTGAAAGATCCTCCTGCGGGTATATAAGTGCTTCCTTTAATCATCATCTCAACTTTGAGTCAGCTGCATTCTTCTTAGACATTTTGTGTTCACTGATGTAAGAGAGAGTTCGTTTTCCTACAGCATTCAGATGAAACTTGTAGAGAGATTATTGGGTAGTGTAGTCATTCACTCTTCTGTGTGATATTTTGACCAGCTAGAAATGCAGATGCATAGCTTTTAACTGTAACTATTGGTTTTTTTTTTAATTTTTTATGTTTATTTTTGAGAGAGAGACAGAGTGTGAGCGGGGAAGGGGCAGAAAGAGAAGGAGATGCAGAATCTGAAGCAGGCTTCAGGCTCTGAGCTGTCAGCACAGAGCCCGATGTGGGGCTCGAACTCATGGACTGTGAGATCGTGACCTGAGCCAAAGTCGGACACTCAACCGACTGAGCCACCCAGGCGCCCCTCAACTATAATTATTGTGAAACTGGTTGCCTCAAGATAAAACTCTATCATTCAGAAGATGACCTTACTCAACATATCCAAAATCATCTCTGTTTACTTTTTGGCCTTTTGTACATTCTCTTGTGGAACCCTTAATTAGAGATGATTTCTGGAACATCCAGCCTAGAAGGAAAACATCAAAATTGACTGATTTCTGTGGTCTGGTTTCAAAAATTACCCCTTGCATGGTATTATCTTGTTCACGCTCAGATTTGCTGGGGCCTTAACTGAACATTTGTCAATAGTTCACTCCCCAGTGTCCTATCCTGCAAAAGGGGCTTCCTGTCTGTTTCTCTTTTCCCCTCTCACAGGTTGAAAATTGTACCATGTGTTCACAAAAAATTCCCTTATACAAGGTTTTGGTTCTAGACGCATTTTATAGATTTTGCATTTTGTACCTTTTGAGACTATTTATATTTAGATGTATTGAATATTTATTAGTGTACAGTCCCTGCTAGTATCCATGATAAAAATGTTACAAATATCTCTAACCATTTATAAAGCACACATAGTTGAAGGTTGGGTCTAGCAAATAAAGCTATATGTTTTAATAAATACAGTATATATGGCCTGGATTCCATTTGCCCAAATGTCAAACAACCACAAATTTTCCTCAAATAAAAACGATTACATGGCTGTATGTTCCACAAGCAAGTAAAGACTATATATCATTCAACATTTGATATAAATATCAAAGGCTTCTTGTGTTCCTATCATATACTCTACCGAGAGCTACAGAAACAAAGATGACAAAGGCAGTCTTTGGTTTTCAGAAACTTCAGATACAGTTAAGAAGGCAGACATATAAACAAGTAAAATCATCCAGCAATTAGAGCAACAACAGAAATATGGTCTAAGAGGAGAGGAGAGGAGAAAAAAAGTTATGGAATCTATCAGGGGAAGGGTGACCTCAGGAAAACTTCCTGGAACCTTGCTACTCAAAGTGTGGTCCCTAGACCAGCAATAGCAGCAAGACCAACTGGTGACAAGTGTGAATTCTCTGGCTTCACCCCGAAACTCACTGAATGAGAATCTGCATTTTCACAAAATCCACAGGTGCTCCTAAGCACATTAAACTTTGAGACATACCGTCATAGAGGATGTAATGTCCGACTCAGTTTGGAGGATGAATTATGTTTTTTTCTAGCAAGCAAGTGGGCAGAAGTAAGAGAGATAGTTAACAGGTAGAACGATAAAGGAAATAGAATGTATGAGGAAGCTATTATCAGCTTATCCTTGCTGGAGTGGAAGCTGTGGGTATGGCCACGAGGTGTTGGCAAGGGTGAGGATGATTAAGGGGGGAGGCAAATTGAAACTGAATCTGTAAATCTAGATAAGGACCATATTTGAAAAGACAAGAAATGTTGGAACTCTACCTATAGATAGAAAAGATGTCAGCGTGCAAAGAGAGAAGGTCAAATTTCTGTTTAAAAATATATTCTGGCAGCAACACAGTGAGTGTATTTGAGAGAGGTAAAGCCGATAGAAGAGAAGCCAATATGAAGATGAATTTCGCCGTGTTCCAAGAACCAGATTATTGTTCATACCCATTCGCTGTCATCTGCTGTGTGGGTGACACGGAGAAATTGTAATTCGGAGTTCTTCAGTCACAGTTGGACAGCAATGAATAGCTTAGCTATTCCCCTGCCTCTTAAAGTCCCAGCGAAAAACAGGCTGGCTTATGTTTTTGGTGTGTTGAGCTCCCCTGTTGACCAAATGCCCATGTCCACTGCAGGAGCCGGTTCACACACCAGAGGACCACTGGGCACAAGTGAAAAAGCCTGCAACTTCTACTCAGACCTTTGTGGGACTCACCTTTGGGCTTGACTCCCACCGGGAAATGACCCAGATAGCAAACTCCTAAAGCGACTGGATGAACAGCTCTGCTTCTCAGCGTATTTATCTTGTAGACCCTATTCTCCCTGGAATCTCCCACCACAAAAGTCCACTGCCTTGAGGAAGAGGCAGAACGTAACCCATTCAGCAAGATGGGCTGTGTGTATTTGTGTGTGTGTCTTCAATGACTGTGAGATTCTCTTCAAGTCATGACGTGTAGTAGGCTTATGGGATCACAGAATCACACAGTGACTATTAGAAGGAGTTTTAGAGATCATTTACTTACTTTATAAATAATAGTTCCCATTCACCTGACATTGCTTGGCACTGTGTCAGGTGTATAAGATGAATATGATATCTTATCGGTTAGAGACTAAACACTTCACACTCAAATTAAGATAATTCAAGGAGGACTTATTTACAGAAGGATTATGTAGAACAGTGTGGGTCAAGTTTAGGAGAACCACAGGGTAGTACAGAGGAAAATAACAGCCAAGGAGCAGTTATCACCTTAAGGCCTGAAGAGACAGGAGGGAGAGTAGTCATTTGAATGTGACAGCAGAGAGTCACTTGGAGAAGGTTGCCTTGAGAGGAGAGGACCTTTAGTAAGGAAGCCCGAGGCAACATCACAAGGAGAAAACAGGGGAATAAATACAATGGCCCTACTCTCCTCCCTTACCCCATCAACTGCTGGGGTTACTTGTTGGCCAAACCCAACTGAAAGACAGAGGAGGAGGAAAGTGTAGCAGGGTCATCCTTAGAGGTAAGTCCCCAAGGGAAAGAGCAGGGTGCAAAGAGTGGAGTGGATTTGGAGAAGGAGAAGATATCTAGTATGGACACCAGCCTTCCTATAAGAAGCCCTTCGGCTACTAAAAAAGTCCAACACATAAACAAACACAGTTGATGTTTATTACTTGCAGATTCTATACTTGCAAATTTGCCTACTCACTGAAATTTATTTGTAACTCCCAAACCAGTCCTTCCATAGCCATCCATGGCATGCCCATGCCAGAGCATCAAAAAATGTGAGTTGCCCTCTGTGCATATTCCCAGCCCAGGTCAAACAAGGTAGTGCTCTGCCTTCTCATTTCAGCTCTCACACAGTAAACAAGTATCCTTTTCAAGGTTTAGTGCCATGTTTGCACTTGTGTACTTTTTGTTGGTCATTTTGCTGGTTAAAATGGCCCTCGAGCAAAGAGCTGAAATGTTTGTAGTGTTCCTAAGAGCAAGAAGGCTGTGACATCCCTTTCAAAGAAAATACGTGTGTTGGATAAGTTTCATTCAGTCATGAGTTTTAATGCTGTTGACTGTGACTTTAACGTTAATGAATCCACAAAGTATATTAAATAAGGTGCTTTCTAACAAACATGCATAATGTGAGGTTATATATAGATCAGTTGATGAAAATATTGTGACCAGAAGCTCACAAGAACCTAACCCCATTATTCCTCTAGGAGCCATGGTTCAGTATTCATTCATTCGGTGCCCACGGCAACTTTATGAAACATAAGTACCAAATAATGAGCATCAACTCTGATTGCAAAGGGTTGTTGTGGGCTAACCAATGGAGCAGTGGTCACAATACAGTGAAAACCCCTCAGGGATCAAGGAGGGCTTCACAGAGGAGGTGATATTTGAGCTGTCTTGAAGGGTAAATAGGAGCTCCTAAGGGAGAGGATCTGGAAGAACATTTCAGGAAGAAAAGCCCGAATAAAACAAAAAAATATATCTTATTCCACCTTCTTCCCTTGCATTACTTTTAAATTAGGACTGGGAACCTTGAGGACAAGGTTAGTAGGTGCTAGCCACGGTCAGAGGAGAATCAGTTGAAAAGGTTGAGTGGATTGTGATTTTCTCACCATCCAGGATCACCTCTACCCATACTATCTACATGCATCTACAGCTATGAAGACATTTCTGGCCCCTTTCCATTTTCTCAGATTGATTTTGAGGACAAGTGTCTGTAAGCTGAGACAAACTATGCAAACATTCATTTGTGTTTCTCTTTTGTATATTTCACAGCAGTTTCCCATCTAAGATCATGTTTGCTCTCTCAGCAGCTTTGGGATAGAAGCAGGAGTACAAGGGTCTTACCAGACAGAAAAGGAAAGTGATACCCAGAGAGCATGCCTGAGGTTGTAGACTTAACAAAGGTGAGGTTAGAACACAGATCTTATTCCAAGTCCTACATTCTTCCTAGAGATCACACCAAAATTCAAACCACATTAATAATCATAATAATAATATAAGCTTTCATTCTTGACCACTTATGATGACTATGCTTAGCATGTTACATTTATTATTTCATTTAATCTTCTAAGAACCCAAGGGATAGGTACAATGACGATTGTTTCAATTTTACAGATGAGAACAAGGCTTAGTAAATTAGGGAAGCCATTCACGGTCACACAATTAGTGAGTGACAGAATGGGGGCTTGAAGCCAGACCTGTCTGTCCCCAAATTCCATGTTCCCAACCATTCTGTGGGGCTGATTATAGGGCCACCTATGCTAACTTCTGAGAACACAGCAGCACTGAGCCCATTGTGCCTTTGGCTATACTGCTGCATTTCAAATCCTGTTCAGTGTATGCTCAGCCCCTCCTTATCAGCTCTTATCTAAAATTATTATAAACAGAATTTGTGTAAGTAAAAATGAAATGTTCTTTGCTATGAAGTTATGTGTGAAAGATCTGACCTTCAAGGGAACCAGTTCCATAGAAGTTGTGAGAAATGAGCAAAGTAAGAGAAAGACAGCGTGATGAGGGGACATGTGTTTCCAAATGGACCAAGATGGAGTCACAATCTTTCAGCAACAAAACAGTCCTCAATATATCATTTATAAAGTAACAGGGCTACTTCTTAGGATTTCATGAGGATGAAATTAGCCCATCCATATATAGTACTTAGCACAGAGGCTGGCCCCAAATAAACATTTAACAAATGTTAGTTTAAAACATATCTTTAAAATATAAGATAACAGAGAGGGAAGCAAACCATAAGAGATTCTGAAATATAGAGAACAAACTGAGGGTTGCTGGAGGGGTGTTGGGTGAGAGGACAGACTAGATGGGCGATGGGCATTAAGGAGGACACTTGTTGGGATGAGCACTGGGTACTATATGTAAGTGATAGATCACTAAATTCTACTCCTGAAATAATTATTACATTATATG
Organism: Panthera tigris; assembly: GCF_018350195.1. Taxonomy (NCBI): domain Eukaryota; kingdom Metazoa; phylum Chordata; class Mammalia; order Carnivora; family Felidae; genus Panthera; species Panthera tigris. Next base: position 189,461,099 of record NC_056660.1, on the reverse strand, counting down.
TTAACTAACTTGGATTTAAATTTAAAAAATATTAAAAAATAAGCATAAAACATCTATTTTAACAAACTATTCCAGATTCAAAGAAGGAAATAGGCAACCCAGTGTCCTGTGGAAAGACCTGAGTCTGGGTCCAGCTGACCTTGGGCAACCCTTCCCCTTTCTGGGCCCCAGTTCTTTCATCTGTAAAATGAGGCAATTTTGAGCAAGTGCTCAGGTTTTATCTAATGGACAACAAAATTTCATAATTGACCATTAAGTTTTTCTTTTCCTGCTAACTACCCAAATGTTAACTACAAGCACCAAGTGGGTGAGCCTACTCTGTGTAGCAGTCCCATGGCAGTTAAAGACTTTTTTTTTTGTATTATTCACAGTTTCTCTCCACCTCATATTCCTTTCCTACATAAAATAGTATTTCTGTTTTCTGTCTCCAGAACCAATTCTTACGCCCATTCCAAATACCCCACTATTGGTTTCTGTGAAGCAATTTTAAATGGAGACCTAGATGTCCTAAGTGACCTGAGACTTTTCTAAAAACAAGGCAAGGTTGCCACACTTGGAACCACATTGTGTGGGCCCCAGCTTGCAGGTGGCAATGCAATTCTCATCTGATAGCTTCAACCCACTCATTGCTGATGGTGCAGCCAGGGATTGAACGTGAGGCATATCTGAAGGAAGTAGACAGAAGGCTACTCATGTCACTGGCGACATATGAGCTATGAGTTCACTTTTGATTATTCATTCAACTCATTTTTATTGAACTCCTATTAAGGACGAATCTCTGAGAATGTGATGAGAGGCAAGAAAGACACATCCCTTCTCTTAGATTTTATGCTCTAATAATGCTATGCAGGCAACGACGTCAGCAATCACAACACAGCACGACAAGGGGTGTGATAGAGGAAGCCAAGGGGGCTCTGGGAGCATAGATGACTAACCCTAGCCTAACCCAGACACGGAGGGAGCTAGAAGAAACAGACAGGTAAGTGGACACCAGAGGGATGCACAGAAGTTAGGCAGCAAACTAGGGGAAAGTGCGGAAGCGGGAGGGAAAGGAGGGTAGATCATTCTAAGCAAAAAGCCCAGCTTGCACAAAGGCCAAACTCAAGCAAGAATACAGCAGATTAGGGAAACTAAAAGATTGCTTTTGGATAAAACCAAAGAGAGCTTGCTCACAGCAGAGGAGACTGGAGAGGCAGACACCAGATGGAACACCCTTTGTGGGCCTTGTTAAGGAGTTTGGGCTCCATGCTGAGGACAATGAGAAGCTAGTGAGGTGCTGTAAGCATGGCAGGGGCATGTCCTTTGTTTTAACTCATGTGATTTTCTACATGTAGAAGGCTCTTGGACTGAATCCACCTTACCTCACCGTCTGGAGGGGGAAACAAGTGCAGTGACTTGTCTAGGATCATTTACTTGCAAAGCTGGGACCAAAAGACAAGCCTCTAGATTGCCAACACAATGCTTTCAACAAGACCATATTGCTTCCCCTTATAAGCAAATGAAATTCAGGGGGCCAGGGAATTATTTTTGCCTAGGATCCAACCAAATATATATCTAATAGTCTTTTTGTTTCTTTTAAACAACTTGATCTTAGAAGGTGAAAAGACAAGGAAGGAACAACAGGGAGAAATACATCTTCCAGAAATCTACGACATCCAACAAAACATGCCCTTTAGAGTGAAAATTCAATCTCTCTTGTTTTTTTAATTCTTTTTTTAAATGTTTATTTATTTTTGAGAGAGAGAGAGAGAGAGAGAGAGAACGAGCAGGGGAGAGGCAGAAAAAGAGGGAGACAGAATCCGAAGCAGGCTCCAGGCTCTGAGCTGTCAGCACAGAGTCTGATGTGGGGCTCGAACTCCCCAACCACGAGATCATGCCCTGAGCCAAAGTCAGCCACTTAACCAACTGAGCCACCCAGATGCCCCCAATTTCTCTTGTTAATTATTTGTAATCACTGAGACTCAAAATCCTAAGGATCACAGTGGAAGATGAAAAATTACAGAAAAAAGAAGGGAAGAAAGAAAGAAACAAAGAAAGAAAGAAAGAAAGAAAGAAAGAAAGAAAGAAAGAAAGAGAAAGAGAAAGAAAGAAAGAAAGAAAGAAAGAAAGAAAGAAAGAAAAAGAAAGAAAGAAAGAAAGAAAGAAAGAGAAAGAAAGAAAGAAAGAAAGAAAGAAAGAAAGAAAGAAAAAGAAAGAAACTTTGGTGTTTAAAGCCATCCTCCACAAACACCTCCACAAGCTTTCTCACAGGGACAGAAATGTATGTGTGTACATATATATAAGTCATCCTTTCTGAAATAGCAATTTAAATTCGAATGAGTGATGTAACATCAAACCATAAAGGATCATGAATTCTGAGTGCTTGGGAAATAAGAAATGGTGTGAGATCAGTGAGGGTGTAGATCCCCAAGTTCTTTGCCAGAGACTCTGTGGCTCCTCTATAAATAGCCCCTAATAGGAATAGCTGAGTAATTAAGTATACATTTGTGGGCCATAGACAAACTTTTGAGAAAGCTTCCCTTGTGACAGTACTTTATCCTTTACATTTTAAAATGTTTCAAATGCTTTCAAGTGTTTACCTTGTGAGGTAGGAAGGGCAATTATTATCCCTCACATTATAGATATGGTGGCTTCTCAAGAACAGAGTGTTGAAGTGACTTGAGTAGGGGGTCTCAAGGTTGGATCTGAAGCCCCACCAGACTGCTGCTCGGGTGAGGACCATTTCTTTGGGCAGCCCTAAATGGCAGATAAGCCTTGAAGAGAAAGGTGCCCGTCCTCTCAGGTCCTTCCTGGCAAAGCCAGGTGACTTCCTGTCACCATGTATTTTCCTTTTTGTCCATTAGGCAATTCTTCCTCAATGAAGTTGAGGCAGGTCCCTGCTTAAGAGATGGCAGCTTCAGGGATTGGCTCCAAGCGACTGAGAAGATACTCCTGAGCAGAGGAGCACTGGTGACCAGACTCAACTGGTGGAAGTTCCCTCTCCCCAAACCCCTGGTTTATCTTCCATCACTTCGCCCTGTTTCTTTCCTTCACAGAACTTCTTCTAGCTGTAAACTGGACGTTAGCTAGGTTAATTTATGCCCTATCTATCCAGGTAGATAACAAGCTCCAAAAGGGTAGTACACCAGTGCGTACTCAGCTCCTGGCACGAGGCTCGGAACAAAATAGGTGCTCAATAAATATTAGGTAGATAAATGAGCACTTAGAAATAACGTGAGATCGATGAGATCGCAATGGATCCCAAAGCTTCCGTCCTCCCACTGCTGCAGGTGTGGCTCTCCGGCACGCGGGATCTGGGGGCAAGTCCTCCCTTCCTTCTCCATCCTGAGGGCAAGGCGGCTGGCTGTCCTGGGGCCGGCGCCGGGGTGCAGGTCTGGGATGCGCCCGCCGCGTTGAGGGGCGCACCGAGCGCCCCTCGCCGCAGCCATTTCCTGCTCTTTGTGTGACAGCGGCGGCGGCGAAGGGGCTGGCACCCCGGGCGGGGGAGGAGCCGCGAAGGGCGCGGGGGCGGGGCCGAGGGCGGGGCCGAGCGCGGCGGCCCTCCAGCGGAGCTAAGCGGGGCAGAGCATCCTGCGCCCCGGCGCGGGGCCCCGCGGTAGCTCCCCCGAACCTGCCGCAGACCCAGGTAAGCAGCGTTCGCAGGCCTTGGGGCCGGCGTGGGGACCGGGATGCTGCGGGGGGACGTCGATGCGGCCGTGAGGATGCGCGAGGCGCCGGCGCCCCTTCTCCCCGCCCGAGGGGGGCGCTCGGCCCGGCGCCCCGGCTAGCGCGGCCTGGGGGCCTCCGAAGCCCCTGCACGCCGGGTTCCAGGCCCCGCGCGGCCCCCTTCCCCCTCCGGCCCACCCCGGGCCTCGTTGCGCCGACCCCCCTGCGGGAAAGCGCCGGCACACAACGCAGCTCGGGCGCGGCGGCGGCAGCAGCAGCAGGTGCGCGGCCTGGGCCGGAGCCGCGGGCGGGTGAAGGAGCGGCGCTAACCCCGAGAACCGGAGACACCTGCAGCGGCGACATCCCCGAGCCCAGGTATTGCAGAGCGCCGGCCGCCGCCTCTGCCGCCTCGGCCACCATCACCTCCTCCGGGGCAAGCGAGAGCCGCGTGGGCCCGCCTGGCAGCCGCCTGGGGCACCCGACGCCCTGCAGTGAACGTGAGATGGGTGGGGCGAGGGGCGAAGCGCCAGTGTTTGAAGGTGGGGGTTTTAACGAGGGAGGAGGCAAGTCTGACCCGCTTTGAAGCCTTCTGGCCTACACTAGCATCACTCTCCCTCCTGGCTGCCAGGCAGCGGGGGAGGACATGGGGGAAGGGGGATGAGTGGGCTGACTCCTGGGGAGGAGGTTGGATTTTCTTGAGCTCCGAAAGAATTGGGAAGAGTGCCTACCTGTCTGTTGTGGTTTCTGCTTTTCAGGACACCCTCCCCCTCGATGGATGGGTGAAAAGGGAGAGAAGGGGTTGCTCTCTGTTTAGGGGTGGGGGTGGGGGCAGGAAACGTGATCGGACAGGAGTGTGGTTCTCTGTACTAAGGAGAACCTGGAAGGAAAGGACGCTGGGACTGCCCAGGCCCTCCCCAGCTCAGGGAATCTGACTTTGACCTCTGGTTGCCTAGTTTCTCCAGCACGGCGATGGAGCATTGTGGGCTGATGGGCCATGGGCTTCTCTACCAGTCAGGACAAGAAGGTAGCAAGGATCTTTCCCTGCTAGCTCTCAGGTGCCTTCCTGGCATGGGCGAGGAGACTGGGGCAGTCCTGCGGGCATGAGGGGCAACTCAGGAGAGTGCTGGCTCTCATACTCTTGTTTTCTACCTCGTACCTGTGTCCCGTTTAGGGCAGTGGGTCTCACCTTACTTATTCTTGGACACAGGCCCCGTTGGAAGCAGTGCTGGTAACCTTGGAGATCACAGATATTGGGAGGCAAAATTCTAGGTCCATATCCCCGGGCAGGATTGCGAAGGCCTTGAAGGTGGTTTTCTGCACAGTTAGGCACCTCCTCTGTGACTCTCCCTGAGGCCTCCCACCTCCACCTCCATGCAGTGCTCTGTGCTTCCCCCATTCTCCTATGTCAAAAATTATTTTCAAGATAGGAGCCAGTGAGCATGTTTATCCTTAAGAGCTAAATACAAAAGAATTTCCCATTCAGTGCAGAGCAGGTCCTTTAGAAGTCATTTGACTGGAAAGGAAACGGGCCGAAAGGCATTTTAATGGAAAACAAATCTTTAAGTCAACATATTTGATATCACTAAAGGTGGCATTTCAGGCACTGAGCTGGAAGTGGGAACAGGGAACTAGGTAGCAGTTTTGGGGAACAGCTCACTGAAATGACAGTGTCTAGCAGTTGTCAGCTCTGTTTGCTTCAAGAGCAGAAATAATGGAGTAGTGTGTGTGTGTGTGTGTGTGTGTGTGTGTGTGTGTGTGTGTAACTGGTCAGGGGTTGGTTACTGTCACTGGAAGGTATTTGTTGAGCACTCAGTATCCACTTGGGGGAGGTGAAACTTTCCTATAGAGTTACTCATTGCCCCTGGATGCCATCTGCCCAGGCAGTTAGTAGGCCACAAGAAGAGCGTGTTGTTGCTTACAAAGCCAGTGCTTCTGCCTGTTTCTGTATGCTGAGCCTCTGACTGGGGGCATTAGCTCTCTGCTCACTAAGCTTCTTTATTATATTTCCTGGCCAGTTCTGACCAGTTCTGTAGCCACCCAAGCCTGCCTTGTTCAGTCCCTGCTGAAGGAAAAACTTGCTTTAGGCATTAGGCCAAGAATGGGGTATCCAATCCAGTAGGGTTGGTGAGTTTTTCTTAAATCAAATCAGAGGCTGGCCCAGAGAAGGAAGTAAACATGAATTTAAAATCTGGAAGAGGACCCCAGGAGAACACTACCTGTCCCCTCTGATAAATTGTTCCCTGTTGGGCGTTCAGTGGGCCTCCGCTGCTGTCATTGACCAGCAAGCTGAATTAGGTGATGAATAGGCAACAAGCTAATTAGCATTAGAAACGACACTCCTGGAAAACAGTACAGGGCTCGGGTCCCCACATTTGAGGATTGGCCTACACTCTCAAAGAGGTTTCTTTTGGCCGCTGTTGGCCCCAGGGTTCTACCAAGAGCTTCACAAAATGGGCCTTTGTAGCCTCCGTGTGGCCACCATAACAATGAGTCTATTTCTTTAGTGGCAAGTATTAATTATTATTCACTTGTAGTTGACGAAACCAGACATCAGTCACCTCATTGGAGTCTTTGTAAAAGACCTTTGGTCTTGTCATTTGGGGGAGCAAAACCATGTCTAGGGTCTAAAGGATGGACCCTGCTGTGGTAGCAGAAGTGGGGGAGGACGGTGGGGCATGCCGCCGGGCAGTGACTGGGGGGCCAGCGTTGGTGGGGAAGGAGCTGGTTCTTCATGGGATGCTCTTATTAAGTGAGGGATGCATGAAAGTGCCAAGTACAGCGACTGGCACACATAGTTACGTGCTATTATATCTATGTATTTATTGTTTTAATGTATTAGTTACATAATCAATAAGAATGTAGCTCACGTGTGTAGTCAACCCATGGCTGCCCCCAGACCCTCCCTGGATTTTGCTCTTCCCAGGAGAGTTGGCTCTGTGACCAAGAAACCTAGCCCCAGGTTTACCTGCAAAAGGTAGCCTGTGTTAAGACAGGGCATCAGTAAGGCTTCAGGTAAGAAGTGCTCTTGAGTAGCTCACTGAAGGTAGGTATAACGAGTAGGCAGAAAGGAGAGGGAGTACACTGAGCAGAAACCTGGAGGTAATTCTCACATTTCAACACACAAACAGAGGCCAGGAAGGAACTTTCCCTCTGTGTGCATTTAGCATTTTGCAATCAACCAAAAATGTTAAGGGCATGCTTCACTTCCTGGGCAGACAGAGCAGTGCAGTGGTCTTAGGACACAGGATTTATCCTTGACTTGCTGTGTGCCTTTAAATTCACCACCACCTCTCCAACTTTAACAATTGGGCAAAGGAAAGCAGCTTGCCCAGCTCGTTACCTACCTGTTGCCACAGGAACCTGCAGATGAGATAATGTCTGTACATCCCAGTCTTAGAAGAAAAGGCCATGGAAACAGAGAAGAGAATGAGGTTTCTGAATGTGTGGCTCTTTTGGACAGCTGCCCTTCATTCCTAAAGGAACAATTTATTAATTATATATTGTGTTTCAATTTAAGAAGACAAATCTGTGGCCTCTCTGTAACATTGAGCCAAAGGGAAACTGAAAGGCACTTTGTAATTCACAGATTCTGTCAAGGCCCCTGGATGGCCTTGTCTGTACAAAGACACTTCAGATTTCAGTCAGTGGGTGTGGGACGCCTCCCAGGATGCAGGGTTTGGATATTGGCTTCCTAGCCATGGCCATTATGCCAAGGGCTGTGTGCGATGTGCCTCAAAGGATGACCATTCAAGCCATACTTCTTGGGCCCTGGCAGCAGAGGAGGAAACCATTTGAGTGCAAATTCTTGAAGGAAATTGTTTTGAGAAGGCAGAGCTTGGGTTCAGGCAGAATTCCTTGCAGGGACCATTCTGGCTGAATGGCATTTTGATAGACATGCAGCAACTCAGAAATTAGTGCAAGGAGAGAGGAAAGTAAACATGACCTTCTGGAGAGATACCCAAGAAGGACCCAGTGATGACTTCATCAATAGGCCTTTTGATTGTGCGTTTGCATCATTGTTAGGTCATCTTGAAGCAGTGGTTCTCCGACTTGAATCACTTCGTGGGACAGAGGGATGTTTAGTATGTCCATGTTGTATGGTCTCTGTCTTCTAAATAAGGCAGGAGACAAGGTCCTCTGCAGAAAGTAAAGGTGGTGGACTGGTTAGGAAAGTTCAGGAGACTTCCGGAGGTTTGGAACAGCTGCCTCTGTGGGTGGAATAAGAAATCAACTGGGGGATGAAAGAGAGGATTGTCTGACTTTACTGATGGCCCAGCTGAGACCAAAGAATCTGCAGGGCTGGCCCTCAATAACTCAGTGTTAAGGGAAGGGATACCTGAGAAAGGTATTCAGTTTGTGATTTTATATTGTGATGCCTTAAGACTGCTTTTGACAAGGTATGAATGGTGAGAAGAGAAATCAGAACTAGGGGTGAGCCATCAACCTCCAAGTATGTTACACCTTTGTGGGAAAGAGAAATAAAGACCTGCCTCTTATGAGTTGAGGTGGAAGCTGTGACAGGATTTTCTTCAAAAGTCTCCTCAAATCCTTATGGTAATAAGGCTGACTTATGTGGTGCCTCGGATCAGAATGTTTTAAATGAAAAAAAATTTTTTTTACCAGATAACGTGCATTTGGGCCATTGGCTTGTGCCTTCAACAAGTTGTTCATGAAGTGCTAATTAGGTAAATAATGCCTAGCATGTGCCCACATCTGTACTAGGGCTATGGATCAAGCTAAAAAAAGATGATTATTCCTGTCATTTCTGGGTGATCCAAAGAATTAGTGAAATATAAAGCAATTTATAATGCAGAAGGAAACTGTGGACTCTTAGACTGTGAGCACTGTCAGAATCCAGAGAAATGAAGGTTTGGTGGAGTTTGGCTGGTCAGACCTTCGTGGAGGAGGCCTATCTTGACTTGGGGCTTGCCAGTGGTCAAGGGTGGGTGGGATTCGAGAAGAGAAGAGGACAGTCTGCTGGGAAGTGCAGAGAGTTGGAGCAAAGGCAAGAATGTCCATGGGCAGGGTAATGGCACCCCATACATCCTGGCCAGAGTGGGTTTGCTTGTTAAGGAATGGTGGTCTTCAAGGAAGCCCTTTGCACGGTGTGTCCGTCTGCTGTCAGTGTCGTTTTCTTTCAAGTTGGAAGGGCCCTGAGAGAGTCCAGTGATTCTTAACTGCTTGTTTTTGGTTTTGCTCTTTTTTTTTTTTTTTTTTGTACATATTATGGACAATATTGACGTGCTCAACACACCACACCCACAGCCAGTCCCCTCCCCACTCTCCCCCTGTTTTCTCCCTCTCAGGGGAGAAGATGTATAGGCAAGCAGTGATAGCATGGGAGCGCTTGGAACCTTCCCAAACACATAATAAAAATACCTTGTTTGCAAACCTCACTACTTACGCCATTACTGGTAAAAGTTGCCCACAAGAACCTTCACAACCATGTGACATCATGGTTGAGAACCACTGCCTGGCCAGCCTCCATATTTTATAGACTGGGAAATGGCCTTTTTAGAGTGAGTGGAAATGTGACTCCAGGGTCTAAGTGAGTCTTCAGACCCAGCCACATTCGAGTTGTAACGTCACATTGATGGTCTGCGTGCTCTGATCTGGTGGCCGAACCTGAAGTCTCGCTCTTTGTTTCCACAGCATATGCGGTGTGGCTGGCTTCTCTTTCTCAGTTTTAGCAGGTGCTTCTGAGAGCTGGCTCCTGTCCCCGGATATAGGTCACATTGGTGCCCCTCACATGGTGACTTGTCACAGGCTGCAGTGGGAACAAATCCGGAAGTCGCCCTTGGTGGCAGGACTCCCCCACCCCCCACAAGAGGATGGGCTCTGCCTGGTTGGGTTATCAACGGAAAGGTCCCCTCAACCCTGACAACACAGGAAGCAGCTGAGTAAAACGGCAGGCGGGCACCGTGGCCAGGTTTCTAACCCTGCCAGGATCTTTTTCTTTGCTGTAAACAAAGAGGAGGGTAGGCCTTCTCCGGAGGCCCAGGTCATGGACTTCTGTGCTCTGACCTCACGTCCCTTGTGTGGAGAGAAGCTGCTGGTCTGGGGCCTCTCATCCCAGAAGACCCACAGTGAGGGACTTGGGTAGGGAAGACTGCCTGAAGACGGTGCTGGGGACGGGTCAGATGTCGGAAATCCTAGGAAGGAGGCCTTGGGTTGTTTCTTTTTTTTTTTTTTTTTAATAATTTTTTTAATGTTTATTTATTTTTGTGAGAGGGAGAGAGAGACAGTGTGAGCAGGGGAGGGACAGAGAGAAAAGGAGACACAGAATCTTCTGCAGGCTCCAGGCTCCGAGCTGTCAGCACAAAGCCCAACACGGGGCTCCAACCCACGAACTGTGAGATCATGACCTGAGCCAAAGTCAGATGCTTAACTGACTGAGCCATCCAGGTGCCCCTGGCTTGTTGTTTCTTAAAGTAAGTTTAAAAATTTCGATCAAAGCAGTACATGCTTTAAAAAAGATCAAATAGTATTGAAAGACTCGTAGTGAAAACAACCATCCAGTGCCCACCTCCCCATAGAAGCTGTCACCTCTAACTGACTGTTTCTTCCAGCACTTGCCTCCAGATCTCTAAACGATATGCTTACACTGCTGTTTCTTGATTTATCTGTTCTATGCATTATCTATTTACTTCCTGCTGTGATGGATGAAGATTTCACTTTCTTGCACCATCCACCTCCCTCCCCTGCCCCCATCTCCCAATATAGTGACAGCTCTGCTTTAACCTATGTTTAAATTTTTTTTTAAGTTTAATTTTTTAGAGAGAAGGAGAGCAAGCAAGCAGGGGGTGGGGAGGAACAGAGAGAGAGAGAGAGACAGAGAGAGAGAATCTTAAGCAGGCTCCACACTCAGCGCAAAGCCCTATGCAGGGCTTGATCCCACAACCCTGGGATCATGACCTGAGCCAAAATCAAAAGTTGGACACTCAACCAGCTGAGCCACCCAGGCTCCCCTAACGTAAGTCATGTTTAAAGCATCTACATCATTATTTTTAAATGTTTACTTATTTATTTTAAGAGAGCACAAGCGGAGGAGGGGCAGAGAGAATCTCAAGTAGGATCCCCTGTCAGCACAGAACCCAACCCAGGGCTTGATCTCACAAACCCTGTGCTGAAATCAAGAGTCAGAAACTTAACCAGCTGAAACACCCAGGTGCCTCAAAAGCATCTATGCTATTAAAATCTGTAAATGTGAAATGTGTGTAAATCACAAGAGAGCTAAGTAATGTCCTTTCATTTATCTCCTTTCTTATATGGCTTTTTGTTTTATTGCAAAATTAGAATTTTCTCCCTTCCTTCCTTTCTATTTAATATTCCTCCTTTTTAATTTTTTTTTTTTTTTAACAGCTCTATCGTATCTGTTACTGTATTAGATCCTCTTGTCTGCCCAGGAAGTTACAGAGTTAGCCCCAGCTCTATCCCTAACTAGCCAAGTGACCTTGTATAGGTCCATCTTGTCTCTCAGCCTCGGTGTCCTCAGGGAGGAGAACTACAAACCTGGCTTGTTCTCATTCTAAACCTCAAAGCCCATCCCCCCAGCTCAGAGGTGGTTCCTGTCTGAGCAGTCTCTCCTCTGGGGTGTGGCAGCCAGGACCTGACAGATATCTGGCAGTGTAACAGAAACAGGGTTGGGGTGGAAGGCTTGGGAGCAGGTGCTGGTTTGGGTGGTCCAGCTCATCCTGCGGTCTAGGGGCTGCTCCGTGGGGTACTGTGGGTGTGTCCATTGCTTTCTGTTTCTCTCCCACCTCTTCTGGTCATTTCTATTCAACACAGTCTCTGCTTGTCAGGTGCACCATAGTTCCCAGACTCCCCAAGCTCCTACCCCATCTCCCTCTCTCTTTGTACCACTCCTGCTTATGTTACAGCCAATGTTTCCCCAAGCACTCATGCAAATACTAACACTTTTTTTGTAACGGCTTGAATTATTCACATGTTCTGCAGTTCACCCATGTGAAACATACAGTTCAGTAATTTTTAGTATATTCACAGAGTTATGCAACCATCATCCTGATCAATTTTATAACATTTTCATCACCCCAGAAAGAAGAGACCTCATGGCCATCAGCAGCACCACCTACTTCCTCCAGTCTCCACCCTAAGCCCAGGCAACCGCTAATTACTTAGTGTCTCTGTTGATTTGCCTACCCTGGACATTTCCTTAAAAAGCATATTATGCTTCTTTCACTTAGCAGATTTTCAAAATCCATCCATGTTGTAGCCCATGCCTTTAGACCCCATTCCTTTTTGCAGCTGAATAATATTCCATAGGGTGGATATACCATATTTTATTTATCTACTCATCGGTTGATGGACATCTGAGTTTTTTCCACTTTGGGGCTGTTACAAATAATGGTGCAGTGAACATTCATATACAGGTTTTTGTGTGGATGTATGTTTTCAATTCTCGGGCTTATACCTAGGCATGGGATTGCTTAATCTTATCGTAACTCTATATTTATAACTTGTAGGGACTGCCAGACTATTTCCCAAAGTTACTGCACTATTTTATATTCCTAGCAGCAAAATAGGGGGGTTCCAATTTCACATCCTCAGCAATATTTGTTATTATCTGTCTTCTTGATTGTAGCTATTCCAGTGGATGTGAAGTGATAATGCACTGTGATTATGATTTGAATTTCCTCAATGGCTAAAGATATTAATAAATTTTTATGTGCTTTTTGTCCATTTGTATATCTTTTTTGGAGTCTATCCTTTGCCCATTTGGGTTGCTTTTCTATTATTGAATTTTAAAAGTTCTTTATATCCTCTACACATATAACAGGTATATGACTTCCAGATAGTCTCTCTCCCATCCTGTGGGTTGTCTTTTACTTTCTTGATGCTGTTTTTTGAAGTAACAAAAGTTTTACATTTAATTTTGATAGTGTCTATTAATAGCTAATAAAATCAAATATATGTTTATCTATTTTTTCTTTCACTGCTTGTCCTTTTGATGTCATTATGTATTCCAAAGTCACAAAGATTTACTCTTGTGTTTTCTTCTAAGAGTTTTATTGTTGTAGCTGTTGCATTTAGGTCTTTGGTCCATTTTGAGTTAATTTGTTGTGTGGTATGAGGTCAAAGTCTACCTTCATTCTTTTGCATGTGGATACCCAGTTGTCCAGCACCATTTGTTGAAAAGCATATCCTTTCCCCCTTGAATTGTCTTGGTGCCCTTATCAAAAATCAATTGACCGGGGCACCTGGGTAGCTCAGTCGGTTAAGCGTCCAACTTCAGCTCAGGTCATGATCTCACGGTCCGTGAGTTCGAGCCCCGCATCGGGCTCTGTGCTGACAGCTCAGAGCCTGGAGCCCGTTTCAGATTCTGTGTCTCCCTCCCTCTCTGCCCCTCCTCTGTTCATGCTGTGTCTCTCTCTGTGTCACAAATAAATAAACGTTAAAAAAAAATTTAAAAAAAATCAATTGACCATAAATGTGAGTTTATTTTTAGATTTTCAATTCTGTTCCATATCTTGATACCACTACCATACTGTTTTAATTATTACTGTAGCTTTGTAGTAAGTTTTGAAATTGGGAAATGTGTGTCCCTGGTTTTGTTCTTTTTTAGGGATGTTTTGAATTTCTGTATGAATTTTAGAATCAGCTTGTCAGTTTCTTCCCAGACACCAGCTGGGATTTTGATCGGGATTACATTAGATCTGTATCAATTCAGGGAAGATTGCCATCTTAACAATATTAAGTCTTTCAATCTGTGAAGATGAGAGATCTTTCCATTTATTTGGGTCTTTAATTTTTGTGACAATGTTTTACAGTTTTCAGAGTATACATTTTACACTTCTATTTTGCTAAAGTTATTCCTAAATATTATATTATTTTTGATGCTGTTGTAAATAGAATTATTTTTTATTTCACTTTTTTGATTGTGCATTGCTAATGTATAGAGATATAATTGATGTTTGTGTGTTGATCCTGTATCTCGCAACCTTGCTGAACATGTTTATTCATTGTAATCGTTTTTTAGTGGATTTTGTATGTAGAATTTGCCAAATTACCCTGGCTAGGACCTCTAGTACAATGTTAAATAGAAATGGAGAGAGTAGACATCCTTGTCTTCTTCCTAATTTTCGGGGGGAAAGTATTCAGTCTTTTACCATTAAGTCTGATATTAGCCATGGGATTTTTTGAGCTGTCCGTTATCTCGTTGAGGAAGTTCCCTTCTGTTCCTAGTCTGTTGAATGTTTTTGTTGTGAAAGAGTATGAGATTTTTGTCAAATGCTTTTTCTGCATGTACTGAGGTGATCCTGTGGGACTTGTCCTTTATTCCATGATATGGCTTATCACATTAATTTATTTTTTAAATGTTTATTCATTTTTGAGAGAGAGTGACACACACACACACACACACAGCGTGAGCGGGGGAGGGGCAGAGAGAGACACAGAATCTGAAGCAGGTTCCAGGTTTTGAGCTGACAGCACAGAGCCCAATGGAGGGCTGGAACCCACGGACTGTGAGATCATGACCTGAGCCGAAGTCCGACATTTAACCGACGGAGCCACCCAGGTGCCCCACATTAATTGATTTGGGGATGTTGGTGTTAAACCAGTCTTCCATTCCTGGGATAAGTCTCACTTTGTCATGATACATAATCTTTTTTCTATGTTGCTGGATTTGGTTTTGTTGGGAAACTTTTATTGAGCACTCTCTACCTTACCAAGCTGTTTACATGGATTATTGTGCTTTTGTTTTTCAAAGTCTATGAGGTAGGAACTGTTATTATTCCTCGTATCAGAGGTGAAGAAGATGAGGCTCAGAAATGTGCTGTCATCTTCCCAAAATCACACAGCCAATAGTGGCAGACAGGATTCTAACCAGTTCACCATCCCACTCTCACGTGATAAACCACCTCTCACGAACGTTATCGATGCTGGACATGAGATGATTTCCAGATGACATCCGTTGTTTTCATTGTTTTTAGTTTCCCTCTGTTTATGGCAAGTGGTACTGGTTCTCTATTAGTGGTTGTAATATGAGCTTCCTTCTAATATATAGAGTAAAAGTGAAAAGTCTTTTTAAAAAAATATTAAGTAAATAATTGTACAGGCTTATATAGGGCATGACTGCATATTCCATTTAAATTATCTGTGTTATCAGTAGGGAAGGAGAAGGAATGGGAAAACTAGAAATGAAGATATGGCCAATTCAGGTCATGTCATTTTGCCAATGTTGTCAGGGGATTCAGGTATGCTCATGCATTCTCTCATCCCATAATTCCTCAGTGCTTAATCTGTCTTCAGCACTCTGCTAAGGTCTCTGAGGTTTTCAGAGATGGGTGAGAAATGGTCTCTAACCTCATGAAGCTTACACATGCATGCATCATTCCACCCTAGGGAGGGCATATATGTTTTCTCTCATGGGTGAACACAGATTGGTTGCTACTGGCCCCCTGGAGTTCTGTATTTCATGAGAAGGATTCTGAGGCTGCCTGTGAACTCTGAGAAATAAAGACATTATCAATTAGTAACAGTTGCCCTGACATGGGAAGAGGAAGTATCTGTACTCGTGACCCTTCTCAGGCAGAAAGCATCACAAGGGAGGTACTGCTGATGTACCTAGGAGTGGAATTGTTGGGTCACATGGCTACTCTAGGTTTTAAAATTTGAGGAACTGCCACACTGTTTCCCAAGTGCTGCACTAGTTTATATTCCTACCAGCAATGTATGAGGGTTCGGATTTCACCGCCTCACCAACGCTTAAGAAGTCCTGGGAGTTCCAGGGAAGGAAGGAACAATCATGTGGTAGAGGGAGAGACCTTGAAGGGTGAGTGAAATCAAGGTCATATGGTGATAGAAGGAAGAGAGTTAATTTCATAGATAAGTGTTTACAAAATATTGAAGCTTTTCACTTTAAGTGCTCAAATGTTAAATATTTGAACCATCAAAATGGAGTTCTTTCTAAAATATAAACAGGTTTTTTTTTCCTATTTATATTCCTTTTTCTGCTCCCCCGCTTTTAAAATCCTGGTATCTTGGACATAGCAATGCAATTCTTGATGTTTTGGGCTCAATGGCCAATCTACTCATTGAATAAATCTTTATGTAGCTGCAAGGGTGTGCTTCATACTGTACTGGGAAGCTGGGTGTGAGTTAGACACAGCTCCTGCCCTCGGGGAATTTTTCATTTAGGGCAAGGAGAGAAAATGTGATAAAATGTGTAATAAAGCATTATGGATGCCCTGAAAGTAGGGACACGCTGGGTTTAATGAGGGCCAAAGGAGAAAGTGAATTCCGATAGGGGGTAGGAGAGTCAGAAAGGCCCCTTAAGGAGGTAACCATTCCTTTCAGTCTCCTCCAGCACTAGGATCATTCTGGCAGTGTATGAGGTATTTGGTGACTTCTGTGTACTGTGATATTGATGATGCTTCTATAGGCTATTGAAATATATAGAGTTCTGGGGCGCCTGGGTGACTCAGTCGGTTCAGTGACCAACTTCCGCTCAGGTCATGATCTCACAGCTCGTGAGTTCCAGCCCCGCATCAGGCTCTGTGCTGACAGCTCAGAGCTTGGAGCCTGCTTTGGATTCTGTCTGTCTCTCTCTCTCTCTCTCTCTGCCCCTAACCCACTTGCATTCTGTCTCTGTCTCTGTCAAAAATAAACATTTAAAAAAATTTAAAAAGTATATAGAGAGAGTTTTGCTTCTGTATGTGGCCCAGATTCCCACACCTGTGTGGTCCCGCCCCATCCTGCATAGCTCTGCCTCTCCCTTCCCTCTACCACTGTGAGGCTTCTTGCTCTCAGCATTGTGGCCTCGCTCATGGCTTTATTTTATCCACAGGCAATACACTAAAAGTGCTGTGACGGGGGTTGGAGCCACAAGGTTTGACCACTGGATAAGTGCAGTGTTCTTCTAAAACTCTTCCCTTCCAGCCTGTTCAGGATAAGCCACACAGTCCATTTTGGTGCCATCTATGGAAATCCTGTAAAGTGTGCACAGGTGATTGTGTCCCTGCTTGGCCCCCACACCTGTGAAGAAGCTGACTCTGGCCTGTGAAAGGGTCTCAGCCGCAGGGGAAATACTGACCTGTGGAGCCACATCCTGTCACAGCAAACTTGGGTGCCCCACCCAGTCCCCAACACACTTAGCATACACTCATGATGGAAGAGCAGGCTACACTCCAGATTCCTTCTTTGAATTTTTCCTTGCTCCGTGAAATGCTGCTCAAGAATATATTTTTTAAGGGGGACAGTCTAAGCCTCCTTTTTATATTTTTATATTTATTTACATATTTACTTATATAATATCTAAATATAAATATACATATATTTATAATTCTTTGAAATTATGTATTGTTTGCTTTCTTTTTTTAAAAATTTTTTTAATGTTTATTTATTTTTGAGAGAGGGAGAGAGACAGAGCGTGAGTGGGGGAAGGGCAGAGAGAGAGGGAGACACAGAATCCAGAGCAGGCTCCAGGCTCTGAGCTGTCAGTGCAGAGCCCGATGTGGGGCTGGAACTCACAGACTGCGAGATCATGACCTGAGCTGAAGTCGGACACTCAACTGACTGAGCCACCCAGGCACCCCTGTGTTGTTTGCTTTCTAACTGGATAGATTTTCAGGGAAAATATTTCCTGGCCTTTTGATATTTATGAGACCCAAAGGTGACAGTTCCCTAATCTTTCTGGGTTGGCAGAATCTTGTTCTTCTTGAGCAGAGAAAAAGCAGCCAAACTGCAGCCAAAGGAAAGTCCTTGGTATGCCTTTTATAAAGGCACAAAAGTAGGTGTGGTCTAGAAGAAAGGGCACAGAACTGGGAGTCAAGATATCCCCTTTCTGCTCTAGCTCAGCCACCAGCTGACCACATGACCTTGAAAGACCGTTTTCACTTCTCAGTAACACCGGGCCCTCCTTAGAAAAACAGCAAAAGCAACACCTGTCCTCTCGAAACTGCAGGGTAGTTGTGACTGAGGAAATCAGTATGAAAGACCTATAGAGTTGCGATGTTGGGAGTGGAGATAATAATAATGCCCTCTTTTCTTACAGAATTGTTGCAAAATTTGATCCATCCATTCACTCTGTTTAAAAAGAGGCCACCCACCTGCTGACATTTACTCTGTGCCTGCTTTGGGCAGCATTCCACATCCTGTAATGTTATATAACCCTCAGAGTAAGTCACTGAGGGCAGGGACTGTTGTTAAGTATCACCCTTTTACAGGTAAGGAAACCGAGGCTTGAGAGGTTAAGTAATATGCTTATGGTCATATAGCTAGTAAATGGCAGATGATGGATTTGAACCCGCAGCTCAAGCGCAACTGCTATACTTAGCCTGGTATTCCGCTTCAGTAAAAATATCTTCCTATGTTTTCCTTTCCCTTCCAGAAAGTCAAATAGAAAATGACAGTGCAACTCTTTCGCTTACAGAGTAGCAGGGTTTAGGGTGTGGTTAGTCAGAACCTGCATTCCCAAAGCCAGGTTCTCCTGGCACCCACTCGGCCTTCGCCCACCCCTCCTGCCCGGCGTCCATCGGTCATCCCAGCCCTGGTGCCCCCAAAGCCCTTCTCAGAAGCAGATGGCCCGTGAGACCAGTGTTCTTACTTCTCGGTGAAACCAGGCCACTGTGTTTGAGCTTGTTAGAAAGATGCTGAGTTTAAATCTGCCATGAATACCCCACCCTGGGAGGTGGTAGCTGTGTGTGGTAAGTGATGCTCCCAGAACGCAGTTAATTTTTAAGTATTTTTATTAATTTCTCTTCCAAAGTAGCAAAAGAGTCACATGTTCATTGACTGACTATGAAGAATTATTCTCACTTAGAAGATTGCATAATAGGCAGGACACTTGAGCCAGAAAACAAGTACTTATTTTCACGTATACATGTTAAAATTTCCAGAATGTTTCCTCTTTCTTTTTTTTTTTTTAATGTTTATTTATTTTTGAGAGAAAGAGTCAGGGCATGAGCCGGGGAGGGGAAGAGAGAGAGAGAGAGAGAGAGAGGGAGACACAGAATCTGAAGCAAGCTTAAGCTCCTGGCTGTCAGCACAGACCCTGACATGGAGCTCAAACTCACAAACTTTGGGATCATGACCTGAGCTGAAGTTGGATGTTCCACCGACTGAGCCACCCAGGCACCTCAAGAATGTTTTTTTCTTTCTGACTGATGTGGATGGAGTTGGCAGTGACTTATAGCGGTTGAGTTAAAAATGTCTGATTTCCGGGGTGCCTGGCTGGTTCAGTGGGTTGAGCGTCCAACTTCAGGTCAGGTCATGATCTCACGGTTCATGGGTTCAAGCCCCACATCGGGCTGTGTGTTGACAGCTCAGAGCCTGAAACCTGCTTCACAATCTGTCTCCCTCTCTCTCTGTCCCTCCCAGACTCGTGCTCGCTCTCTTTCTCTCAAAAATAATAAACATTTAAAAGAAAATGTCTGATTTCCTCCTCCCTTGGACAGTGAATGATCTGCAAACAAACCCAGGAATCCAGTACAGAAGTTTCATTTAGAAGGAGAAAAGAAAGGTTGCATTAACTGAAATAAAGACTCCTAATTCACTGGCTTGTAGGCTGGTCATTTGCTGATTCTCTTCAAGGGAAGTGCAGGCATCTTACTGTGTTAAAGGGAAAGCCTTAGGGATTATTCTGGTAGGTGAGTTATTGTGAAGCCTGTGAAAAGTCCAGAAGAAATGCAGGTTGCATGAGAAAGACGAAGGGAAAGACCATGGCAAGTAGGAGTCAGGGAAGGTGAAAGAAGAGACGATGGATGAGAGCTGGTAGTGTATATACACTGAGCCTGAAGTTTCCGCGAAAAATTTCAAACTTCTGTAAAATTGGATACAAAAATATCATAAATCCCTGTGTAAGCATCACATAGCATTACCAATTATTCACTCATGGCCAGTTTTGTTTCTTCTGTTGTTACTCACGTCCTCCTCCTCTAGTATTATTTGGAAGCAAACCCCTGTATCATTTTATCCGTATTTTAGTAGGCATTTCTAGGCGATAACTCTTTTCAAATACAACCTTGATGTTATATCTCAAAAATAATAACACTATTTCCTTAATGTTATCAGATGCCCAGTTACTAGTAAATTTTCTAATTCCCTCAGAAATGGTTTTCTTATGGTGGATTGTTTGAAAGAGGATCCAAATAAGGTGACAGACACACTGCGATAGTCTGATAATGGGCTATAGCTTCCCTTCCATGTCTTTTTTTCCCCCCATGGAATTTATTTGCTGAAGACACTGAGTCATTTGTCCTGCAGAGTTTCCCATAGATTGTATTTTACTATTTATGTCACTGTGGTGATATATCAATGTAGTGATATTCTAAGATGTTTTTCTGTCCTATACATTTCTTGTGAATGAGTGTCAAAGGCTTGATTAGACTCCAGAGTTTCACTTTGGGTCCAGCGTTTTTCATAAGATGATGGTATGGTTTTCCGTCAGGAGGCACCTAATGTCTCATTGTCTTTTAATTTAGTGATGTTAGCAGTTGATGATCAATCAGTGCCTCTCTCCATTTTAGGGGCTGCAATTTGGTTATCCAGTGGTCGGTTTGTATAGGAAAAGCACATTAAATACTTGCCTTTTTCCTTTTATTTACCTACTTTCAACACAAAGTTTGGTTCACTGGCATCTTCCAACAATAACAAAGTAATAAAAACCAAGATGTTATTAGGTATCTTTAGGATCTCATGGATTTAGACATATTTGACACTGCTTCAGGTGCATTGAGTTATGCTAACTGATGCACAGTGTCCCATCCTCGGCCAGCAGAAGCTGCCTCAGGTTGGCTCCTGGGTCCCTCAGACATAGGCATAGATAGAGAGCTGCTTCCTTGCTTTCTGCTGCGACAACTTGTTCTAAGCCTTTCTTACACATTTCCTGTCCCAGACCTGGACTGAGCTGTTTCTCCAAGGAGCATTGATGTTTTTAGCAGGAAATGGTATTTGCAGACCACAGCCTGGCACTCAACTTGCTCATTGCTCATGGGTTGGTCATTGTGTCTTTGTCTTTTTGGGGCACAGAACTAGGAAATAAACACACATACACATACATACAGACAGACATATGTATGTCTATTTAAAGTTAAAACACGTGATGACTTCTTATTGATAACCTCGAATTCATATTCAGGACTATTTGGTTTACGTGGTCTTACATCTCTTTCTCTCACATCAGGAATGCCAGTTCTCAACACCACCAGGGATGATAGAGCATTCCATAATTACTAATTTATTTTACCTCACACTGCATTCGGACATTCTCACTGCAACAGCACACCAGTATAATTAGTGGAAAAAAGCTCGAGATATTTTTTACAACACTTCATTGTTTTTAGAGTATCTCCTACCAGAAATGTAGGCTCAAATTTCTGAATTTTTAAAATCACTTGGAATAGGTCCTTTCTGTATAGTTACGGCAACAACTAATATAAATATACCTTCATTTGTTTTATTTTACTTTGGCGCGGGGTGGCAGTTGCTTTTTAAATTTAAATTTTATTTTAAATTATATAAAATATATGGTTTCACAGTCAAATCTACAAAACAAGGTATATTCAAAGAATTCTAGCCTCTATCCCCAACTTCTTAACCATGTTCCTGCTTATCGCTCTTCCCCATAGGTAGCCACTTTTTAAAATCAGATGGTTTATCCTTCCATTGTTTGTTTGTTTAATATTTGTGTGTGTATATGCATCACTGATTTCTTATATAAATGACAGTATACTGTATACACCATATCCTGGAGATGACCCCACAGTTGTGGGTAAGATAGATTCCTCATTCCTTTTACTGTTGCCTAGTACCTCACTGTGTGACTGTATCATAGTCTGTTCAGACAGTCTTCTGTTGAGGGACATTTTCATTTTCCAGTCTTTTGCTATTACAGGCAGTTTTGCAGTGAATAGCCTTGTGCATATGCCTTTTTGCGCTTTTATCAAAGTGTCTTTGGGATAGTTTCCTAGAAGTGGGATTGCTGGTCAAAGAATAAAATGCTCATATAAGTTTGTTAGATATTGCCAGATTTCCTTCCTTGTGCCATTTTACAGAAGTACATGTCAACAAGTATATGTCGTCAGACTTACGGGGTTTTGCCAAATCTGTCAGTGAGATACGGTATCTCCATGTAGTCTGGACTTCTCTTACTATAAGATAGGGCTATTTTTTTTTTTTAATACCATCTTTCAGGTCCTAGGAATGGAGCCCAGGCATTTTATTATTAAGAAGCTGTTCCTTCGGTTCTTTGGCACAAGCAGAATCCAGAACCATCGAGGCATAGTGTTTGAAAAGATCGAGCACAGAGGCCGGTGTGAGATCGATCTTCATCAGGATGAGTAGCCTTGCAATGTTAAGTCTGAGCGCTTGGAAGGCAGCACAAAATCTGGAGCTGGAGAAACCTGGGTTCCAACCCCAGCTCCACACTCACCAGCACTTGACCTTGTGAAATTACTTAAATTCTGAGCTTCTTTTGACTCTTCTGTAAAATGGGAATAATCATAGCACCTACTTTTATAGGGTTGATGCAAGATTCAAATAGTGGAGTGCTTGGCAGAGTGTAAGGGCTAAAGAAATATTATTATTATTATTATTATTATTATTATTATTTGAGTGAAGAGAATTATTAGGGCTTTGGAACTTGTAGATCATTATGCTCTATAAAGTTACTAATCCCTCCTATAAAATGAACTTAATACTAATGTAAGAGGGGCACCTGGGTGGCTTAGTCGGTTAAGCGTCTGACTCTAGATTTCAGCTCAGGCCTTGATCTCATGGTTCGTGAGCTTGAGCCCCATGCTGGACTCTCTACTCTATAGTCTGCTTGGGATTTCTCTCTCTCTCCTTCTCTCCCTGCGTCTCCCCTGCTCGTGCTCTCGTGGGCACACATGCTCTCTCTCTCTCAAAATAAATAAACTAAAAAAAAAATACTAATGTAAGAAAGAAGACAATTTTTTGCATGTGGATTGGCAAATGGTTTGCTGTGGATGCCACACTTAGAATTCAGGGGAGAGAATAGGAAGAAGCGTAAGTATGGAGAGGACCTGAAACCAACCTCATGAGGCCAAGCGCCTCCAGAGGACAGAGGGGAAGTCACATCTGAGCTCCCTGTGCCCTCACTGGATGTGGCCTTTGCTGTTGCCAGCCTGCACGGCAGGGTGGTGTGTTAGAAAACTCAGTGAAATGGAAGCTTGTGTAGCTGCTCAGCCCTGACCTGCTCCCCCAGCTGTGGGCCTGAAGGAGACGCCAGTGTGGGGCAGCACGCCTTTGGTTACACTCTGCAGCTGGTCAGCATCTCACAGCCCCTGGACCGCCCCCCCTGTCATGTGGGTGGTCCTTTCCGCCCTGGTCTCGGACAGTTCATTTCCTAATGAACTTCCAGCCACTAAGCCCCACTCACACTTGTCTGGGACTGGGGAGGGAAAGGGAGGGCTGCAGGCCTATCAACACAGTGGGCTTTCTCTTTGTTTTCCCTTTCAAGTGTGCTAAAGGGTCAGCTCATTATTAATATGAATCTTCTTAGTAAACTCAGTCTTTAGACTTTTATTCATATGGTCTACTCAGTTTTGGTTTGCTCTGTACTTTGCTTCTTTTATTTCTGCTTTTGTAATGAGCGGTCCCGGCATTCTCATTTCTTTGGGTTGATTTTTATTCTTTCTTTAGATTTTGGAGTGAAAATTAGGTTCTTTTAGTTTCACTGTTTTATTTTCTACTAAATGCATTTAAGGCATTTATTTATGCTCAATTCTAAATGTTGTATGGTTCTATTTGAATTCCTTTTTAGGTATGAGTAGCCTGGAAGTATGTTTTTATAAATTATCATAGGTATGGGAGGTTTTTTGGCTATGATTTGCATTATCGATTTCTAATTGTATTGCACTCTACTTAGTGAATGTGACGTCTAAGACATCATGTTTGGGGAAACTCATGAGAACCTATTTTATGGCCTAAGTCATGATCTTTTTTTCATCAGTGTTTTACGTATGCTTTTAAAAAATGAGTATTCTGTTTGCTGGGTGCTGAGTTCTTAAAATAGTAGTTAGCTCGAGTTGGGTAACTGTTGTTCAGATCCCCATCAGCTGCACTGCCTTGTGAAGCTCTCATCAAAGCCAGTGAGCTCTGCCAGGGCCCAAGACACGGAAATGTCCGTTTAGGGCTTTTTGTTTGGAGTGCCTCACAAAACATCCCCAGGCCAAGGAAGACCATGGCTCTTTGTGTTTGCAAGTAAGGTTAAATTTGCTGGAGTCTGAATCCTTGTAGTCCCAGCTTAATGAGCTTGTAAAACCTAGGCCCTGGTTTCAGGTTGATAATCGTGGCTGTTTCCCTCATGGGTATTTGTGCTGTGTGGTTATTTAGGAGTGAAATGGATACAAATCCTCCCGAAGACCAGAGCTGGGGGCTGGCCAAGGCCCACGTCTAGCATCAGGCACTATGTGAGGCCCTTTGCCCTTAGCGTGGTTGTGTGGGTGCTACATATAGTTGCTCTGAGTCTTGTTTCTTCATCAGTCACGCAGCTGCCTTACCACCTGCCATGTTGACCACAGAGGGTTGTGGTGAGGCTTAGTCCAGACAATAGACATAAAAAAGTACCCTGTAAACTGTAAAGAGATCCTCAAATATCAGGCACGGGTTGCAGGCACCTTGTGAAGAGGTAGCAAGTGGAAGTGGTCTCAATGCATGTAAATAAACCCCCTTTGTTTTTGGAAGGAGGCTGAACCGGGTGAGACTGTTCTCACCTCCGACACCCCTGACACCCCTGCACCCCTGACATTCCTGACATTCTCCACCCTAGCTTCTCTCCCTTTCCTTCAGTGCAGAATACACAAACTGCAGCCATGACCACCCACGTCACCCTGGAAGATGCCCTGTCCAACGTGGACCTGCTGGAAGAGCTGCCCCTCCCCGACCAGCAGCCATGCATCGAGCCGCCACCTTCCTCCATCATGTACCAGGTCAGTCTCCCAGAGCACCGGGGAGTTCAGAACTCCGGATCCCCTCGGTGGGTGTGCCCTGAAGGCGTAGGGAAGGCGGAGGTCTGCATCTGGAAGGTGAAAGGTCCTGAGCTGATGGAGTCCCTTGTGCCCTGGTGGAGCTGAGTATGAGGAATAGATTAGCTAGTAAACGAATACCAGGACTATTTCAACTCCCCAGGGAAGGCTTGTTGATCTGCTCTGACCCCAAATACCTTCCCGGCTGTTCTTGCTGCAGCATCAACCAAGGTTTCGGCAGCTCTGATCTCATGAATTAAATATTACAATTTAGAAACCTCTAGAGCCTGCCTGGGTAATTACTTTTCCTTCATGTATGTGAGAAGAGCTCTTCAGCTCCCCACAGCAGCTAATGGCTCAGGGAAGTCGCTCACCATTGTTTGCTTTTGCCTGAGAGAGGGGAGCTTGAGATAAACTATATCAGATTGTTCAAAACCGTAACCCCCCAGGGTGTGACTGGAAGGGCATCAGGGGAGCCAGAGTGAGCCTTGCAAATAGCCCCTTGTCTGGGCATGTTGGGCGAGTATGCCACGTTAGGAAAGAACAAGTTAATATAAAATTTTTAGCTGTGTTTGACCTTTTCTAGTTCTGGGGCTGCTAAATGAGACTAAATATGAATGCATAATATATTTGTAATTTCATTCAGTAGTTAGATTTTATCAAGCACATTCCTAAAGGTTCAAGTTACAAACTTGGCTCGTTCACGTCTTCTAACCCAGGTTAAATTTTTAATTATGTGCATATCTTTTTATTACAAGCAATACAGAAAAGTATAACAAATAAAAATTTCCCTCTATGACTATACACACACACAGTCCTTTTTACTATACTTATAAGTACGTATTATGTATAGATCTAGATGTTTTTAACCAAAAGGGAACCATACGGTAGATAATTGCTCTGTGGTTTGGCTTTTTGAACTTGAAATCTATTATGGATACTTTTCCATAACAGTACTACAATGCTATCATTTTGTTTTTAACCACCACATAGTACTTATAAGTGCATCGTATAGATATACTATTATTGATTTAGCCTTTTGCTGTTAATGGATGTTGGGATGGTTTCCAGTTTTTTCTATCAGAAAAAAGAAATGTTGCAGTTATTATCCTTGTACATACGTATCTGCAGCCTCAGGTAAGTATGTTGGCAACTGCTGGGTGAAAACAATGCGCATCTTAACTTTTCACAGCTCTTTAGGATTATGTAGTTTAAGCATTTGCTTCCAAGCCTCAGCTGGGTGAATCTGGTTAACTACCAATGGGAAGAAGCAGATCCGGGCCCTGTTTAGCCAGCTCCTGCCCAGTGTGAGTCAGAGTTGGATTTTCTCAGGGGAAGATCAAAGCATGATGTAGAGATAGGTTTCCACAGAGTCTGGTGGCATTTTTTGGCGGTGGGGTTCCCTGGACACCCAGCCGCCTTGGACTTGTTTTCCAACCAACAAATGTTTCTTCCTCTAATTCCTACAGGCTAACTTTGACACAAACTTTGAGGACAGGAATGCATTTGTCACAGGAATTGCAAGGTACATTGAGCAGGCTACGGTCCATTCCAGCATGGTAAGTCGCTGTGACCCTGCCAGCACAGGAGGGGCAAGTGCTCAGCTATTCCGCGAGCTGCCTGCCTCAGTCAGACCCTTCTCCAGAAGCCTGTTCCCCTGCGCTTCCCCACCCCCTCCCAGTGCCTGGGGCACAATGTTCCCCTGTCTTCTAACCCTGCAAATCCTACTCACAGGAGGGCCCAATTTGATCCCACTCCATCCCTGAACTTCTGTAGCTTTTTGAATCAGCATATCATTAGATCTTGCCTTACCCCTTATACTTTATAGATTACTGGCTGTGTGGCAGTTTGTCTCTTGACCAAAGCAAAAGGTTTCTCAAAAGAGAGAGAGAGAGAGAGAGAGAGAGAGAGAGAGATGGTGTCTGTAGAATAACATATTATTGACTCAAGGAAGGTGGTGGCCTAAATCATTCACAAGCGGCATCAATGGTCTGATGGGTCCATATGTGACCCATCTGTGAGGGATCACTCACTCACTTCCCTCTTGGGCTTTCATTGATTTTATTCTAACACAGCACCAGAATTTGAAGAATTCCAGAATCCTCATGCAGCTCAGTGGACCTCTCTCACTGTATCAGTTATATGCTAAAAGTCTTGCCTGACCATACCCAGCCCCATTCGTGCAACAAATATTGTGCACCTGGTACCTGCAGAGACTGTGCTAAATGAGGGGATATGCAAGGTCAGAGAGGGGCCAGTCTTGATTCTCAATGAGGCAAGTGGGATATAGACAAGTTTACCATTTATTGAACACTTTCTGTGCAGATATTTTATTTACATTTTTTTACATTCCAGTGTAGATAACATACGGTGTTATATTAGTTTCAAGTGTACAATGTAGTGATTCAGCAGTTCCGCATATTACCCACCATTCCTCATACGTGTGCTTTTAATCTCCTTCTCCTATTTCATCCACCCCCCACCCCCCCCTTGGCATCTCCTCTCTGCTAACTATCAGTTTGCTCTCTATAGTTACGAGTCTCTTTTTTGGCTTCTCTCTTTTTTTTCCTTTGTTCATTTGTTTTATTTCTTAAATTCCACAAATAAATGAAATCATACGGTATTTGTTTTTCTCTGACTTATTTTACTTAGTAGTATTCTCCCTAGATCCATCCATGGCAAGATTACAAATGGCAAGATTTTGTTCTTTTTTTTTTTAAAGATTTATTTTGTTTTTAGAGAGAGAGGGAGGGAGAGCGAGCATGAGTCCAGGGAGGGACAGAGCAGGGAGAGAGAGAGAGAATCTGAAACTGAGCATGGAGCCTGACACGGGGCTCAATCCCATGACCCTGGAATCATGACCTGAGCCAAAATCGAGAGTGGGATGCTCAACCGACTGAGCCACCCAAGTGCCCCTTTTTGTTTTTTATGGCTGAATAATATTCCTTGTCAGTGTGTGTTTGTGTGTGTGTTTGTGTGTGTGTGTACACATGCCACATTTTTATCCATTCATCTATCAATGGATACTTAAGTTGCTTCCATATTTTGGCTATTGTAAATAATGCTGCAATAAATTTATAGAGGTGTATATATCCTTTGGAATTATTGTCCTCATATTCTTTGGGAAAATACCCAGCAGTGTGATTACTGGATCATATAGTATTTCTTTTTTTGATTTTGTCTTCCACAGTGGCTGCACCAGTTTGCATTCCCACCAACAGTCCATGAGGGTTCCTTTTTCTTCACATCTTCACCAACACTTGTTGTTTCTTGTGTTTTTGATTTTAGCCATTCTGACAGGTGTGAGGTGATATCTCATTGTGGTTTTAATTTGCATTTCCTTGATGATCCATGAGGTTGAGCATCTTTTCATGTGTCTGTTGGCCATCTGTATGTCTTCTTTGGAGAAATGTCTGTTCATGTCTTCTCTTTGCAGATATTTTAAATGCACTGTTTGAATTAGTTCTCACCCCACTCTGTGAGACAAGTTTTATTACAATATCCATTTTACAAACAGGAAAAGCTAAAATTCAGAAAAGTTAAGTAACTTACTCAAGGTCCTGCCACTAACAAGTGACATTGCCAAATGCATGTCTGTCTGTCTACCAAACCTGTGCTCTAGATTAGTCTGTGTAGACAAATAGAAATGCACAAAGTTAAAGGTAAATGATACGGTAGAAGTTCCAACCTCTCTGTTTTTGAAGGGTCCTTGAGAGGGTCAGAGAAAGCTTGATGAACGAAGGGGCTTTTGAGTAGGCCTTGTATACTCTATGCACACACACACACACACACACACACACACATACAAAGTGCACACACACATATGTTAACCATACATGTGATTTAAAATGTATAAGATATTCTCGCGGGGCGCCTGGGTGGCGCAGTCGGTTAAGCGTCCGACTTCAGCCAGGTCACGATCTCGCATGGGTTCGAGCCCCGCGTCAGGCTCTGGGCTGATGGCTCGGAGCCTGGAGCCTGTTTCCGATTCTGTGTCTCCCTCTCTCTCTGCCCCTCCCCCGTTCATGCTCTGTCTCTCTCTGTCCCAAAAATAAATAAAAAACGTTGAAAAAAATAAAAAAAAATAAAAATAAATAAAATGTATAAGATATTCTCATACATAGTATCACTGGAGCCTTATAACAGTCTATGACTTGCAAAGGGAGCATTTATATTCACTTTTGAGATGAAAAAAACAGACCTAGGGAAGTTAACAAGCTCATGATCCTGCAACTAGTAAATCACAGGATTGAAACTGGAATTCAAGACTTAGGATTCCCAGTCTGATCTCCTTCCATGCAACTCTGCTGTCCCACATAGTTAGAGGTTTCTCTGTGAGAGATGAGATAGGGAGGGCACACTAGGTTATGGAACCAGCATGAGCAAAGGCACAGAGACAAAAATGTTCAGAGATTTCCTGGGTTAGGGTTTCTCTTTGTGTGCACATGCATGCTATCTCTTTCTGTATCCTAATTTCCTTTTCTGGACTACACACTGGAATTGCCTCGAGAGCATTAAAAAAAATACCAGTGCCTGGGCCCCTACCCTGGGAATAATGATGTAGTTCTGGTGGAGCATGACCTGGGAATCAGGATTTCAAAGTTCTCCAGGTGACTAATTGCAGCCAGGTGATTTAGGCCAACCCTTTACCTGTAAATGAGAGATCGGTGCCATTTTCAAGGCAAAAGGTGAGCCCAAGCAGAGCCAGGACCAGAACTTAAGTCTCCTGAGGCCCCACTTAGGGCTCTTTCTACCACAGCATCCTGACCTCTGTACTCAGGCATACAAGTCTGGTTGATGGTCACCTGAACTATTCATAGGGAGCCTTGTTTGCTGCCCTGTTCCCAGCACATAGCACAGAGCCTGGGACCTGCAGGTGCTCAGTAAAGCACTCAGTGAGTGAAAGTTGGAATCCTCACCCTGCTGGTGGGCAATTTGGTTCTAATAAGTAAATACATGTTCCCTGTGTTACTGTCATTTCCCTTTTTTGACATCTGTTCTGAAGCAAGAGAGTAGCAGACCCGCAGGCTTGATCTTGGTTTTCTTCGGTCTCAAGGACAACGTGTTATTGATTTTTAAAGTTCTCCAAATTAAGAATTGAAAGTATGACTCGTCAGTGACATTTGCTGTTGAAAACAAAACTACAGTAAGTAATAAACTCCAAATTAAATCTGATCTTGCGCTAGGGAGATGTTATGAAATAGATGCGATACATGGAATAAAAAAATCAGTAAAGGTTCATTTTCATATCAGTGTGAACATTTACAAGAGAGCTGGTCTAGTAATACTTCTTTATTTCTTTTGTGAACGTCATATAGCGTAAAATTCACAATGTCATATAACTGTCACCACCATTTAATTTCTGCAGCACTAAAAGAAACCCCAGGCCCATTAGCAGTCTCTCCCAATTCCTGTCTCTCCCCAGCCCCTGGCAAACACCACTCTACTTTCTCTTGCTACGGATTTGTCTGTTCTGAGCATTTCATCTAAACGGGTCATGACACATGTGGCCTTCTATGGCCGGCATGATGTTTTCAGAGTTGATCCGTGCTGTGGCACGGATAGGCTCTTCACTCCTGTTTATAGACAAACACTGTTCCCTTGTGTGGCTGTACCACATTTCCATGTTTTATTTATCCAGGCATCGGTGAATGGACATTTGGGTTGTTGCGCCTTCTTGATGGTTAGGACAATGCTGCCACGAACAAGTGTGCAAGTTTCTGTGTAGATATGGGAGCACCTGGGTGGCTCAGTCGGTTGAGTGTCTGACTCTTGATTTCTGCTCAGGTCATGATCTCATGGTCGTGGGACCTAGCCCCACGTCAAGCTTTTTGCTGATAGTGAGGAGCCTACTTGGGATTCTCTCTCTCCCTCTCTCTGCACTCCTCCCCTGTTGGCATGTTCTCTCTCTCTCTCTCTCTCTCTCTCTCTCTCTCTCTCACACACACACACACACACACACACACACACACACAATAAATAAACTGTAAAAAAATAAAAAGTTTCTGTGTGGACCTATGTTTTCATTTGTCTTGACTGTGTGTACCTAGGAATAGAATTGCAGTCATATTGTAACTCTGTATTTAACTCTTTGAGAAACTGCCAGACTTTTTCCTAGTAATACTCTCACCTCCCTTTACAGATCACCGAGAGAGAGAGAGAGAGAGTTCCGCTGAATTCTCATAAAATTCTCAGAGGTCATTTTTGTCATTGTCATTAAACAGATACTAAATGGAGAATTTTAGGTTAAGTGATTTCTTGAAGATCAAAGGGAAGGGCTAACAAGTGAGGAAGCTGAGATTTGAGCCCAGATATTTGGACCCTGAGTTTAGGACTCTTAGCACTTGCTGGGTGAGGTGAGTCATCGCTGTATTTTTCAGATTCGTTTTCCATGCTGTTATTGGTTTTGCCATCTGCCGTACATTATTTTTAAAAGTTTATCTTACTCATTTTCTTGCTTCTGAAATAGTAGCAAGCGTTCTTATAAAAGGGCAAAGAGTACTCTATAATACGAAAAGTGAAAGGCCCCGTTGATCCAGCCCCACAGACAGCTTGCTATTCCCAGCTTGGGGCGTATTGCACCCAAATATTTGTCAGTACACAACAATATATTTTCATAATTATTGCTCTTTGTTTGGTTTTTGAACCTATCTGCCGTCCACACTGTTTTGCTACTTGCTTGTTTTCTGGCTAACAGTATGCCTGATACAACTTTTGCTGTTGGCACAAACAGACCTGCCTTCTTCTTTCTCAGGTGGCCATCTGTCTTGGAAAGATGTGGCCTGCTGCTAGAGCCCTTGGATGTCTGAGGAGGATAATTTAGGCCAGGGCTTCTCAAGCTCAGTTGCGCACCTTGGGAGTAGGAGTCACCTGGGAGTTTGGTTGAAATGCAGATTCTAATTCCATAGGCCCAGCCGGGGACCCAAGACTCTCTGCATTTCTACTAAGCTTCCCAGGTCGTGCTGTGTGGATGCTGCTGGTCCCCAGACCACTGTGAGTCGTGAGGATCTGGGGCGCCGTGAAGGAGCCTGCTGGCTCCGGTGCGTGTGGTTTCTCCCTGCCAAGTGTGTTTTGCTTTTCAGAATGAAATGCTGGAGGAAGGACATGAGTATGCAGTCATGCTGTATACCTGGCGCAGCTGTTCCCGGGCCATCCCCCAGGTGAGACCATCCTCGCCGGGTGCCCTCCCGGCCCTCCACCTCACCCCCTCCCAGACAGCTGAGCCTCTCCAGATGGCAGGGAAGGAAGCAGGGCCTCTTACCCAAAGGTGTTTGCTCACGACATCTGGAGCGCTTCCCACAAGACTGAAGACAACTTAAAAAATATCAGTTCAGGGCACCTGGGTGGCTCAGTCGGTTAAGCGTCCGACTTTGGCCCAGGTCATGACCTCATGCTCACGGGATGGAGCCCCACCCCAGGCTCCGTGCTGACAGCGTAGCACGGGATTCTCTCTCTCCCTCTTTCTCTGCCTCTCCTCTTCTCATTCTGTCTCTCTCAAAATAAATAAATAAACCTAAAAAATTGTCCATTACTTCAAAAGCAGTATGTGCTACCTGTATGACACCCAGACCATTGCAGAAAGAGATAAAGTAAAAAGCAAGATGTCCCCACCTCCTGAACCCCACTACCTGGACCCACCTCCCACCAAAGCATAGTCACCATGCATACCTTGCTGCATGGATCTTTTCCCTCGAATATCATAAATGTCCCTATGAATATTATTTTGGAAATTATCATTTATAAAAGTGTGTTTTGTATTTGTATTGTCCTGCCACTTGCTTTTTCCACCTAATTCTTTATTACTTTTTCATGTTGACTCATACAGATATTACATTTACTATAATTACCATCATCCTATAATTCATGGGCCCCATTATTATAACAAGGTTAACAAACCACAGGTGTGTAAAGTAAACAGAAACTATTCCTCTCTCTTCCCCTTAATCGTAGCCCCCAGAGTTAACTGCTTATTAACAGTTTGCTTTGAACTCTTAGATTCCCTATGCCTGTATTATATATGGACACACAAACACACACGCAGTTTTGTTTGACAAAAAATGGGATTGAATTACACTTCGTGTCCTGCAAGTTTTTTCACCCATCAGTTTATGGTAGTAATCTTTCCATGTCAGTTCCCGTAGATCTATCTGATTCCTTCTAGCAGCTTTATAATGATACTGTATGAATGCATCGTATTGTATCCATTTAATCATTGACTGGTAGATATGTAACTTATTGCTACCATTTTAAGAATCTCTAAGCAACAATGTGAAGAATGTCCTCGTGCTTATCTTTTGCTCACTCTTGTTTCAGTTGACCAGTTAGCAGTCTCGGGTGTGCATGCTGTGAAAACATCTGCCATGTGATACTGATGTGTTGAAAACCACTGGGCAAAGAAAAGGGGTTTCTTGATGGAGCCAAGTTTGGCCAGGGGGCCTCACCCCGGGTGCATCTGGAACAGTGGCTGGAACATTTTTCTCTGCTTAGAACCTGGTGGGGCCCCACTGGGGTAGGAGTGGGGAAAGACTGAAGGAAGGAGACCGTGCAGATCGATGTAGGCGTGTGTACAGCTCGAGGCCAGGGCACTGAACAGATTGAAGGGAAGGAGGGTTCCGTTCTCAGGACCAGCTGGTTTCTTGCCTGCAGCCGGTGTCTGGCAGGCAGTTCTGTTCCTCCAAGCCATACCCACAGTCAGGGCTACCCCGGCCTCTGCTCACTAGGGTGACCACCGCATTTATCATCCTAAACGAGATGCCTATGAGAGTGCAGACGGGCCCTGATAATAAGACAACAGACGTGAACCAGAGCTGCCTTGGCAAGGCAGGATGTGTGATCTCCTCTCTCCCCACAGGTGAAATGCAATGAGCAGCCCAACCGGGTTGAGATCTATGAGAAGACAGTGGAGGTGCTGGAGCCAGAGGTCACCAAGCTCATGAAGTTCATGTACTTTCAGGTGAGGGGTAAGGGTGGGTCTGAATCAGGGGACCTGAGAGGGCCTCACTCTGCCAGATGCTGGGGTCTGGATTTTTGAGCCATGGTATTCATTCCTTGAGCAAATACTTCTGGAGCACCCCTGACATGCCCCTTGGTGAGCAAGGCAGACAAGCCTCCCTCTCTCCCTGTGATTTACATCCTAGTGAGCACACGAGTGTGTTTCAGGTAGCAGAGACTGACAGTAAACAATATTCAGTCCTTTTCAGGGTGTAGTAAGTGCTGTGAGTAAATAAAACTGAAACAGAATAACTCTGGGGTGCAGGGTGTCTGTGACATAGTGCAGCTTTAGGGATGGGCTGTCAGGAGTGGCATTTGAACACGTGTATCGTGAGAAAGAAGCTGGCGGGTGATGATTGGAGGGAGAGGGTTTCACGTGGAAGGAACAGCAAAGGTAAAGGTCCTGGGGCCTGTAGGAGCACAGCATGTTTAACAAATACAATGAAACCAGGGAAACTGCAGATTGAGAAGGGACGGGTGACAAAGGTGATGGGGGGAGGTAGACAGGCCCCTTACAGGGTACTGTGGGCCAGGAAGTAGGACATAAAAAGAATATGTGGATTTTACTCGAGCACCATGGAAGCCACTGGGGGTGTCTTGTGACATGTTCTGATTTGAGGTTTTACAGCAGCATTCTGGCTGCTGTGTGGAAAATGGATGGGAGGTGGCTGGGGGTGGGGGGGAGAGAAGAGTGACAGCAGGGAGACCAGCTGGGAAGCCAGGAAGAACTA
Source organism: Panthera tigris (assembly GCF_018350195.1). Taxonomy (NCBI): domain Eukaryota; kingdom Metazoa; phylum Chordata; class Mammalia; order Carnivora; family Felidae; genus Panthera; species Panthera tigris. The sequence continues at coordinate 189,426,784 of NC_056660.1, read as the reverse complement.
TCATTTAAGGAAGAAAAGAGAAAAGAGAGCCAAGGGCCTCCACGAATGGAAGGTAAGAGGGCAAGCTGCTTAAACAGAAGTGGCAAAGGGAAAATCCTGCAGGCAGGTTGATTATCATGGTTGTGTCAGGAATGCAGGATGAACGCTTCAAGACCAGTCTGTACCCTGGGGCGGGAGTCCCACCACACACTCCATGCATACGCATGCTCCGCTGTAGAGCTGAGCTTCGCAAATAGACTTGCAAGCACTGGCCGCACGTCTGCCCTGTGCCCAGCTCTGCCCAGGCCAGGATGGGAGACGGGAATGTCTGGGGAAGGTGCAGGTGCATGCCGTCCAGGCCAGGAGGGCCGGCTTCCCAGGCAGAGAAACCCAAGGTTCTACTCTCCTGTCCTTATGTGCCTGTGAGTTATTTAACATCTGGCACCTTCAGTTCTCTCGCCTTGGAAATCATGCCGAATCTCAGGTTTGCGGTGAGGATAAATGAGGTCTGTTTGTAAAGAGCCAAGTAGATCTCTGGTTACAGAGCCAGTTTATCAAATGGCAGCTGGTGTTACTGGCACCCTGGACCTGCCCCTAGGAGCCTAATCTCTTTGAGAAGGCAGGTCCAAGAGAGAAAAAAACTACCCAGAGACTGATTAAGTGCTTAACTAAGGGTTAAGGGTCAACTAAGGGTCTTCTGATGAGATATTTAGAAGGGAGGATCTGCAGTAATTTAGAACTATGCTGTTCAACACAGGAGCCTTTAGCCATATGGACTCTCTACGTTAAAACTCAATAAAATTTAAAATTCCGTTCCCCCATTGCACCAGCCATTCCATGCTCAGTAGCGTGTGAGTGACTCCTGTGTTGGACAGTGCAGATATGGGACATTCCCATCATGACAAAAAGTTTTATTGGACCTAGACCCTGGAAGGAGCAAGTGTGGCTTGGTCTGGACTTTGGAGGAAAGGAATGATTGGCGGGTAGCGTGTACCAAATCTGTGGAATGAAGCTCACAGTAATTTCCCCCTTCCCTCTCCTCCCCCTCCTCTCCTTCCTCCACCTCCTCCTCTCTCTGTCTCTGTCTGAATTGCTGCGTTAGCCGTTTTTTGTTATTGATCAGCTGCCTTTTTTGGTAACAGATTTTTTTAGGTACAATTTACCTACCATACAATATATCCACTTAAATTGGACAATTCAACAACTTTTTAAAAAAAATTTTTTTAACGTTTATTTATTTTTGAGACAGAGAGAGACAGAGCATGAACGGGGGAGGGGCAGAGAGAGAGGGAGACACAGAATCGGAAGCAGGCTCCAGGCTCTGAGCCATCAGCCCAGAGCCCAATGCAGGGCTCGAACTCACAGACCGTGAGATCGTGACCTGAGCTGAAGTCGGACGCTTAACCGACTGAGCCACCCAGGCGCCCCGACAAATTTTGTTAGTATATTCACAGAGTTGTGTATCCACCACCACAATCAACTTGAGAACATTCTCACTTCAAAAAGAAATCCCATAACCCTTTCACCACCACCCATGACACCCTCCATGTCCCCCCCACCTCCAGCTCTAGGTAACCACTAATCTATCTTGTGTCCCTATGGATTTGCCTGTTCTGGACATCGCATATAAATGGAATTATACGATATGTGACCTTTTGTGACAGACTTCTTTCACTTAGCACGTTGTCTTCAAGATCCATCCATGTTGTAGCACATACCAAAATGTATGATCAAATACTGTTCTGTATGGATCTACCACATTTTATTTATGTATTTATTAGTTATAGACATTTAGGTTATATCCACTTTGGGGCTGTTACAAACAATGCTGCTGTAAATATCCATGCATACATTTTTGAGAGGACATATTTTCATTTCTCTGTTTCTCTATAACTATTCTCCCTGCTTCTACCTTTGCCCCCTACAGTGTATTCTCACTGCAACAGCTACCGTTTTAAAATACAATTCATACCATGTTATCCTGTTTCAGAACCCTCCCACTTCTCCTTGACTCCTTCAATGTGGAAATCCTACCCCTCACAAAGGCCTGCAAGAACCAGTGGCCCTGGTCCCTCTCCATCTCCAGTTTCTTCCTTCTGCTCACTCCACTTCAACCACTGGCTTTCTCATCCTTCAAACATGCCAGGCACACGCCTGCCTCAGGGCCTTTGCACTGGCCGTCCAGAATGCACTTCTGTCAGTTATCCCTGCCCTTCTCCTTTTCTTCTTTCAAACTTTTTTCTAAAAGTCACATCTTGGTTATTTCTTCTCTGATCTTCCTACTAAAGTGTACAGCTCTCTCTGCCCTCCCTTTTCCCCTTTATTTTTCTCCATAATGTGTATCACATTCTAATATGGAGTATTTGTTTTGTTCTCTGCCTTCCCTAGCATATAAGCCCCTTAGGGTAGAAAGTTGTTTTTGGTTTTTTTTTTCTGTTTTGTTCCCTACTTTACTCCAGTACCCAGAATGGCTCCTGGCACATAGTAGATGTTCAATTGGATGCCTTAGCATCTCTCTCTGAATGTCTGTCTCACTCTTGGTCCCTAACCTTCTACCATCTGGTGCCTGACACTGTCCTAGGTGCTAGATTCAAAACTGAGTAAGACATCATGCTTCTTGGAGAAGGCATGGTGAATGAATTGATTGGTTTGATTCACTTGGCCGCAGGTTCCAGGCTGCTCTCTAGAAACGAGCTCTGGATTTAAGGACTCCCCTGAGAAAGACCTCCCAGCAGATATGACTCCCTCTACATGTCCAGGCACTGACTAGAGCCCCCGGGGAACAAGCCTTGGTCCTGCTCCACACAGAGAGCACAGTGAGCCAACCCCCCTGGGCTGCCCGTCCTCACCTGCTGCCCCTCTGCCTGCAGCGTAAGGCCATCGAGCGGTTCTGCAGTGAGGTGAAGCGCCTTTGCCATGCCGAGAGGAGGAAGGACTTTGTCTCCGAGGCCTACCTCCTGACCCTGGGCAAATTCATCAACATGTTCGCCGTCTTGGATGAGCTGAAGAATATGAAGTGCAGTGTCAAGAACGACCACTCTGCCTACAAGAGGTCAGGGCACCCTCCCCCCCCCCCCTCTGCCTGGGTAGCCAGCTTAGGGGAGGCAGAGGATAGAGCCCTTCTGCTAGGCTCCTTCTCCAGAACCAAACTGGCCATTCTCCAACACGGCAGGGTTGGGCCTCTATCGGTTTTTGCAGTTTGGGGACTAGGGTGCAGAGCTGAGTCCTTGGAGAACTGGCTCTTTGTCAGCGTTCTGTCTCAAGATGGCATCAAATCCTCATTATGCCCTACCTGTGGAGCAGTAGCGGTTTCTGTGGTCCCATGCAGTGTGGGACCAGGAAAATAATCAGAAAATGGTCACATCAGTCGTTTCCTGCAAGATTCAGACAGCCAGTTCAAACTGCTTGTGTAAAAGAAGGAACTGGATTGGCTCCCAGAACTGAAAAGTTTCACTGGATCTGGATCTGGATACTCAGATGATGTTGGTCTGATGCCCTCTACCTCTCTCTTGGGCTCGACTTTCCTTGATAGCAGCTTCTTGCTCAGGCAGTCCTGTGCCCGGTGGTGGCCAGCAGCAGCTGTAAGCTTCCCTCTGACCAGCGTAGCTGCCCCAGTTTCAAAGGAAAGAAGGGGAGCCTCTTTCATATATGTTTGCCAAAGTCCCATGGAGGATGGTCATTGCCCCAGTTTGGATAGTGTGTGCACCCCTCCATCAGTTACTGGTGGGAGTGGGGGCTGCAGCTCAGGGGCTTGACCTCAGAGTCAGTCAGGGGCCAGTGTCAGCCTGCAAGAAAGAAGGACAGGGTGGGTGAGAGGTTGTCACTCTCCAGAAATTAGGATCCAGCCACCCTGAAGCAACAGGTATCTTTCCTGTATGTTGTGGAGGTTCAGATGAGCCCTGCAGTGTCTGGACACTGCTTGGGAAGGATTTTCTGTGTCACTGATGAAGAGAGTCCCTCCTCCTTGAGTCACCTCCTCCCAGGGCCCCGGAGCAACTGGAGAATGCAGACAACAGACCTGCTTCTCATGATTTTATCCTCCTGAGCAAACTATGAAACCTAGGGATGCCCGCAGGCAGAGCCCCATCTCCAGCCTGGCTCAGAAATGGCAGCTTTCACAAAGATTCGTAGACAACTCATAGTATAATGTCTCCCACACCCCCACCCCCATTCTTCCCAGTTTTGGTCACAAGTGACATGCTCTGTAGAGCAGCTAGGGTCGTGAGCAAGGCAGGTGTCCTGTCCGTGCCCTCCCAGGCTGCCATAACACAGGCCACACCGACACCAGGTCAGGCTGGAAAAGTCCAGGGTGCCATGGTGTTCCCCCTTCGAGTCCTGTGTGTATTCTCTGTACCCATCATCCCTTCCCCTGTAATCCTGTTAGGTGAAACAGACTTCTGTGTTCCATGCAGTGCTTTGCTTTAGAAACTTGGAGGTTTTCTATAAATAACATAATCCACTCAAAACCACTCAGTGCACCCTGCCTGGGGTTCTTCTCCATGACCGCTGTGCAGCTTCACAGCAGGTCACAGCACAGCGCGAGGTGCTCGTTTCACCCTGCCTTGCCACCTCGGGCTGGTTGATAGGATGCCGGTTGCCCTTAAACTTGCTGACTTTGACGTTCAGTGTAATCTTGCCTCTTAACTTGAGGTACCTTTATCACAAGGGTGTACATGGCCCCAGACGAAATGACCCCAGAACACACTCTCCTTTGATGTTAGAGTCCCCTGTGATATTCAGAGCTCCTTCACCTCAGGGGGGCAGTGAAATTCTGGGTTAGATAGGAGCAAGAGCCCGTGAGGCCCGGCTTCAGCTGGTTACACTTGAGCATCTTTCTCTGCAACACCGTGTACAGGGCGGCACAGTTCCTGAGGAAGATGGCAGACCCCCAGTCCATCCAGGAGTCGCAGAACCTTTCCATGTTCCTGGCCAACCACAACAGGATCACCCAGGTGGTAGCAAATTCCTTGTTCATCTTGGCCTGGTGTCCCAGGACACAGGCAGGGGCCTGAAGTGTGGGTGGACCATGAGCAGGGGATCTCAGTCCAGATCTAACATCTCCACTTCCTATTCATGAATTAGCAGACTTAAGTCTCGTCTCCCAGCCACAGATGACCCTTTTACCCTCTGCACATTTTGTTCTCTGAAAGCCTTCTCACCTGTGTTCTGCCCCCACGTGAGTGAGGATTGAGAGCATGGGTTCTAGAGTTTGACGGCCTTGTTTTCTAATCCTGGACCCTCCACCGACCCATTGTGAGACCTTGAGCAAGGTCTAAGCTTCAGTTTCCTCATCTGTAAGACGGGGCTGTTCTTTGAAAATATGAGACTCCATCTCCTAGGACTGTTGTGAGCCATAAATGAGACCCCGTATTAAACGCCCTTAGTAGGCAGAGTGTGACAAATGGTAAGAGCATGAGCTGCTGCAGCTCTGCTTACTGCCACCACTTTGCCAGGCACTCCCCTCGGCTGCGACTCTCAAGCTCTGCCCGACTTAATGTAACCCGTCTTGCTCACCTGTCAGGTCAGCCTAAACGGGCACCAGCAAGAGTGTGAGCAGGACCCTGGCTGAGAGGGGCCGTCCATCTTGGAAGCGTTTTCAGGCTCACATCTGTCTCAGGGATGCTACTGGCTTCACTGGGCCCTTCCTGCTCCCGGTTGACTGCAGAAGGCTGTCAGGGTTGAGGCTCCATGTTTCTTTCCCGAGACTCAACCCCACGTCTCAGCCCCAGGTTGTCTGGGAGGGGCACCAGCAGTGCTGTCCACGGCATCCCCACGGGGGGGCCAGGTTGCGTCTTTGGAGAGAAAGAGCCTGAGACAAAGACCTCAGACTCTTGTGGGAAATGCTTCTGTACTGCTGTGTCCTGCCAGGAGGGGCACGCCTGCTGGTCCCCCTCTCCTCCCCTGGGCTGGGTCTTTCTGTCATCGGCTGAGATGTCATGACTAAGTCCACACCCTCAAAACTAAGCCTGGATCACCGCAGGCCTGTTGCTGGAAAGCTGAACTGCTTTTCAGCTCAGCTCAAGAAAGTACTTTCTAACTGTCACAACTGCCAGGAAATACAATGGAGGACCCAGGGCAGGGGCAAGTTCCTTGCCATGGGAGATTCACATGGGAGCTCTGACCTGTCACGGGCAGGGCGCATGATGGGGGGCATCGCGGGGATTTGCAGAAGATGCAGGCTCCCTCCACCTGGGATGGTCAGGGGGGTGGTGTGGGTGGGAGGAAGCAGGAGAGGGGCTAACCAGAGGGGGGCGCTGCTGTTCAGTGTCTCCATCAGCAACTGGAAGTGATCCCAGGCTACGAGGAGCTGCTGGCAGACATTGTCAACATCTGCGTGGATTACTACGAGAACAAGATGTATCTGACCCCCAGTGAGAAGCACATGCTCCTCAAGGTACAGCTGCGGTCACCCCACCCCCACCCCCAGGGCCGGGGCTTGCCCCTTCACTTCCTTCTTACTTAAAATCATTTTTTAAAAAACATTTATTCTTTTTTCTTAATTAAATGCTGATACAGATCTTACTGTACATAATTTTTCGTACCCTGCCTTATTTCCTTTAATATGTCACATACATCTTTCCAGATGTGGTTATGGATATTTCTGCAGTGTAATTTTTAATGGCTGTTGCGTGTCCCATGGTAGGTGGACATTGTTATTAAACAAATCCCCTGTCATTAGATATTTGTTTGCTAAACGGCACGGAACACTCTTACAGCACAGCTTTTGTGTACGTACTCTTGCCAAGTCAGACGTCCTGGAGGAGAAATTGCCTACTCAAAAGGAAAGCAAAATCTTCAAGCTTTTGTTGTGTTTCGCCAAAATGATCACATTTGTTCCGTCAGTTTGCAAGTTTCGTTTTTAATTTATCAAGTACTATCTATTGTAGAAAATCTGGAATGTATAGAAAAGCACAAAAAAATGTTAATCTCTCAGTCTTTCCATCCAGAGGTACTACTTTTAGCGTTTTGATGTATTTCCTTCTAATTTTTTCTATGCTCAACATGTTTTCAACATCTGCAATATGCATAAGTTATGTGCGCGTATAGTTTGCGTCCCATTTCATTAAATGTATCTGGAATATTGCGCAGCCGCTAAATAATGTGCTCTGGATGTGCTTGCATTTCTTTAGCCATCAGTCCACCTCTGGCTGCTTGGGTTGTTCCTGATCTCTCTCAGCAGAGATAGCACTGAGATGAGCCACCTTCCCCATGTTCCTATACACACCGCACGGTCTTTTTGATTCTGTCTTCCCCAGAGTCTCCCCTTCATTGTTCTCCTGCTGGCTTTATTTTTCCTCCTCTCCTCCAGGCCACCCTCGCTATTCTAATGCCAGCCCTGTGGGGGTTCCCTTCTCTCCATCCCCATGGCACCTCAATGAGGTTTGCAGGACAGTATGGCTCAGTGACTTGTTCACTCTGGCTTCCTCTGCATAATCCGAGGTCCAGCAACTCACCCAGAGCCTAGTGGCCTCTCACCCCCATAGCTCTTCCCCAAATAGCTGCTGCCATACCCTGGGGCACTGAATTCCAGTCTCCCCCCACCCCCACACTGCTCCCCCCAAGCCCTCCTAGATGCTGCCATCAGATTCTCAGGCCCTTGTTTTCTCTCGTTGGCTTTTTTTTTTCAATGTTTATTTTATTTATTTATTTTGGGGGAGAGAGAGGGAGAGAGAGGGAGAGAGAATCCCAAGCAGGCTCCATGCTGTCAGCACAGAGCCCGATGAAGGGCTCGAACTCATAGATCATGAGATCCTGACCTGAGCTGAAATCAAGAGCCACTTAACCAACTGAGCCACCCAGGCACCCCCATCACTGACTGACTTTTAATCAGTTTTAGTTCCTCCACACCTCTGCTTCCCAGCCTTCTTGCCCTCGGCTCTCTACCTTTTTCCCAGCTCTGCAGTTTGTGGTAGTGAACTCAGATACCACTCGCCTGACAGGGAAAAGTCTGGCGCACACCCTGCAGAGCATGGGGACAGGATAGGACTAAGGGGGATGTGACCTTAATGGTCCTCCAGTCCAGTCCCTTACGTGTCAGATGTGACTTCCCCACAGAAGCTGCTTTCAGCCTCTTCGTTCAGGACCCCTTCAGCCTCGCTGTGCGTTTGACAAAAGGAGCAGAACATGTCAGCGTTCGAGAGCTATTAGATGGACAGGCATATCCAGAGTCAACCTGCCAACCTGCTCATAGAGCACTGTCAGGCAGGGAAGTCGCCAGTGGCTCCCTGGCAATCTGTGCGTTGTTTTAGCTTCTTTGAGGAGAGAAGTGAATAGCTGAATGTTCATTCAACACTGAGGAGGTATTCACAAGTACCTGTGATGTGCCAGACCCCAGGGATGCAGGAGCAGACTGGCTCAGCTCTTTCCTTCAGGAAGGATCTGAATGTGTAAATGTCAGATCTGGGTTCAGACCCTGTCTCTGCGACTTATTAGCTATGTGACCTCAGCAAGCTGGCTAACCTCTCTGTGTCTCCAACGCCTCATCTGTAGAATAAGGTTATTGTGTAAACTTGATTCATGATTGTTGTCAGAATTAAGGAGAATACCTGGTGAAGCCCTATGCACAGACTCTGGCCCACGGTAAGGACTCAACAAGTGGCCACCGTAATGAGATACTAAAGGGCAGTCTGAATTTCTTCGTAGAAATAAAATCTGGGGTTGAAATTAGATTTATGTCTCCTTTCTTTATGTGAAGACACGTGGGTTTTGAGATAGAACGTGTCACTACATAATATACATATGTGCACACCTCCTTTTTTTTTTTTTTTTTTTTTTTTTTTTAACTTTTCCAATGGTTGTGATGGGCTTCTGTGCTCTGCCCCTTCTCACTCTAGGTAATGGGTTTTGGTCTCTACCTGATGGATGGAAATGTCAGTAACATTTACAAACTGGATGCAAAGAAGAGAATCAACCTCAGCAAAATTGATAAGTTCTTTAAGGTCAGAACCTAAGGCTGGGGCTGGACTGAAGGGTGGTCTTTCTGGGGAAAAGAATGAAATCGGCCAGCAAGCAGTGGGGCTTGTTGATTGAGACACAAGCTCTACAGACCCCAAGAGGAGGAGGAGGAGGATAGAGTGATCAGGCCTCCAGCTGCCCCGGAGAAGGCACTCACTATGGAAGCCTGGCCAGTTAAAGTCAGACATGCTCCTAGTCTCAGGATTTGGCTGGGGTTCGCCTGGGGGGCCTTACAGTTCTTTCTGCATGTGGCTTTTTCTCTTTCCTGAAATCCCTTGCTATCTCAACAAAGAGGTGTATCCCAGAAGATAGTGCCTGCTTTCATTTTCTGTATATATTAGAGCTCACAGAAGCAGGAGGATTAAAGACTGGATTTTAAATTGATCCACATTTGCAAAATCACAGCCTTTTCTGGCCCCAGGGACTCCTTCTGCTTGCCCCTGCCTCTGGGCATAGTGCCTCATCATCGGCCATTATACACTCAGACCTTTGCAATGCCTCCAGGGTTTGATCTTCTGGCCCCAGTTTTTTTTTTTTTTTTTTTAAATAAAACCTTGGGGTTAAATTAAGCCTTTGGGGTTTTCATGAAGGGATTTCCTGCTTTGGGATTGAATTCCACAGTGTTGGTTCTTTCTAGCATTGGGCACTTCAGGCGTGCAGTGGAGCCTCAGGGGTCAGACATGGAAAATCCTGGTTTACATTAAAAGCAGAACCCCTCAAAAGTGTGGCATGGGAGACGCTAGCCTGGATCCCACTGACTCTTCTAAGTTAAGGGGGAAATAAACCACCAATAGGCATCCTGTGGCTTTGCTTCTTTTCAAGGCTGGAACTTTCACTTTGCTCTGGAGCTGCACCAAATGAAGACAGGGCTCATCACGGAGACCATGCAGAACCCACCTCTGCCCTGAGTCAGCGTGAATGAGATAGGGGTGGGGTTGAGGCATACAGCTTTGCCATAGTCAGGCCTGGGTTTTAGTCTGGCCCTGCCACCTGATAGCTGGATGATTCTGAGAAAGTCACTAAGCCTTTCTGAAATGGAGTTCATCAGCCTGGAAAATATGAATGCCCAGGGTATCTACTTTCTAGGGTTCCCCTTGGGATTTGGTGGGAATTACTTAGGTGAGTCACAGCCCTGGATTATAATCTTGGCTCCTTGACTTCAAGTTGGTTTGACTTTGTGTGAAAATCACTTCAGCTGTCTAAACCTCAGTTTTGTTGTCTGTGACCTGGGAATGATAATAGTACTGACCTCACAAAGTATTTGTGTGGATTGAGATACTGTTTTGTTGTTGTTGTTGTTTTGTTTAATTGACTAGGTTTTAGAGCAATTTGGGCTCACAGCAAGATTGAGCAGAAAGTGCAGTTTTCCTGTTTACCCCCTGACCCCCGCCATGTACAGCCTCCCAGTATCACAATCCCCACCAAAGATACATACTTTTACAGTCAATGAACGTACCCTGACACATCATTATCACCAAAGTCCTTAGTTTACATTATGAATCACTCATGCGGTTGTACATTCTGTGTGTTTTGACAAATGCAGCATGACACGTATCTACCACTGTCCTAAAGATCTTCTGGTCTTGAAGTGCTTGACTGCGTAGAAGCTAACAGTAAATACCAGCCTCCTCTCCATTTGTCTTGGTCTCTAGTTAGGACTTGTCTGCCCTTTAGTGTTCGGTGTTATGGTTTCAGTTGCTTCACATTGTAGAGTTTCTCAGGAAGGCCACACCTAGCCAGTGGCATCCGGGTATCCACTCCTGGCCCAGAGTTTACAGCAGCAAGAATCCACTAACCACTAACCCAGAGAAATTAGAGCAGAACGAGCCCTGCCCTGGGAGGCAGGCCTTCTGGTCCTCATCCTTTGTCCATTCTTCTTGCTGTGTGACCTTGGACAAATCACTTTGCTTCTCTGGGCACACTTGCTGGAACACAGGTTGGTTGGAGGCAGGGGAGGACTTGAACGCTGTCTGGGACTCTTTCTGGTTCTGAGGTTACACAGTAGCATTCTCAGAAGCAGAAACTAGGGGTCAGCCCAGAGGTGCACGGAAGCCTGCTTTCCCCTGTGGAGGGCGGCCACCCGGCTCTGCCCTCAGCATCTCACGCCTTGTGTTTGCTTCCTTTGCAGCAGCTGCAGGTGGTGCCCCTTTTCGGCGACATGCAGATAGAGCTGGCCAGATACATTAAGACCAGTGCTCACTATGAAGAGAACAAGTCCAAGTGAGTGCCTGCCATAATGTCTCTTGGCTCCCGCGAGGACGCCCAGCCCGGGCAGGGGGCCGAGGGGCCACTTCAGCCCCTCCTCCCTCCCCAGAGCCCTGGGCAGGTGGATTCCATCGGAACACTGGCACCCGGCCGGCCGGAAGGGAACAGCGGAGGGTGCTCTGAGCCCTTTTGTATCTGACCTTTGCTGCCAGGGTTCAAAAGTGCTCAGAGCACAGCCACGCCCCTTCTCTGTCCCAGCCTCTCAGAGTGGGAAAGCAGGAGCCTTCCTTCCCTTGAGAAGGGGGTACTGGCTGGCCCTCAGTGGTCGGGTGGAGCAAGATGGTGGTCTTTTTCATCACCTTGGTTCTCTCCTCAGATTTGAGTTCATGCAGTAAGTATGTCATTGAGTATATGGTTTGGATAGTTCCCCCTACGAAATGGGTTGACAGCCTCACCTTAGATTGTTTTATAAACCACCATTCTAGGTAACCTGTGCTGGGATCTGGGGTGTCAATGACTCCTGGAAGGTGGGGGACATCCAGCTACAGCCTTGGGCACTCTGGGGCTGTTAAGAAGGTTTCTTCTATCTGCATCTTTCCCAAAGCTGAATGAATATGACCATTCATACAGAGAGGAGCTGACTGTCCTTTAGTCAAAAGTGAGGGCTTGTGTCTGAAAATATATAAATGGAGTATCCCTGAACCCCACCAGCCTTGAGCCACTGTGAAGGAGTCTCATCAAGGAAGCCGATTAGTCTCTTCATAACCTGCTGGCTGCTAGTATGTGAGGAGGTTTTCTAGGAAAATCATGGAATTGAGAAGGCTGCACTCATTTCCTCATGTTTCCTACATGGATTCTCGACCACCTGAAGTTGGCCGGGAGTGGTGATGTGGCCACAGTGGGGTGTCGGAGGTTTGAGAGGTCGAGTCCCCATCCCTGTACAAATAACCCAAAATATGAGTCATGTCGAAGTGTAAATGTGGGGAAATCTGTCACCAGTCAAGTATTCTTATCAGGGCCACTTCAGAGATCCTTTTGAGATATTACATTTTTCCCAAAATGTTTATCTGCCTCATTTGGTGCCTGTGCTTAGTCTGCCTCCTGGGTCACCCAGCACCAGATGACAGAACAGGGTGGAGGGGGCTGTCTTTTTTCTCTTGGAGAAGGAGAGTGAAGACTTCCATTCATTGGTTTCCTCTCCATTTTAGGATGGTTTTCCCAATGGTATCTTTCCAAAGAGTTGAGGAGAAAGAAGAGAGGCAAGGAGAACAAGAAGAGGGGGGGAGAGAGAGAGAGAGAGGGGAGTGAGGGGGAGGGGCAGAGCATGTCAGCAATACCCCTCTCAGAGTGATCATGTTGTCCCTTTCGTGGAGTCCTTCCGTGTTGCCAGGTCACTGCCGAAAAAGAAGGCAGTCCCTTTAGGTTTCCCCAGGCCCACCCCCAGTGGCCCTTCCACACAGCTTCAACCCCAAGATGTCAGTGCTGACAGTCAGTAGGCAGGTTTGGGGACACCCCCCACCTTGCCTTTTCTTTGCTCAGTTTCCAGTTCTATGTAACCCTAGAGAGGCTCCTCACTCATATAACTGGTAAGTACCATGGACACCAGGTATCTGGAAAAGCCTGTGATTGGGTCTTAGAGGAGGAAGAAGACTATTCCACTCAGCCTGTGGCAGGCTCTCTTGCTGGTGGCTGGGAGGCCTTTTGGGTCCACCCAGGGAGGCCAGACACAATTGGCTGAACACCAGGTGTAACCAGTCAGTGGAAGGAGCCTGTCCCACTGAGGCACCTAAGGCCAGAACCTGCTCCAACCCTGTGATTTTCTGCCCAGGTGGACATGTACCCAGAGCAGCATCAGCCCCCAGTACAACATCTGCGAGCAGATGGTTCAGATCCGGGATGACCACATCCGCTTCATCTCCGAACTCGCTCGCTACAGCAACAGTGAGGTGAGCTCACTCTGGCTGCTGGGATGGAGGCCTGTGGGGGCTCAGGGTGTGAAGGAGTAAGGACCAGCCAGGAAGGGAGTGATCACAGGGATGATGGAGAGCAGGGGTGAGGGGATACATTTCGGAGGCAAAAGGGCACAGTGGCCAAGAACATGGAGTTTAGAGCCAGGTAGAACTGGACTTGATTCTGGTTCTGCTACTGACCTTAGCAAGTTATGCACAATCTCTATGCCTCAGTTTCCTCATCTGTAAAATGGGGGTTGTGGTATCTGGGAAGGTTCGTTGAGAGGATTAAACAGTATATTGCATGGAAAACACATCATGCCCAGCAGATAACAGTGGCCCAGTAATGGTTCATCTGCACATGATCCAAACCATCTCCCCCCTGGATGGCAAGAGAACACTCATGCTCAAAGCTCTATATAAATATTTTTAAACTATACAATAATAAATTATCATTGTAACACCAGAAAATGCAATTAAGGACAGAAGAAGAGTATAAAAATCTCTTATAATCCCACCAATTACATGTTCACTGGTGTTAAATTTTCTTTTCTTTTTTTTTAAATATGGAAATACAGTCAATGCACATACCTCAGAAAAAATACAGATATGCAAAAGAGGAAAAATCCATCACGTAAAATTCTACCAACCATAACCAACTATGGTTAATATTGGGGTTTATATATTCTCCTGGACTCTTCCTATATATACCCTTATAATAGACTTATATGTTGGTTTGAGAAACACAGGTCTTCTGATTTGAACCTGGATGACTCTGCACTATCCCACATTTGCTCACTGGTTCCATCATGTGGTTGGCAGCCAAAGTGCACATGCTTTCCAAACCCAAACCCTGAAAATGTCTTTGATCAGAGGACAACATATTTGAAATGAGGGCAGCCAGACAAGTGCCCACAATGTGATCATTAGACAGCTGGCCCATATTCTTCTGAGGGCTCCAGGAAGACAGGGACCAAGGTCAAGCCCAAATCTTTGGCTTTCTTAACCGTATGTGCCAATCATCTGAACTTAAGCTCTGGGAATAATTTCAGTCCTGGGGCCTCCTTCATCCTTGTCAAGTTTTGGTGTGATCTAAGAGTGAATCTGGCTTCAAGTTATTTTTTAAGCTATGTTTTATACATGTGTATATACCGACAATTGTTGTCATTCACAGTAGTTATATTCTGTAAAGTGGGCACAAACACTGGATCCGCAAAATACTGAGTGAAGCATTGCTCCTAGACAAAGTACAGAGTTAAGTTCCTGTGAAACTCTGGTCACCACATTTTCATAGACTGATCAACATGTATAACCTTGTTTTCGATATGTGTCTATTTAAAGACACCTTATGTAATTAATATATATTGTTGATTCATTAACAGTAACTCATATCCAACAGCACTATAACTCATGTCCCAACAAAACTTATCTAAAACATGTGTTTTTTCCATAAAGCACATCATAGCCTTCTTACAGTTAGAATCACTAGGCAGAATATTAGCATTAAATTTGGAGGCATTTTTAGTAGTGAAATCATCAGCAGAGATGCAAAAATGTGGAAAACATGGCCTTAAATAAACCATGAGAAGGACACTTGTATATGGTATGATTACTGAAATAAGAAGGCAGAGAGTGGCCATTTTTGACCTCAGCTGGGAACACGACTTTCCGATTTTTCACCACTGGGCACATATCTGCAAATGACCGTTAAAGGTACTGCAAGTATTGACTTGGAGATTACAAATAAATTTTAGTGAGTAGGCAAACACAAATACAGAATCCACAAATAATGAGGACTGGCTATGTATATATGTATATGAACATAGATACCTGTATCCACGTATATCTATGCATATACATGGGCATACATCCATGTGTCACTATGGAATATGTCACACTCAAATAGATGTTTGTCTTCAGTGCTTTTCAATTGGCGAGTCATGTCTAATGAGTTGTGAAATTAATTTAGTGGTTTATGATTAGCATTTTTGTGTGAAATAGGATAGAAAGAGAAATTCTCATGTGTTCAGGGTAAAATTGCTTCCTGCAAAGTTGTTGCTTCATATATATGGTTAAGATCTCCTTGCAGGTACGTGTCCCTGAGTTGCTATGTGGTGACTCTGGCATCACACAACCTGAGGTTAAAGCCTCAACCATTTACAAGCCACATGGCCTTCAACAAAGAACTTGTCTGAAAATGAAGGGGGTATAATAATAGCACCTCCCTTGTGTTATTCTTGGGGGAATCAGTGAAATCATGTATAAAAGTGCCAGCACATACATGGTGAGGGTGACGGCCCGTGTTCCCCAGGTGGTGACAGGCTCCGGGCTGGACAGCCAGAAGTCAGACGAGGAATACCGTGAGCTCTTCGACCTGGCCTTGCGGGGCCTGCAGCTTTTATCCAAGTGGAGCGCCCACGTCATGGAGGTGGTAGGTGTCCCTGAGGGCAGACGGCTTGCCCTCCCCTGTCCCCTGCAGACTGACCTCTGTTCGCATGGACTCCTGGCTGCCTCTGCCTCTCCCTGAGCACTCTTTTTTTTAACAGCCTTACTGAAATGGAATTTGCATACAATACAGTTCACTCATTTAAAATGTAAAATTCATTGGTTTTTAGTATATTCACAGAAATGTGCAGCCATAGTCATTTTCAGAACATTTTTATCAGTTCCAAAAGAAACCCTGTGCAATCCCCTCCCCCATTCCTTATCCATACAGCCCCAAGCAATCTGTCTTCTGTTTCTGTAGATTTCGCTATTCTGGATGTTTCCCATAAGTAGAATCATATACTCTGTGGTTATTTGTGTCTGGCTTCTCTTACTTCACATCTTCAAGAACCACGACCCATGTTATAGCATGAGTCAGAACTTCATTCCTCTTATGACTGAATTACATTCCCCTCTGCATGCTCACACCACGACTGACTTTTCCATTCACCTGCTGATGGACGTTTGGGTTTTTCCTCTCCCCACCAGTACTCTTGGAAGCTGGTTCACCCCACAGACAAGTTCTGCAACAAGGACTGCCCAGGCACAGCAGAGGAGTACGAGAGAGCCACGCGCTACAACTACACCAGCGAGGAGAAGTTTGCCTTTGTCGAGGTGGGTGCTGACTCCGCACACATCCCGCCCTCGGTCCTCCCCACCCCCCGCAAGGCTGCTGCTTGGTGTCGACCCTGGTAGCCATGGCAGCCTCCTTGTGTGCATTTGCTTCCCTGACCCCCTCCTCCTGCCCGAATCCATCTCTGGCATAAGCTACCATTCAAAAATGATTAGAAACTCATTCTCCGGGAACTTGGGTGGCTCAGTCGGTTGAGCATTTGACTCTTGATTTTGGCTCAGGTCATGATCTCAGGGTCATAAGATTGAGCCCCGCGACAAGCTCTATGCTGAGACTGGAGCCTGCTTGAGAGATTCTCTCTCTGTCTCTCCCTTTGCCCCTTTCCCCTGCTCATGCTCTCTCTCTCAAATAAAAAATAAAATAAAATAAAATAAATGAAAAAAGAAGGAACTTTTTCTGTTCCTAACGATCCAAAGGAAGGCATTCACTCCACTAGAAAAATGGGCTAAAGGAAGCCAACAGAAGAGACAGGGACAAGTGGCCAAAAGAGATAAGAAAAATGCCCAGACTGATGAGTGATCAAAGAACTATAGGTAGAAACTGAGATACAATGAAATGGCAGATGTTGGACCCCCAGGATTTAGTGTCTGATTTTATCTTTTCTTTCTTACTGTACATCATCTATTTTTGTTCTGCTTTGTGGGCTATTTCCTTAAGATCAGCTTTGTCCTGTGTATTTTTTATCATGCCTGTTACATTTTTAATGTCCGAAAGCTCCATCTTGTTCTCTGAATGTTCCTTTTATAAACGTCCCTGTTCTTGTGTCAGAGTATACAGTACCTTCATGAGGACAGTATAGCTCTTTTTATCATCTTTATTGAGGCATAATTTATATGCAGTAAACTGGATCTATTTAAAGTATATAACTCAAAGACTTTTGACAGTTGTATACACACCTCTGAACCACAAAGATAAGATACAGAACATTTCTGTCCTGGCTTCGACAGCACCCGTACTAGAATTAGAACAGTACAGAGAAGGTTAGCATGGCCCCTGCACAAGCACAACACACAAATTCTCCCCTTAAAGACTTGGTGCCATTTGCAGTCTATCCTCCCGCCATCCTTGTGCCCAGTCACTTTTTTTTTGTCACCACAGATTTGTATTTTCTATCATTTTTCATAGTTTGTAATTTTTTGTGTTTGGGTCTGTTACTCACCATCATAATTTTGAGTTTTATCCACATCGTGTTGTGTATCAGTAGTAGTTTGTTCCTTTTTATTGTTGAGTGTTATTCCATTGTGTGGTTATACTAGGATTTGTTTGCCCGTTCAACTGTTGATAAACGTTGGGCCATTTCCAGCCTTTTGGCCAATATGAAAAAAGTTGCTTTAAAGATTTGAATATAGGGGCACCTGGGTAACTCAGTCGGTTGAGCGTCCGACTTTGACTCAGGTCATGATCTCGCAGTCCGTGAGTTCGAGCCCCACGTCGGGCTCTGTGCTGACAGCTCAGCACAGCCTGAGCCTGCTTCAGATTCCGTGTCTCCCTCTCCCTCTCTGCCCCTCCCCTGCTCATGCTCTGTCTCTCTCTCTCAAAAATGAATAAACTTAAAAAAAAAAAAAAAAGATTTGAGTATAAGGTGTGTAGATATAGGTTTTTATTTCTCTTGGAATGGCCGTATTGTAGGTTTATGCTTAACGTTTTAAGGAATTGCCACACGGTTTTCCAAAGTGGAAGTGCCATTCCATATCGCCACCAACAGTACGTGAGAGTTCTGATACTCCACACCCTCACAGTCCTTGATGTTGTCAATTTGATTTATTTTAGTCATTCTAATGGCTGGTTAGTTGAAATCTCATTGAGGTTTTAGTTTGTATTTCCCTGAAGACTGATGATAATGAGCATCTTTTCACGTGTTTATTGGCCATTCTTATATCCTCCTTTGTGAAATGTTGTCTTCTGAAATTTTTTGCCCATTTTTTAAACTGGGTTTCTGTCTTCTTCTTGAATTGTGGGAATTCTTTATATGTTTGGGACTACAAGTCCCTAGTCTTATATATGTTGTAAATATTTTTTTCTCATTGTGGACTTTGCCTTTTCACTGTTTTAGGGATACCTTTTGAAGAGCACCTCTTTTTACATTTTGATAAAGTGTAACTTATCAATTATGTTATGGTTTGTGATTTTTGTGTTCTAGCTAAGAAATCTCTGCCTAGCCCGAAGTTGCAAATATTTTCTCTTAAGTCTAAAAGATCTGCACACTCGTCTGTGTTTGGAATTATTCTGAAATATCTTTACTCTCTATCCCTTCTTTTGCCTCACTATTTTAATCCTAATTACATCTCTAGCCGAGAGCCCAGATTTTTTTATGGCATCATGTTCCTTTAAGGCTTCAGTCCCATTGTTTCTCTACACCAAAGCTTCTTTGCAGCAAAACCATCATACGTATTGATTCTAATGAAAATCCTCACCTCCTAAACTTTGTTCTCACCATTTCCCCTAACCTCAAATGTTCTATTTATTCCTTTGAGGTTTAGAGGAAGGAAAAAGATCTTAGCTTCTTAGCTCATTCATTACTTTATTCACTCCTTTTCAACAAAACTTTTCTGACAGCCCACCTCAGGCCCAGGCAGTGGGCACAGGGTGTGGACAGCACTGCTGGGCCCTGTTCCTGCAGCACTTACAGCCTGGTGCAGAGGGAGGAGGTCTAACACATCATGAGTGTTAGACTCATCACAGATGTGATAAGTGCAGTGGTTGGTAAGAGGCTGATTTGGCATGTGCTATCCCCTCCCCTCCCCTCAATCTAGGTATTAGCGCTTGTGGCTGATAGGGGCCAAAAGATCAGGTTTGTTGCTGGGGAAGCTGGACTAGGGATGTGACTTCCAACCAATGCCACCCGAGACTTCTTGTTCCTCCTCCGTGCCATTTAACTTACCCACTGGGAAACAGACAGAGCAACTGTAGAAATACATGCGTCTCTTCCTTGGGATGGGGAGGGAATGGTTATTGCCAGGAGAAGACAGGAACCCAGGCAGACAGATCTCAGAAGAGATCTCCAAGGCAGGCCAGCATACACTCATCACAAAACCCGCCCCCACCCCTGCAGATAGATAAGTGAGTTAAAGGTCTAGGGAGGAGGTAAATAGAAGGGCAGAGGCTTTCCCTCACCTGAGACTTCTACAGAGATATTGTGTCCTGAAGGAAGTCCTATGGACTCCACAGCAACCGGCCAAGTTCTTTCGAAAGCAAAGATTGTAAAAATTCTATAGAAAATTTTATGGTCAGAAGAGTTCTACTTGACACAGTCTGTGGCTGCATGGTATGTAGAGGGGCCTCTAGAAGTCAGAGTGGTCCCCAAAATGTGGTCTGTGAATAAGCTGCCATTTGTCACCAGTCAGCAGGAAGATAAGGACCTGGTGCCAGAATGAAAATCAGCTACATCGTGAAGCACACTGTTCCATTTAGCTGACATCTTTGCTGTGTAGCAGGACTTTGTTGATGAAGAAAGCAGAGCACTGATTTCCCATGCAGCACACGTTTCTGACCTAGTTGTGAACGGGCACTTTGAGTAGCACTAGCCCCTTGCTTCCGGACCCTCCCTGCAATGTGGTGAAGGGTACTGGACAGATAAGTGAGCTGAAGCACAGTGAGCCTGATCTTGATCTGTGCCTGGCCAGGTGATTGCCATGATCAAAGGCCTGCAGGTACTCATGGGCAGGATGGAGAGCGTCTTCAACCAGGCCATCAGGAACACCATCTACGCGGCCCTGCAAGACTTTGCCCAGGTGACACTGCGTGAGCCCCTGAGGCAGGCGGTGCGGAAGAAGAAGAATGTCCTTATCAGGTGGGTCTTCAGATGGCCCTTTTCAAGAGCACATCTAAAATCAGGGGGTGCTAGGTATAGACCACAGAGGATGTTCCTGTCTCAGTCAGCTTCCAGAGCAGCCTCTGAACACACACAGAGCTTACTAGCAAGTTCCAGCAAATTCTAGGAGGCCTTTTTAGGAGTTGGACGTTTGAAATGAAGCCTCAGTCTCTGGGTTTGTAGCCCATATCCACCATTAGCTGTGTGCACTCAATCAAATAACCTACTTTCTCTGAACCTCAATTTTCCTTGTTTGTAAAATGTGGACGATAACTTACTTCATTGGCTGTTGATAGAGTGAAATAATCAGTGTGTAGACCTAAGCACACAGCAGCATGGAGTAAGTATGCAACAAATATAAGCTATCGTTAAACTTTTGAACATGCAGAGATGTAACTGGACTAGTGAAACGCCCCTGTAATGAGAAAAAAAAAATTAGGCAGTGGCCCTCAGAGTCACCTGGGCGCTTGTTAAAGTGCAGACTTCTGGACTGTAGCTTAAGCCTGAGAAGCCAGCCCTTCACCCTGGGGTGGTTAGACACAGGAATTCTAAGACAAGTGCTTCTGGGCCGTCTCATACTCTAGAAACAGGCTTGCAGGGCTTCCTCCCACCAGTAAAACCTACTCTGAATATTCGTTCTTCCTTCCCAGTGTCCTCCAGGCAATTCGAAAAACCATCTGTGACTGGGAAGGGGGCCGAGAGCCGCCTAATGACCCGTGCTTGAGAGGGGAGAAGGACCCCAAAGGTGGATTTGACATCAAGGTGCCCCGGCGTGCTGTGGGGCCCTCCAGCACACAGGTAAGTGGCTCTGGGCACAGGCCAGCTCTGTTGACTCAGAGGCCAGCCAGGCCATGGTAGGTCATCCTGGCTGGACTGTGGGGTGGTGGGGCTGGGTGGTCCTCAGGCAGGAGGGGCAGGGTCCAGCAGCTGTTCTAGTCTTATTCTGCCATCTTGTTTTAATATAGGAGGGAGGACTACCAGCTTAAGATTCAGGAGACCTGGATTCTAGTCCCAGATACCTGTGTGACCTCGGGCATGTTACACAGTCTCCTTGTGCCTCAGTTGTCTAATCTGGCAAATGGAGGTAATACCAGGACTGGCTATCTCCTAGCCCTGTGAAGTTTAGGTTCCAAAGTGTAGGAGGAGTTTAAAGTAGAATCTATATGCATCTATCCTGTCCCTCTGTAGTGAACCCTGGCCCCTTCCCCTGAAGTGACATCCTAGCTTGGGAATTTATAAGTTCTGCCTCTGACTTGCTGTGTGATCTTAGGCAAGCACCTTGACCTGTCTGTACTCTAATTATCTTCTCTATTAAATGAAAATTTTGAATGAGATCATGTTACTGACAAGTATTGTCCCCTCAAATGCACTAGTATCAAAAGCCCTTGACTCCTTAGAGAGAGTCTAGTAATCAGAGATATTCAGAGTTGTTAACCAAAGCTTCTGAACAAGAGGTCACCTGGGATTTATCCAAAGTAGTCATATAGTTGTTAAAAACAAAACAAACAAACAAAAAAAAAAAGTAAAGAATCTGGGCATCTTGGTCAAATCATTGCCACTTACTTAAGGATAAGCAATTCCTGGTAGGCTTTTTGAGGAATTGGAAAAAAGCATAAGGGTCCATTGAACTTTCAGGGGTCTTACAGGAACTCCCACTTCACATGACCATTCAGCCTCTCTCAGCTCTGAAACCCTGAATCTGAATCATCTGAGATGAGCCATGTGAGGCCCACCGCCTCCCCTTCTATGTGTGTGTGTCTGTGTCTGGGCAGGGGCCGGGGACGAAGGATGGGCCAAGACGGGTTCTCAGCCATGTCACTGTAACTTCCTTGGCTTCACAGCCCACGGGCCAATTTGCACTAATCTTGCTGGTTGTGGAAATCCCAGGGAAGCTTCTACAAATACTTCTATGTAATGTCAAGGACCACAGACCTTTCCAGCCTAGGACACACCTCATGGGTGTTTCCATAAGTCCCAGGACATGAGTGAGGGAGACCCGGACAAGGCCAAAGAGAAACTGGAAAGGAGGAAGAGGGCCACACTGCAGGGAGGGAGGGACAGAGAGGAGGAATATTTATGTAGGTGGTCTGAGAGGGGAGTGTGACCATGAGTTAACCCCCAGCACCACCAAATCATACGAGGCGGCATAGATGCATTTTCAGTAGACTCCCGAAGTCAGAGCTGGAAGAGCCCTTAGAGACAAGCTAGTCCCAGTGCCCTCCCTATTTTACAGATGGGGAAACTGAGGTCCAGAGAGGGGAAGTGACTTGTCTAAGTCACAAGATGAGTCACAGGCGGAGGTGGGACGAGAACCCAGGTCTCCTGACTCCCGCCCCAGGGCTCTGTTAGGGCCTTCAGAGCACAGGAGACAGGGGCATCTAGCAGAGCTGGGCTGCTGACTGATCTGATGAGATAAATAGAAGCAGGTGGGAAGAGTCCCCCCTCTTTTATCGATGAAGTGGATTTTCAAATAGAATTTGATGTAGATCAGTCAATTCCACATGGATGGTACTTGATGAATCCTTTCCTTGATGACTCCAAAGGCCATCATTAGAATAGTGCTTCTCGGTTCTTAGGGATGGTCAGGCCTGCCCAGCAATGGGGTTGCAGAGGGTGGACTGTCCAGTAAACTGGCCACCACGGGGAGCTCTTGCACCACCAAGGGAAGTGCTGTGGCAGGGGCGTGTGCCCCTCCTCTCCGAGGCTGCGTGCCCAGCCCAATGCCAGGGGCATGGTGGGTACGGTCTTAGAGGAGATCCAGAGGCAGCCAGCACAGACATGGTGGCAGAGGGAGGTTGGAGCTTCTGAAAGGTGGTCGGCAAGTGGCCCCTATAGCAGTCGCGGCGGCTTTCCCACCGTATACAATACCTCTTGCTTTTCTCTCTCTCTCTCTCTCTCTTCTCTCTCTCCCTCTTCCCTGTCTCTCCTGCCCTCCCACCCCCTCCTCCTTTCTCCTATCTATGTCTTAGGCCTGCCAGTGGTCCCCGCGGGCTTTGTTTCACCCCACTGGTGGCACACAGGGCCGAAGAGGCTGCCGATCCCTGGTATTACACCGCCTGGCTGGGTTGGTTGGGGTATACTTCTCCAGGAGGCAGCAGGAATGGACTAGCCTGGCTCCTCAAGGCCCCTTCCAGCCCTAACATTCAAAGGCATATGATGTGGAAAGATCTAGATTAGCACTTGCACCCTTTGCACTTAAGGCCCTCTGTAAGCGGGAGTTGATTGTCTAGTAGACCTCCTGTGTAAGTACCAATCTTCACCCGCTTTCCTCCCAGGATTTTGGTAGGCTGTGCAATGCAGCTGGCACCACCAGAGGGCGCCATCGCTCAGTCATGGATTCAGAGTGCTAAGGGTCAGAAGCTTGAGGTGGTTGGGTGGGAGGCTTGTTCTGATCATATTCTATTTCGCAGTTCCTCAAAATGTTAGAGCTGAAAGGGACTGATTTGAGAAAGCATCTGGTGCAACCCCTTCGTGTTAGCAGATAAGAAAACTGAGGCCCAGAGCGGGACTTCGCTGCCCAAGGTCACACAGCAAGACAGTAGCAGTGCCTGGCCTTAGACCCAAGTCCACGGCTCCACCCATGGCACCACCATAGCCAACCAGTAAAGCAGAGAGTGACTCCAGAGTGACGTGAACTGAAGTTCTCCTCTGATGCCCATGCCCTTGGCCGAGCAGAGCAGGCAAAAACCTGGGCCTTGAATGACTTGGTATTACCGGGTCTACCTACCCAGGGATGCCGCAGACCCCAGGCAGGACTTCCTCCCGGGCTGGGCAGTCTCCCTCTTGCAGGTTTATATGTTCCAAATTCACTTCTCCAACCCTAAACTGGTGCTTCCTTAAGACAGTGCTTTTTAAGAGCAGACATCTGCAGAAAAAAAAGAAAAATATAAATACAGCACAAAGAAACCTTTACCCCAGGGTGGAGAGCCAGCCCTTGACCTTCTCATCTTTCTTTCTCTTTCAAGCTGTACATGGTGCGGACCATGCTTGAATCACTCATTGCAGATAAAAGTGGCTCCAAGAAGACCCTGAGAAGCAGCCTTGATGGACCCATCGTCCTCGCCATAGAGGACTTCCATAAACAATCCTTCTTCTTCACGCACCTGCTCAACATCAGTGGTGAGTCGCAGTGGGGAGAGGATGGGGGTCCCAGGTCCCAGACCAGCTAAGGCCTTCAGACCAAAAGTCGCAAAGAAACATGATCATTGACCAAAAGGGACACATTTTGCCACTGAAGAAGAAAATGCAAACTTTTCTGGTGGGCTTGGAAAGGCCAGGCCAGTCCAGCTATTCTGACTCAGCTAAATTTGTCTGGTAGACATTTGCAGTTTATTTGTCATGAAGTTCTTAGAAGAAGGATTAAAACCGGCAACGTACCTGCAGACGTGGCCAGGCACTTGACTATCTTGTTGCTCCTAACAAAGGCAGCTTTCAGGCTGTACCACAACCCTGTGTCCCACAACCCTGTTCTCCTGTCAGCAGGATGCCTATGCAGGTGGGACAGGGCAGGGTGGAAGGAGAGCAGCATCCAGGGACATGGGAGTGGTAATGCGTATGTTGGTGCTGAGAAGAGTGATCTTAACCAACAATCCAAGCTTCTCCATTAGAGCACAGCCTAGGAGCCTTCAAGGCTTCTCAGTATATGGAAGTTAGAATTACCATGTATAAGGATGCAAGGAGCAATTAAAAGTAGGCACCTGGGGACCCGGCTTGACACCGTGTTTGTATAGCAAGCATGCTTTTCACACTCGGATCGTGGCTTTTCAGGACGGCTTTGCAGGGGATGATGGAAACTGGGGGGGCATCTAAAGCTCTAAAACATTGCTGCTCTCTTCCCCCCAAGGGCTGCTACTGAGAAGCTTAACAAATGGTGTTTTCTAAATAGATGTTAGACTGGCTTTCGGGTATAAGAGAGCAGGATCTACAGACCGTCATGTTTTATGAGTACCTGCTGCATGCTAGTACAGTGGCAAGAATAGCAATGAAAGCAATAAGAACTAAGTTAATAAAAACGGCAAGAAGAAAGATCTTTTGGTGCTTCCTGTGTAGAACCCATGACTCTTTCTGCTATGCTTTCAGAAGCCCTGCAGCAGTGTTGTGATCTGTCTCAGCTCTGGTTCCGAGAATTCTTCCTGGAGTTAACCATGGGCCGGCGAATCCAGTTTCCAATTGAGATGTCCATGCCCTGGATTCTAACAGACCATATCCTGGAAACCAAAGAACCTTCCATGATGGAGTAAGAGGCAGGATTGGGTCAGCAAGGAGGTTCCCCGGGTTCAGATGGTAGTTTGCTAGTGAGCTATGTTCTTTCCACAACTTTCCAGATTAGGCAGTGTGCCCCACCAGGGAGAATGCTTATGCCAAGGATCACGTGACACCAGATTTCACTCAGCCTTGCAGATAGGCTCAGGGTTCTACCAGCCCAGCTGTCCTTCCTGTGCTTTGTCAGTTTCAAACAGCCATGCTTGGAAGGTAGTCATCTCTGGGGATCGGGAAGCTAATATCCTTAACTACCATTTGATTTCTTTTGGTCCCAGACTAATTTTTTCAGACCTTGGATTTATTAACCTCATGGTGTTTTGATTTCTGTGGGAAGACTGTAAAGTAAGTCATCCCTAAAGCAGGCTGGAAACATCAGAATGCTGGAAGGCTCTCTTCTAACCCAGAGCCTGTTCATCTTTTCACCCAACCCTTCAGATGTCCCAAGCCGCATCAGTCAGACTGCCTTGAGAGAGACTAGTAAGCTGCTGGCCTCTGTTCTTCTCCCTCAGGTACGTCCTCTATCCTTTGGACCTGTACAATGACAGCGCCTACTATGCTCTGACCAAGTTTAAAAAGCAGTTCCTGTATGATGAGATTGAAGCTGAGGCAAGTGACGTGCTTCCCCTTTCGTTCCTATAATCTTATTCCAAGCGTCTGGACTTTTTAAATCTGGAGCTGTTGGCACAAAGTGGGCTGTCTTCATCTGTTCAGGCTTCTGTACCAAAATACCACAGACTGAGTGGCTTATCAACAACAGACATGTATTTCTCACTGTTGTGGAGGCAGGAAGTCCAGATCAGGGGTCCAGTACCACCCAGTGGGGGCGCCCTCCTGGGTCACAGACTTCTCGTGGTATCCTTGCTAGTGGAAAGGGTGAGCGAGCTCTGTGGGGTCTCTTTTATAAGAGCACTAATCCCATTTCTGAGGGCTCCACCCTCATGACCTAATCACCTCCCAAAGTGAGGTGATTCCTAATACCATCACCTTTGGGGGTTAGGGTCACAACATAAGAATTTGCGGGGAGCATACGCTTTCAGACCATAGCAGTAGGGGATCAATGACTTGTTCTGGAGAGTGATCTCTTTTTATGACTTTTTTTTTTAATTTTTTTTTTAACATTTATTTTTTTTTTTTGAGACAGAGAGAGACAGAGCATGAACGGGGGAGGGTCAGAGAGAGGGAGACACAGAATCTGAAACAGGCTCCAGGATCTGAGCAGTCAGCACAGAGCCCGACGCGGGGCTCAAACTCACAGACAGTGAGATGGTGACCTGAGCCGAAGTCGGCCGCTCAACCGACTGAGCCACCCAGGTGCCCCATGACTTTTTTTTTTTAAATTGCAGGACAGTTGACACCCAGTGTGACATTAGTTTCAGGTGTACAACACAGTGATTCTAAAACTTGACATGTATGTTATGTTTACCACAAGCGTAGCTACCGTCTGTCACTATGCAACACTATTATAATCTCATTCACCGTATGTCTTTACAAACATCATGACCATCGAAAAGGACCCAGACCAGGATGATGGTCTTTCTTTTTCAAATATATTAAGGGATGGCAGATGATAGTAATGCATGGGTAAAATCAATTTTCTGTTGGGTCTGGTCTGGTTGGGTTATTTGGCTAATAATAATAACAACAGCAATACCACCTATCAATTATTATATATCTGCCTTTTGCCAAGGGCAGGGATAAGCACTGTAGAGAGAGACTTATCAAATAAACTTTGTAGCAGTTTAAAGAAGTGTGTGCTACTATCTATTTTACAAATAATAAATCTTAGACTTACAGTGGTCAGTTATTACATCAAGGTCACACAGCTTACAGAGTCACTTTCTAGTACTAGTAGGACTGAAGTAACCATCCTCTCAACCATTAAAGCTGTTTATTAGAGAGTCATTCGATAGCTTTATTTCTGTACTGGTCAGGATAAGCTAGGTTATGCTCCAGTAACAAATAATCACAAATTCTTAGTACCTTGAAACCAAAGGTTTATTTCTCCATTATGGATTGATTGGGGGCTCTGCTCCATGTGGTCTTCAAGCTGGGACCCACCTGGAACATTCACTAATTGCCATGCCAGGGGGAAGTGTTACTGGTACTCAAAGCTTCCACCAGGAAGTGACACATGTCATTGGTCAAAGCAAGTCACATGACTGCACCTCCTTTTCAAAGAGCAGCGAGGAGGTACAGTCCTGCCCCGTGCGAGGACCAGGAGCCTGAGGGCAATGGCAGTGATGGTTACTGAAATGTAGTTTTGCCTTCTGGAAATGGGAATGATAGTCTGCGCTGTGCTTAACTGCATGGGGCTGTATAAACACAGAATGGGCCAACTAGGGAAAAATGTCATAGAAACATAAGACATTCTTCTTTATAAAGGAAGGACATGACTGTTTTAGGATTAGCATCACCACTAACTTAGTCTGAAAGTTTACGTATTTCAGAGAAAATCTAGTAGAGATGCTTCTTGCTTTCTCAACCCTCCGATGTCTATGGGAGTTGAAAACCTTAATGGACCCCAACACAGATCTGTTCTCCTGAGTACGAACTTGGGAAGAAAGATTCCTGGAGACAAGTTAACTGGTTGTACCTTGGCTTTGACAACTCCATCTTCTGACAGATCTTATATACTAGTGTTCTCCAACAGGTTGAAAACAGAACAAACCTAGAGTGTCATGTGGCCAAGTGAGGTTTTTATTATTTATTTATTTATTTATTTATTTATTTATTTATTTATTTATTTATTTATAGCATGCACTCACGAGCAGAGGAGGGGCAGAGAAAGAGGGAGAGAGAGAATCCAAAGCAGACTCTACACTGTCAGCACAGAGGCAGACGCAGGGTTCAATCCCATGAACCATGAGGTAGTGACCTGAGCAGAAATCAAGAGTTGGATGCTTAACTGACTGAGCCACCCAGGCGCCTCAGAGATTTTTCAAATAAATGTAAAAAAAAAGCACACAGCCAGGCCCTGGGTAACATTTGAGGGCCTAGGGCCAAAGTACAAATTGAGACCCCAGCTTGTAGCCTGCCACCTTTCTGTTCCCATCCCCAAGCTCTGTTCTGCCCTATACAGGGCCTTATGTGCATGTGTACGGATATCCAAGCTTTGTCTGCCATCGCTGCCCTCAAACTGCAGCCCTCTTGGCTAACCCACGGCCCTAGGGGTGCACACACCCGAGGTGCGGTCCACCCTCAGGGATGATACCAGAGAAAACATCAAACAGGCCTGAAAGGGACTTGGGCTTTGGGAGCAAAGGTACTCAAGGCTGGTTCTAGAAGGGGAGCATAGGGTATGAGTGGGGGACACCTTGACCCTGTAGGTTCTTCAGCTGTTGGAACATCCCCTGGAGACCTTTGAAGTGCAAAGTCTGGGGCAGAGGCCTTGGTTACCTGTAAATGAGGACAGAGCTGCACCCAACTCTGTGGTTTATGTTCAGAATAGCATCTGGGGTGTAAGATAAAACCTGAAAGCTCTTCGGATAAAGAATTAACTGTAAGGAGCTGAGAATTTGGGGAGAGAAGAATGGATGAGAAGTCACATAAATACGCTCTGTTCCCTTTGAAGTCACATGGTGCTCTGCCCCCACCGCAGCTCCAGCTCAGTAAAGTCCCACCTGTGGCTGTTTCTGGCCATCACTGGAGGGTTTGGTTTTGATCCCATGTCTGACATGAACGCCTCACCTGAGCATCACAGTCTGCCACTTATGTGACAAGACATTGAAATGGCAAGATGACCCCATAAGCATTAAGATCCAAAGGTTTTTTTTTTTTAACTTTTTTTTTTTTTTAACATTTATTTATTTTTGAGACAGATAGAGACAGAGCATGAGCAGGGGAGGGGCAGAGAGAGAGGGAGACACAGAATCTGAAGTAGGCTCCAGGCTCCGAGCTGTCAGCCCAGAGACCGATGCGGGGCTCAAACTCACGGACCTCAAGATCATGACCTGAGCCGAAGTTGGACGTCCAACCGAGTGAGCCACCCAGGCGCCCCAAGATCCAAAGGTTTTTAAGCAAAGTTTGCAAAAAAAAAAAAAAAAAAATAGATTTTTCAGTTTCCAGTGACCATCAACTTCTTCATTTGTCAAGCAAGGTAAAATAAAGTGAAAGGAAAAGACAAGAAAGTCTACCAGGAAAGAGGATGGGTTGGCTGATACGAGTAATTGCAGGGGATATGAAAATCTGTCTTGCATTGCCTCTGGGCAGGCCACCTCCAAACAGCAAGGAGGGGACCAGAGGCAGGGGCAGTTCCTCCAGAGCTTTTTGGACTTTGCCTTCTCTGTGCCTGGCTAAAAACCTTGAGAGGAAGGGCCAAACTTCTTAACTGAATCACAAAATCTTCTTTTGTTGCTGTTCAAAGTCTCTTGCTCCACAACATGCACTGCCACCCAAGCACCCCCTTTCGGTCATCTAAGCTTCTGTGATAAAGCCAGACACCACTGACATTTCCTGCTTCCCTTTCACCAGGTGAACCTGTGCTTTGATCAGTTTGTCTACAAGCTGGCGGACCAGATCTTTGCTTACTACAAAGCCATGGCTGGCAGGTACGAGAGTCCCAGGGCCGTGAGCAACAAGCTTTCTTAGACTGCCACCTGTGAGACATAGTTTCCTGTTGTAAAAAACCTCTCTTCTTCTTTAGCACCTAAGGAAATTGGAGCGATCCTGTGGGCCTGGACTGGATGCTAAAATACGGAGAAAGGAAAATAGGCAGATTTGGTGCTGCACCTCATGGAGCTTACAGTCTAGTGGGGGGTAACAGACATTAATAAAAACTGATGAAAGCACAGTGACAAGGGAGGTTACATGCTCCCTGTGAAGGAAAAGTTCATGGGAATTTACGGATCTGTGACAGTTAAACCTGAACTAGTCTTTGGGGTGAGGAACTGGAAAAGCTATCCTGAGAAAGTAACATTTGAGTTCTTATCTGAAATTGGTAGGCATTAATTAAAAGTGAAGGATGGGACAGGAAATTGCAGGCAAAGGAACTGTTTGTGCAAAGTCCCTGTGGCAGAAATATATTGACAGCACACTTACTCCATAGGGCAGTTGAGACAATTAATGTGAATTAGTACATGTAAAGGCCTCGTTCACAGACCACAAGAAGAGGCAGGCTGCATGATGAAACTGAAGAGGTAGGCAGGGCTCAGGTGATGGGGCTTGTAGGCATTTACCTAGGAGGAATAGAATATCACGGGATGGTTTCAAAAGTATGACAGAGACTTCAGTTTTTACTTTTAAAAATTTGCCCTATTAAAAACATAAAAATGTGGAGAATGGATTGGTGGTGAGCAAGTAATGGGTATATAAATATAGGTCAGATAGGAGACCAGTGAGGAAGTTGTGGTAAGATACATGTCAAGTGTTCAAGGCTTGTTGGTGTTAATTGGCAGTGTGTGTTGATTTAGACGCCTGTGAATTCCTGGGTTGCAGGAACCCGTAACAGAACTGGTCAAGGAAATCTCAAAATAGGTGTCTCTCTTCTTATTGGAAATCCAAGTCTATAAACCAGTAATATCAAGAATAGTTACTTAACCAACAGAAATTATTTTTCTTTCTATGCAAGGAATTTGCGTCATTTTGCTTTTGACGGCTAGAGTTGCTCTGACATATTTCAAAGAGAAGCTAATGTACAGAGCACACAAGTTCCTGTTAACAGAGAATGCACATCCAATGAAGTGAGCTGCTCTTAATGATGGAAAATACTTTCTGGGAAAACACACCAAACACATAGTCTTTCACAAAGTAATCACTTAGCACGTGTCTGGGTTGAATGAGAAGTGGTTAGAACAGTGAGTAGGGCTTCCAGTGTCTCTAAAATAATTCTCATTTCAAATATGCTGTGTACACAAACCCAGACTTGTCAAACCCTGATCCTCTGTATATTTAGTTTATAAAACATTCTTATCTAAAATACTGCCCTTAACCTATACTACTTACTCCCTACAAGGTGAATGTTTTCCAAAAATATGGGTGGCTGGGGGAGACTGAGAGAGGTTAGGAGAGTCCAAGAAAGCACGGGAAGGAAAGAATGATCTAAATCAGTGCTGTCCATTAGAAATATAGTGCAACCACAAATGTGAGCCGCACATGTAATTTTAAATTTTTTAGTAGCCATATTTTAAAAAGGAAAAATAAACAGGTGAAATTAATTTAAAAAGTGTTTTTAATGTTTATTTATTTTTGAGAGACAGAGACAGAGCACGAGCAGGGGAGGGGCAGAGAGGCAGACACAGAATCCGAAGAAGGTTCCAGGCTCTGAGCTGTCAGCACAGAGCCCGATGCAGGCCTTGAACCCACAAACCGTGATCATGACCTGAGCCCTTGACCTGAGTCAAGGCTTAACCGACAGAGCCATCCAGGCACTCCTAATTTTAATAATATATTTTCTATCATCCAATATATCTAAAATACAATTTCAACATGAAATCAATATAAAAACATTTTTTAATGTTTTTTATGTATGTTTGGGAGAGAAAGAGAGCAAGCGCATGGTGTGGGGGGTGGAGCAGGGGGCGATAGAGGATCTGAAGTGGGCTCTGTGCTGACAGCAGAGCCCGATGCAAGGCTTGAACTCACAAACCGAGATTTCGTGACCTGAGCCGAAGTTGGACGCTTAACTGACTGAATCGCCCAGGCACCCCGATACAAAAATTGTTAAAGAGATAGTTTTCATTGTTTTTTTTTCCTAAGCCTTCAAAGTCTAGTGTGTGTTTTACACTTCCAGCACATCTCACCATGTTGCAGGTGGTCTGTGGGCTCCTGTAGCTGGTGGCTGCTCTCCATGCTGGACAGTGTACATTTAAATTATGTCACTTTCCTACCTAAAGCCTTTCAATGGCTGCCACTGACATCTAGAAAATACCTAGCTTTTTTACTGCAGCTGATGTAGTCCCACGTGATCTGGCCCCTAGATTAACTTTGTAAATTCCTTTTTTGCCCATTGGTCTCCAGCATGCCTGCCCTTTATCCATACAGACCAGCTTTTTTTTTTTTTTTTTCAATGCCAGAAACACTCCTCCCTCAGATCTTCCCATTTTTAGCATTTAGGTGTCCATCCAGCAAAATTGCTTTAGAGTCGCTGTCTTTGACCTCCGAATACCAAATGATCCTGTGTTGTTATTTTCAGAGCACGATTACTCTGCATTCTGTACCTCAGTGTGAAAGATAGTAATAGCACATCTAACTCATAAGGTTGTCGTGAAATTTAAAATGCCTGTGTACATGCATGTGTGTGCCTGAGAAGTAGTAAATACTATGCAGTATTTTCTCTTGCATGAAATTATTTATCTTCTCCGTTTATTTATTTAGTTGTCAGTGTCTTTACCAGAAGTAAGCTCTGTGAGGACAGGAACCTTGTATCCCCAGTACGAGAATGTTCCCTGGGATATGGCAAGCATGCACTCAGTTGCTTTTTTGGTAAATGAATAAAAGAGGGAGGTGACTCAACTTCTGTGTTGCTTGTCTTTAACCTGGAAGTTCTGCTTTATGTTGAGCTTTTGTGGCTAAAAAGAAATCCGAACTTTGCTCTAAAGCAGAAAATAGTTTTATTTGAAATACATAAAATAACGCTTCATGAGTAGATCCTATGGTCTGAAACAGATGTGGCTGGGTGATTGGAAATCACTCACCATCATGTTTACTGGCCTTATTCAACTTTTATCCCTTCAGTGTCCTGTTGGATAAACGTTTTATGCTCTAAAGCAGAAAATAGTTTTATTTGAAATACATAAAATAACGTTTCATGAGTAGATCCTACAGTCTGAAACAGATGTGGCTGGGTGATTGGAAATCACTCACCATCATGTTTACTGGCCTTATTCAACTTTTATCCCTTCAGTGTCCTGTTGGATAAACGTTTTAGGGCCGAGTGTAAGAATTATGGAGTCATCATTCCATACCCGCCGTCCAACCGCTACGAAACGCTGCTGAAACAGAGACATGTCCAGGTATGGTGTAGAAAGCCGGAGCAGAGGTGGGACAGGTTAGAAAGTAGCTATGAAGTTAGTGGGGAGATCAGATATCAGGACTAAACACTCTCCACCCTGCGTACTGCCCATGTGGGTTTCTGACCGTGGTGGGCATAGCACAGCCACAGAATCATACAAATAACGAAGAGGCATTGGCATCGCGTCGTTCAAGTTCTAGGCTTCTCATTCTGCCCCTAGGACACTTCTGTGGCGTAGTAGCCAGCAGAGTCTTAGTCTTCTTGTCATAAGCTGTGGCTCACTTCTTTCCATCAGGACTGCCGCTCAGAAATGGGCAAATGCTGGTCTAAGGGAAGGCAGGCTACTTCATGCTTGAAATAAATTGTGTCAGCCAAACCCATGCTAGAAATCACAGTTTGGTCTTGTGAGGTTGGTTTCTGTTAACATTTGACTGCAAATGTAGAGGAAATGCTGCCAAGAGCTCAGAAACATCTCCCTGCTTTAAAATGTTAACATGAGCCAGGCAGGCAAAATACAAGATGCTCCAGCCACCCAACTCCTAAGCCCTTTTGTCAGCCAAGCAGCGGTGAAACGGCCTCTAGGCCATGACCTTTGTGTGCTTGGTACACAAGCACACTTGTGGGCCACGGTGTTTGTGGAGTAGACCCAGGTGAAGGGCCATGGCTGAGAAGTACCCCTGGTGGGGAGGAAAGGGTTACCCTGGAAACCCTGGACATTTTCACTGCTCTGAGAAATCAAAGCAAAACAGAATTATGAGAGAAAAAAGAACGAGCTTCACTTCTGTCAACAGCAGGAGCTCAATGCTTTTCCTTCAACCTCTCAGGAAATTACAGCTATTAGTTACTGATGCAGTCAGAATTAGCCACAGGACATTAAATACTGAGGGCTTTTATGTGCACATGATGGCTGTAAGGGGTCTTAGTTGGTAGAAAATTTCCCAAAAGGGAAATCGAAAAAAATAAAATAGTTAAGAATTAAATTTTAAAAAGTTAAGAATAATCCTTGGGCACCTAGTAAAGTGCAGTGCACACAGCAGGCACTCAGTAATTGTTTATTGCTGTTCGCATAGCATCTGCAATAATCCCCGTGTGTGTGCCCTGATGGAAATTATCCTAAGTTCTGTTTTCCATGCTGTAATCAGCCCTTCATTCTCGTGCTTCTACACTCATCCCCATAAGGGCACACAGGACAGATGCAGGAAGAACCTCAGGGCTAAATGTAGGAGGCCAGCGTCGCATGGGATGCCAGAGCCTGTCCTGAGCCTTTTCCTACAGTCTGAATGAATCACATTTTCGCTCCACTGTTTATATTTCAAATTGACAGGAAAGTTGAAAGAATAACACCATGAACATATATATACTCTGCAGACAGATCCATGATTATTAATGTTGTACCACATTTGCTTCACTTTCTCTTATATACTTATTTTTTCTCTCTCACAAATACAGTAAAAGAAATAAAATGGTTAAGAATAATTATTAGGCACCTACCAAAGTGAAATATATGAATATATGTGTTTGTGTATATACATATGTATATATGAGCCACCATGTATAAATATATGTGTTTGTGTATATACATATGTATGTACACACATACATATGTATATACACAAACACATATATTCATATATTTCACTTTGGTAGGTGCCTAAGGTGCCTATATATGTGTGTGCATGCACATGCACACACATACATACAGATATAAAAAGTGCAGATAAATAGTATATAAATATGTGAGTAGTGTGATATGTGTACTATAAATACGGTGTATATATAGTAAGTAGTATATAAATAGTAAATAAATACATAATCTATAAATAGGAAATAAGTATATATAATATATAAATATATAGTATGTATAATTTATAAAAATATATTTATATATAACATTAATATATATATGTTTAAATATACATGACCATTCAGCAAAACTGCTTTAGAGAGGCTTTCTCTGACTTCCTTTAAATATATGTACTCTTCTTAGCCATTCGAGAGAGTGATGACACTTCACTCATGAATACTTCAGCATGTATCTCCAAAGAATGAAGACATTGTCTCATAATCAAAATAGAATTATCATACTCAGGAAATTTGACAGTACTCTTTTTGCATAGAGTCCCCATTTGTCCTAGTAATGTCCTTTATGCTTTCAATCCAATTTTCTATCAGTGCATTGCATTTAGTGGTCATGTGCCTGTGAGAACCTTAAGTAACTTTTCTCTCTGTCTCTTCCATGCAGTTGTTGGGTAGATCAATTGACTTAAACAGACTCATTACCCAGCGTATCTCTGCTGCCATGTATAAATCCTTGGACCAGGCCATCAGCCGTTTTGAGAGTGAGGACCTGACTTCCATCGTGGTAAGGGACAGGGGGCCCATGGGAGTTCTGGTCTGGGATTCCTTAGACTTGAAGCCTAGCTACAAGTGTTGTTAACCTAGTACTGAGCTAGTTAAAGAGAAGCAGTGAGTCTCTTTCCCAAATGAATACAGCAAGAAATGAATGAGAGTCACCTTACCCTCCTGATTGCCTTGAGATCTCTGAGATGACCAACGCGGGGGCACAGCTGCTTTTCCTTTGGGCTTCTACAGAATCAAGAAAGTAGGGGGGTGGTTCTGAGAGCTAGGGAAGGTTGCACAACAGTGAGGGTGTCATGGGTGTGCAGTAGTATAGGTCCCAGAAGGGCTCTGTGCTTGGTTTTTTAATGCTCTGCTGTTGCCATCTTGAAATTCTTAATAATTTTTTTAACAAGGGTCCCACTTTTCCATTTTGCACTGGGACCTGCATACTATGTAGTTGGTCCTGATGCACAAGCATGGGACAGGCCTACTTTCTTCTATTAAACGGTAATTTGAGCTACTCTCTGCTGACTCTTCTTCTCCAGGAATTAGAATAAACTTGATTGACCAGTCCTGAAGTGAATCAAAGGAGGACTTTAATGCTTTCAAAAGCAGATGAGTGGAAGGAATGAGAGAAATAAAAAATCACCATTAAAGCACCATGGTGACAATTGTTGTGAGCAAAATCCAGCAAAGAATGCTGAAATTAGTAGGCAGAGCTTTGAGAAGAATATTTTATGATTCCTCTTATTATGAGGTCCCTAGAGTAGTAAAATTCATAGAGACAGAAAGTGGGATTTTTATTACTGGGAACTAGGAAATTGGTGTTTAATGGGTACAGAGTTTTGGTTGAGGAAAATTAGTTCTGGAGACAGCTGGTGGTGATGGTTGCAAAATAATGTGAATGTACTTAATGCCACAGAGCTATACACTTAAAAACGTTAAAGTGGGGGCACCTGGGTGGCTCAGTCCATTTGGCATCTGACTCTTAGTCTCTGCCCAGGTTATAATCTCACAGGTTCATGAGTTCAAGCCCTGTGTCAGGCTCTACACTGGCAGTGTGGAACCTGCTTGGGATTCTGTCTCTCCCTCTGCCCCTCCACCTGCGTTCTATCTCTCAAAATAAGTAAATAAACATTTTTTAAAAATGCTTAAGATGGTAAGTTTTATGTTATATGTTTTACTATAATTTTAAAAATTACTTGAAAATTAAAAAAACGAAGAAGCAGGATTCTTGCACACATTATCTTCTTCAAGATATTTATTAACTCCAAAGGGAAAAATAATAACTGTACACTGGGGAATCTTGGCAGATACCATCTTAACCAAGCATCAAAGATTAACATCACCAGTATTAACAGATATTCATGTATTCCCCGTTATGTATTCTTCTGTGGCATTCTTGCCAAAATGCATGTTCTCAACCTAATCATGAGAAAATATCAGATAAATTCCAATCAAATAGCATTTAAAAAAAAAAGCCAACAATACTTTTCAAAAGCATCCAGATCATACAAGACTGAGATGAGAAAATGTGAGTGATTGAAAAAGACTAAGGAGATATGACAATTAAATGCAATGTGAGATTCTGAATTGAATCCTAGAACAAACAAAAGGACCCTCGTGAAGAATCTGATGAAATCTGAATAAGGGGTGTCATTTAGTTAATAGAATTGGACCAATGTTTATTTCCTACTTTTGATAATTATATTATGATTAGGTAAGATGTTAACATGAGGAAATTGGGTCAAGGATACACAGGAGCTCTGCTTTTTCACAACTTTCCTGAAAGTCTAAAATTATTTCAAAATAAAAAAGTTTGCTTTCTTAGGTGGACAAAGTGGTAAAAAAAAAAAAAAAATTAACAACAACAACAACAAAAAAAAAACAGTGACTAGGAATGAGGGTCTAGAGTCAGAAAGACCTAGCTAGGGTCCCAGTCCTGGCCCTGCCACATACTAGCTGGGCAGTCTTGGCGAGTTACTTCACTTCTACCAGCCTGTTTCCCCATCTCATGATGGAGGAATATTAGAATTCACAGTATAGCATTTTTATAAGGATGACTCTTTACAGCCTGGAAGAGCTTTGCATAGTACTTTGCACTTAATAAATTATAACTTCTATAAAAAAAAAAAAAGAAGAGAGGAGCATAGAAATTTGGGGCTAACAATGAAACATTCTCAGAGTGAATTTTCAGTAGCATTTCTTAAGAGGACTTGCCCCTTAAATGCTCACCTAAGTCCTGGGTCAGTTACTTTAAGAGATCATAATATAGCATATGTTCTTCTGGGAGATCTATCTTAAGAAATGGATTTTACAAAAGAAAGAAAGAGAGAGAGAGAGAGAAGGAAGGAAGGAAGGAAGGAAGGAAGGAAGGAAGGAAGGAAGGAAGGAAAAGAAAAAAGAAAAGAAAAGAAAAGAAAGAAAAGGGAGGGAGGGAGAAAGAGAAAGGGAAGGAAGGAAGGAAGGAAGGAAGGAAGGAAGGAAGGAAGGAAGGAAGGAAGAAGGAAGGAGGAGATTATTCTTTGTTTATGCCAAAATGTTAGCACTGATTATCTCCAAGTGGTGGGATTTTTGTTTTCATCTTTGTTGTTTATCTGTATCTTCTTGTTGTCCAGTAATGAATGAGCCTATCTCATGGAAAATCTGTTTTGGGGTGTCGGTGGGTGTCCATGGCCTCTTCCCACTCCTTGAAAGGCACTGAATGTTCTTTTTTAGCTGGGAACAAAATCAAAACAAGCAGTGAAAGCTGGTGTTTATCAGGTGAGGGCAGCCCCCAGGAGAGTAGCCACTTCCTGTGAAGCCCAGGAAGAAGAGACCCCAGGGATGCTCTCTCCTGTGGGGTCGGGAGACCCTCATTGGCCTTGGCTCAGAAGCTTCTGCCTCTTCTGAGAAACAAACTGAGGAATGTGCTCCCTTCAGCCCTTCCCTCCACCTTAGAAACTCCACTCTGAGATGAGAAGGCGGCTTGATGCCAAGCTGGGAGGGTGGCAGGGATTTCTCAAGCCAGTTGTCCTCATCCTACACAGCTGAGCAAATAGATTCTCAGAGAGTTCTGATGCTGAATTGGAGGGCTGGCAGCTTGCAGGCTGTGTTTTGTTTAGGCTATAGAGCACATTTGAAATTTTGAGCCAACATTTAACATTTGGAAGAATTTGAATAAAACTGCAGAAGCTCTGGCAACATCACACCAGCCTTTCCAGATGGCAACAATTGTCTGGAAATGACTAGACGATCCCATCAGGCGGGTTGTGCTCTCTTTAGCTTGCCCCGAGCCCCACTGGTGCACTTCATTCCTGTATATGACCTTCCATGCCTTGCTGCACCTGACTTTGAGACCCCTGTTCTTCTCGCCTACCTGGGGCCACAGAGCAGGTCAGCGGTCCAATATGGCTGACACTCAGTCTTTCTGGTTCCCACCAAAGAGCTCTTTCTACTCTTTCACAGAAGTTGTCCCATGATGTGTTTTATTTCTTCAGTTCTGCTGCTCTGCGTTGCTCTCAGTAAACCGGCTTAACTATAGAAAATTCAGACCTTCTCAGAAGGCACCTGAGCCACCCACATGGCCTTGTAAACCTCCTGTGCCTTGATGCACTGGGTTCTGCATCCCAGAGGCAGGTGCCCTCCTATGATTTAAAGGCCAGAAGAACATGGCTGATGCCAAAACAGTTTGAACTATATAACAAAAACCTCAGTGCGGTTGCATGATGGAAGAAGTAGATCTACATTTCTAGGAGCACCCCCCCCCCAATCAGCAGAGCTAAGAACTCCCTCCGTTGGTCTCCCTTGTAAACACTGATACACATTTGTGAGGCTCTTGAAATCACAGAGCATTAGAACAGAAATTGTTCCCTGGTTTTTTAGGCAACTAGGCAGTTGTCTGCCTAGTAACACAGTACCTCAGTGTACCAAGGGACTCAGTGAGCTCGGAAATAAAATCATTAGCATTTACTCCTTTTATTTTATTTTATTTTATTTTATTTTATTTTACCCATTCTAAGTGAATGGGAACAAAAAGAACAGTCCAGCTGGCTAGGCCCTAACAGAAGCAGAGAGGTGATTTTCTCTTTCTTCCCTTCATTTGCTTCACGGTGCACAGTGACTGGAAACATATTCTTCCAGTTGCCATTCCAGAACTAAAATCCAGATTTTGCCCTTCTTTTGAAAGACCCTGGGATCTGTCATCACTGAGCCCATTCTGAAGAGGTAATACCGGTATGGAGTTAAGTGGCAGCTTCACCCTTATCTGGACAGACGTTTTGCCACAAAGACCCAGCCCCAGGAATCCCCCCTGCTCCTGCCTGTCTCTCTTGCCTGAGCTGTCTTGCCTCTATAGCCATTTAGGTTTGCAAGCTTTGATGCAGTTCTATACCCCCAATTTAGAGCCATAGAATCTGAGTTTCAGAAAGGCAAATCTCTCAGACTCTAAGCATAGTCTGGGGCCTCTACCTGACCACACTCTGAACCCCAACCAGCATTAGGGAGGTCTTGTGGCTGATGAAAATAAAATTGATTCCCTGATATGGGGCTGCAGCCTGTGACCATAGACACCTGAACTCCACATCCCAACCAGTAAGGCTGGCCCTCTGGCTGTCCCACTTCTTGGCCACACTCTGGTGAACTGCCCTTGCCAGTGTTCATTGAATTTTTATATTGTAAAACATCTTTACTTTAACCATTGTTACTTTTCAAAGGGCTTTCTTGGCAAACTGCTTCTTTACTCCAGGCAGCTACGTCATAGGGGCCCAAACATGTGATTTGACGTCAGAAGACCTGGGATCACCTACTAAACCATGTTCTATATTCCCTGTGTGACCCCGGGCAAATTACTTCACCCTCTGAGCCTCATTTGTCCCCTCTATGAAACAGGAGCATCTCAAAAAAGCACTTCACCACAGCAATATGGGAGTGTCCTAGAGCATCAAAAAGAAGGATGCCTTCTCTCTGCATAAGACTGTGCTTTGATTCTTTTTGACAGCAGCACAAGGGACCAAGCCAACCCAAAGGGGCCCACTCTCCTTTTACTTGCCAACAAATGCAGTGACCTGTTGTATCTGCATAGTGTCCACTTTGCTCCCATTCTCTGCTTGAAGGTAGGGTTCCAAGCAATCACATGGGCCCTTGGTTCATGGCTTTCAGCTGTACCTTCACCAACATGAAACCAACCCTGTGACTGAGAGACACAAGAGGAACCCAAAGGAGGGGGCATTCTGCCCCCAGCTATTTTTTTAAATTTCTATCGTATACAGTGGTTAAGAATACGGACTTTGGAGCCCAACTTCCTGGATTTGGAGTCAAGCTATTTAACTTCTGAAAACCTTAGTTTCTCTGTGCATAAAGAAAACCATAATGGTAACCATACAGGGTTTTTTGAGCATTAAATGAGTCAGCACACATAAAGTGCTTAGGATACTGTTTGGCATATATTAAACTGAACCATATGAAACTACTAATACTCAACAGTATTTAATAAAAGACCAGTAGCTTCACATGGTCTGACCTAATTGTAAGTACTTAGCGAGTGGTAACTCATGATTGCTTTCTACAGGGCAGAGATAGATTCTCTGGTGACAGCCAGTCGGACCTTTCCTTTTGTTGACTTGCAACACTGAGAGGCGAACTTTTCCCTCACTGATATGGGAACTGGAAAGCAAGCAGGCATGCTTTCCACCCAAGGGACGTACAGACAGGGGACTTGAACCTGGTCTGTGGTCCTCTTCCCAGAGCAGGCATGCAGCTTTCCTCAGCACAGTCTGGCAGTCCCTCCTCCAAAGAAGAGCGTGTTGTCCCATGTCACTGTGGGAGCCTAGTCTCCACGTCAGCAGCTGGGAGGTTGTCTGAGAGGCTCTCCCCCACTTGAAAGGAATCCATAAGATAAAGTAGTGCAAGTGTAGAGGATACGTGTATGTCCTCAGCAGACATGGGCTCTCTCTGGCAGGAGCTGGAGTGGCTGCTGGAGATCAACCGGCTCACACACCGGCTGCTGTGTAAGCACATGACCCTGGACAGCTTTGACGCCATGTTCCGGGAGGCTAATCACAACGTGTCTGCCCCCTATGGCCGCATCACCCTGCACGTCTTCTGGGAGCTGAACTTTGACTTCCTCCCCAACTACTGCTACAATGGGTCCACCAACCGGTAAGGGACTCCCTGGGCCAAGGGGGCTGGGGTGGGCTGAGGGTGGGGGAAACAGTTCCTTCCTGCAACAGGCATCTTTTGGAGTCCCTCTTGTGCTGGAGGTGGGGATGCCATGGTGACCAAGCAGACACCTTCCTGCCTCTGAGAGCCTCCAGGCTAGAGGAGGATGCAGGTGATCCAACAATCACACAATAGATGTACTGTTAGAAACAATAAACTTGGAGATGGAAAAGAAGCCCCCAGTCATGAGAGAGAAAATAGCACCACCTAATCTAGTCTGGGAAGTGATGGGAACCTCAAGAGAGGCTTCCTCCTCTGAGGAAGTAATGCTTGAGAAGAGATGTGAAGGATGAGTAGGAATAAATAAGATGAAAAGACAGGAGAAGAATATTTCAGACAAAGTCTCCAAGGAACCTAGAGAGCCTGGTGAGGGTGGAACAGATGGGATGGGGAATGGTGCCTTGAAAGATAGTGCAGGACCCAGGAAGAAGCAGGAACCAGGCCGTGCACTACTCCATAGGCCAACATAGGATCCCGCATGGTGCTTTATGATCAGATGGTACCTTTATGAGGACATCCACATGCATGAACACATTCGTGCAAAACAGGCATACATGTGCCTGACGAAGTGCCACGTGTCTCCTGCAAGGTGCACACAGCCCTGGGCCAGGCACCGAGGTGAGGGCATAGACCTAACCCCTTATCTCCACAGAGGTTCAAAACCTGACAGAAGAGGTGAGATGTATTCATGCACAATGCAAGTACGTGAGGGGCACCTGGGTGGCTTAGTCAGTTAAGCGTCTGACTCTTGATTTCGGCTCAGGTCATGATCTCATAGTCATGAGAAGAAGCCCCGCATTTGGCTCCACATTGGGCATGGAGCCTGCTTGGGATTCTCTCTCCCCCTCTCCTTTTGCCCCACCCGCACTGACACGTACACACACACACTCTCTTTCTTAAGAAAACACAAGGCCATGAGGATACACAAATATGCATGTGTTTACAGGTCTTCTCAGTACTCTCAGGGCCTGGCTCAGAGCCAGTATTAAATTAGTATGTGTTGAATGAATAGAAGGGTCTAGGAGGAAACCACAGATGAGCCTAAATCCACACACTTAGCAAGACAGACTTCCAATTCTGTAAAGATTTGGGACTTTTAATCCTCTTGAGCAGAGATCTGCAGACTATCGCCCACAAACCACATCTTGTTGCCAACTGTTTCTGTACAACCCATGAGCAAAGAATACTATTGACATTTTTGTACGGTTGGGGAAAAAATCCAAAGAAGAATTCTAATTTGATGACAAGTGAAAATTATTTGAAATTCATAAAGTTTTACTGGAACTCAGCCGTGCTCATTCATCTACAATTGTTTTTGGGTGCTTTCACACTACCAGCAGAGTTGAGTAATGGTGACAGAGACCATCTGGCTTGTAAAGCTGAGAATGTTTCCTATCTGGGCCTTCACAGAGTTTGTGGAACCCTGCTCTTAAGAAGCCAAAGTGGATGGATAGGGAAGGATCAGAGCCCCAAAGAAGGCCGTTTTCAGGCCCAGCCAATTGTCACTTCTTGCCTATGTCCTTGTAAGTGAGCCATAAGCCCAGAGTCTAGCCTGGGAATCTGGACTGCAGTTTTCCCATCTATAGAAAGGAGACAGTAGGGGAATGAATGGGAGCATGTCAGAAGAGTTGTGTCTTTACCTAAGAAACAGTGTGGTTGCACCTGGTCAGGAGGGGCTCTGGCGAGGCTGTGTCCCGTGAAGAATACTCTTTGGGCCTGGTTAACGCCCTTCCCCTCTCTTTTCTCCTGCTAGTTTTGTTCGAACTGCCATTCCTTTTACTCAAGAACCGCAAAGAGATAAACCCGCCAACGTCCAGCCTTATTACCTGTATGGATCCAAGGTGAGTAGTCTTGCCTGTGTCCTACTTCGAAGAGGGCTAGTGAGCAAAAGCAAACAGAAAAGTGTTTCCTGAATCAGAAAAGTAAGAAGATGTAGAGATAAAGAGGCAGTAGTGAGAAACAAGTGCAAGCAGATTCATCTTTATTTGTGCACAACTAGCAAGCGCGGGGGTGAACGCAGACCCGGCGGGGCTGGATCCTGGGCGGGAATTGTTTGGGGAGCACGTCACAGAGGCGAGCAGGGAAGTAGGTGTGTGGGGCTTCTTGTCTTCACCCCATCTCCTCCTGTTTCTCAGTCGATTCATTGCCATACCATCCTGCAATTCTGGGCTTTTTTGTGTTCCACAATGACAAGAGATTTGCAGACAGGAAGCAATGGGGAAGGTGGAGTTTGAAGGAAATCCCAGATGGCTCGAGCTAGAGCTGAGAGACAGGTCTTCTCCCATCTCTTTACTGCTTTGTTCACAATGCACATCCTGACCCTAACTAGACCTCCCAAATGGCGCCCTGTTCTAGACCCTCAGTCCTTTGCCATTCAT
The DNA here is from genome assembly GCF_018350195.1 of Panthera tigris. Classification (NCBI taxonomy): domain Eukaryota; kingdom Metazoa; phylum Chordata; class Mammalia; order Carnivora; family Felidae; genus Panthera; species Panthera tigris. Next base: position 189,382,641 of record NC_056660.1, on the reverse strand, counting down.
TAAATAAATGTTTATTAAGCGCCCACTATAGGCCAGACACTGGGCTAGATTCTGCATGCTGGGAATATATCAGAGATTAAAACAGATGTCATTTCTGCCCTTCTTGAATTTCCACACCTGTGGTAGGGACAGGGGGCAGTGTTCACAAAGTCTCACAACACTGTGGTATGTGTAGGAGATCCATTTCTTACCCTGCGGGTGTGAAGGGGAGAATGACACTGACAGGGTGAAATGTGTCAACCAACAGCAACAAAGGCAACATTTTTCTTCGTGATGGAATAGAAATGGCCACCTTTGACCCCGTTTTTTAAAAAGTAAGCACAGATGGACTCAAAAGAAGAACTTGACTGAATATATATGAGAAAAGGTACTCCTCTAAGGTCGGGGACCCCTAGATCAGGAAGTGTGGCAAACCAATGAGCTCCCACCACTTGGGCCTACAGGTGGGTGGGCTTAGAGGCTCTTGGGATGATGCTGGGACAGTGCAGGTGTCCTCTCCAAGATGGCCAGTCTGATCAAAGCAACTTTCTCAAATCAAGGGACATTATAGGCAGCATTTTGGGTAGCTCACAGACATGTCATTGAAAAATGCTGAATTACAAAGTAAGAACAACACCTCCCACGTCAAATCTCTTTCAAACCTTGTAATTATAACAAGGAGAAAGACTTCTGTTGATGCTAGTATGTCTTAATACCTTCTGCTCTCCGATCTCCCTTTTTATCAAAGCTAAGAGAGCAGACCTTAAGCTCAGAGGCTTTAATAGGCAATAGGATCTAAGTCAAACTTATTATGTTGTTTTCATTATGTTTATTCTTATATCTCTTCTGTTTATAGAAGGAGGGTGCTGGCTTTTCATTTATGGAGTCATAGAAGTCTATCTTTTAAAATAAGTTTAAGTTTGAAAAGTGAGTCAAAAGAAAAATATTGTTAATAACAGTAGAGATAATCTGTGGTTTAAACAAAATGAAGGTGGGGTACGAGGTGTTATGTGATAGCCTGAAAGCTGGAAAACACTGTAGGGCAAGGCTCCTCAGCCTTTCCAAAATAATCCCCCCAACAGCAGTGGACACTGGACATCTGCCTCAGCTGACTGGAAGCATAACCCAGAGAGCCCACCATCAACTCGAAAGTTTCCTCAGAGTATTGTGTTTTATTTAAGCCATGCAAAGTTTGCTTTCTCTACCATAATATATTCATGTTTGTTTTAATATTAAGATAACATTTTAAATTCCTAACTGGGTTCCCCTAAATGGACGCTCCTAAGAGACGCCATATTTCTCCTTTGACATACCGTGGGGGTGTATGCTTTCCAGCTTGAGAAGCTTTGTCATGGGGCATCCATCCAACCCAGGTGATCCACAAGAGCACTGACATTTGAGGGGAGACAAATGGGCAGCCTAGAGACGCATTTTTACAAAAGAACTACTGTATAGAGGGCTTTAAGCTATATGATGCAGGCTGCCTCCTCCCTACCTCTCACTCCCCAAAACGAGGCAGTATGGCGGGATGATCACCACCCCCTCCCAGTAAGGCACCCTCATCAGGGGCATCCTCATTGTCGGCATCCTGGTCAGCTGCTGCATCCTGGTTGTCTTCAGCTTCGGCTTCTGGTTCTGCATCAGCTCCGGAGTTCTTGCGTGGCATTTCTACCAGGGGGAGCCCCTGCAGGTCTTCCTCTCTCTGACCAAGAGCTGGGGCCTCCTCCGGCCATCTCACCAAGCCATTGGCTTCCTCCATGTGGCCGGCTCTGTAAGACCATCGAGGCTCATGGCAACGGATACACCAGAACTGGAGGCAGATAAAAGCTAAGACGGCTGTGAAGCAGGCCAGCAGAATGGCCATCAACACCCAAAGGGAAATTTGGGGGTCCACCAGGGAGCTCCCAGCAGCCAGTGGACTCTTATCCAGGGTATGGAACATGGTGCAGTAGTGCCTATAAGGGAAGGCAGCCTTCTTGCAGCTGATGCACAGGAAGTAGAGAGTGGAAGGGGCGAGGTGTTCCAGCACCACAGAACTGATCGTTCGAGGCACTTTCTCCTCGTGGTGAAAGCTGTAGCGAAGATAGCCGGAGAAGATGCTGTTCCAATTGGGCCTATACATAATATGGTAATAGTCCTCCAGACAGGGCTCCGAGGACGACCAGGAAATGATGGCTCCTGTATAAGAAACGTTCCCAACCTCGATGTTCATCCTGATTCTAGAACCAGAATCAAAGTGAAAAGTGACATCCCCTTGCTTAAGTATTTATGATCATCATACCAGCATATATTACACATTCAAGATGGAGACTAATAATTGTCCCTATTATACAAAGAAATGGAGGACAAGAGGTTACGTTACTCAGCTAAGGTATAGCTAAGAAATGACAGAACAAAATCAGGGCTGTCTCATGTCAAAGCCTGAGGCCTTCAGGCCTGAAAAAGATACACTCACATCCCCCCAGCCTCATCCTGCCCTGGCTGAGATCTTTTAGGTACAACATTGTTTCCAACCCTTTAAAATAAGAAGAGAGGCAATAAAAGAAATCAGACCACCCGATTAACGTCCCTACATTAGTCACCACACGTTTGCGACCTCCAAGTCAGATAATTATATCACCTACAATATCCCTTCTGGAACTTCTGCTTTTGCTGCAAGTGCTGTGAGCTCAGTCATCTAGAACATTCTGCCCACTGCGATTTTAGCCTCCCAGTTCTGTTGCCCGTGAGAGAGGAGATTTGCGTCATCACTCCTTGGCAGCTGATTTCTCCCCAGTGCCTCTGCTCCTGTTTTATTTCTTTGTTTGTTTGTCCAAAGGCAAACATACCCAGGAAATTAGTTGTGTAGGTCAAGACAATCAGCTCCTAATACCAGCATAATTGCTACTGTTCAGTATCTCTGGTACTGTGAATATCGATGATGATACTAACCACCAGCAGTTAGTGAGTGGTTGCTGTGTCACATCTAGTATGTGTCATGCTGCATGCTCACAGGCCATAATAAATGTCACACCCTCTGAGCTAGGTCCCCATTGTATAGGTGAGCAATCTGAGGTCACTCAGCTGATAAGTAGACTCAAAGCCCCATAATTGCTGGATTTCCAAATGCAAGGCTGCTGGGTTTAGTTACAGGACGTTACCGCAAAATGAGGTGTTGGTACGCAGACCTGGTTGCTGTTTTTCCACAAATCAAATGAGCCCTCTTCAGATTCCCAGCCTTACGGCTTTGGTAAGAGAACACCATCTTCAAGATTTGGGGGTTTCTCTTAAATTCTGTCTGTTTGAGACATAGCGTTTCCCCTCCACTGAATTTCCCCTGATCTACGATTCAGGGACAGCCGTATTCATTCAACCTGTGTATGTTCATGTACAGGTCTTACCCAGCCCTATTCTCTGCCCCTTCTGTCTCACGTGAAATACAGAAGCCTTCGTTTTAGATATTAATGACCTAGTAAAAACCCATCAACCAGATTTTAACCTGAATTGGCTATGAAGCCAAATTGATTTCTATCACAAGCTGCTTTCTGTCTTCCCTGCCTCCCTCCGACCCTCTATTTTCATGCCCACTCTCCTAGAGGAGGTGGGCAGAGAGATGCAGAGCATTGAGTGATTTTTCAGTCCTTGTTTTTCTTCTCTAAGGATGACAGTGAACTAAAATGCTCAGGAAGGGGAATAGTTCCCTTCTGTTTGGTTGGAAATTTCATCCCAGAAACGCAGGCAATGAAAGGGATAAGACAGGTGTGCTCAGATCCCTCCCGGGAAGGTCATTGCCAAGGAGACTATTTGAGCTCCCTTCATCAGTCTCCTTTCTCATAAGCTCCCCCATTCACTCCACCCCACACATCCCTATAAACACACTTCTGACCACAATGAAAAGAGCTTAATTCATTACTTATAATACAGAGGCTATGGCCTTTGTAAAACCCTTCCATCAGGGGTGATCAGGAATCGCGTTTTTTTTGTCATGACTTCTCTGTTGTTTGCCTCACATCTGCTGCTGGCTGTCTTTGCAGACTGAGTTCTCTACAGCAGACATTTTTAAGAGCTTTCTGGCAAGACACTATAGCAGCATCCTCAGCTTTGGGGACCAAATCAGTCTCCCTTATTTGTTTTTCTTTCTCTGCTTCTGTTTCTAAATTCCCCCTATTTTTAGCTATTCGTATTACCATTGCCTGGCCCTCCTCCAAGCAGAGTGTGAAAGGAGAAGCCATTTCCATTTCCAAGAAGAGTCATTTATGTCCCTTACCTGATGCTCGCGGTGGATCTGGTTAGAACGCAGCCTGCAGAGGCAGAGACAGAGTGGACCAAAGCTGAAGGAATGGAGCCTTCTCCCCTCCTCTGCTCTGGGCTCTCCTTGATGTCTCTCTCGCCACTGTCTGAGTAATCCCACTGTCGCCCCCAACGCTCACATTATTCATTTCTTCAGATCAGCATCATTCACCATGGCAACCAGCAGGCATCTGTACGCACGATGCTTTCAGGGACCAGTCTGGAAAGGCTTTTGCCCACTGAGAGGAGCTCTCATTCCTTTGGCCAAAAAAAGGCAAACAGTCTCCTGCAAACTGATCCTCAGAATGGTACTGATTCTTCCAAGGCTGCCGGATTTTCTCTGTAATTGGCTGGCGATCATTTTTTGCCCCATCTAGACCCTCTTTGGACAATGGTCAAATACAATTATCAGTTATCCCACAATTTCAACAGCAATTTTATCCCTTGCCCTCCCACCCCCACTCCACCTCCTACCATCTTCTTTCTTTATTCTTGTCTCCTGTGGCAGTCTCCAGATACATGACACTGGTCAAGACTCTTATTCTCTGGGCCTCAGTTCCATCATCTGTAAAGCAGTAGCCTTGGGCTAGATGGGGATGGCAGATAGAAAGCAGGATTCTACCCCCTTCCCAGTCCTGAACCCATGTCAGCCTTTCTAAACCATCACAGCATATGTACTGGGTTGATTTGAGTCTACCCAGAACCTCAGGGTGTGACCTTATTTGGAAATAGGGTCTTTGTAAATTTAAATTAGTTGAGGATCTTGAAATGATACTGTCCTAGGTTTAGGGGGAACACTGAATCCAATGACTGGTGTCTTTATAAGAGAAAGGAGAGGGAGATTTACACAGAGGGGCACAAGGGGTAGGAGCCATGTGAAGACAGAGGCCAAGGTTGCAGTGATGTCACCAGAACCAGAGAGTGCCAGGCACTGCCAGGGCCTGGAAGATGCAAGGATGGAATCTTCAGCGGGCACGTGGCCCTGCCAGCACCTTGATTTCAGGTTCCTGGCCTCCAGAACTGTAGGATGTTACAGTGTTGAGGCGCCACGTTTGGGATCATTTGTCACAATGCCATTAGGAAACTAATACAACACTTCTTCCAGTTGGGCTCAGAAACACAGGCATCCCAAGAAGCTGCTTCCCAGTCCATCAGTTGGAGCTGAGACCAGAAATGGAAACCCTTTACTATTCCTGGATTGGATGATCCCCAAAGTTCCTTCTCTTTGAAGAACCCTGACTACTTCCATTTCCCACAAAACTCTATCTGCCTCCGCAATTCTACCCCTTCCTGGTCTCCTCAACCTCAAAAGAATTTGCTGCCAGCACTCTATTGGGGCGAGCACAGAGCACATCTGATATATGAAGAGAATCAAGTTCTGTCATCCTAAGCTACCAAGTTTGTGGAAATTTGTGATAGCAGCCCCGGCTTAGGCAGATTTAGACCTGAATTATTTTACACAAATTACGTGCTTTTAAAAGTCAGGGTTTCTTTCTCTTCTTGGTTCTCGGCCAAAGTATCCAAGTGAACCCATGAAAGTCTCCTTGTGATCCACATGAGTGATAATCAAAAAGTTCTGAAGAGTTTCCCGGTGAGTCACAGACCCTCCCCTGGCCAAGGGTCTCTGTGAGCCTTGGAGTCCCGGGATGTCCCTTGATTAGACACTTGCTCTGTGTCTTTCCCATGGCATTAGGTCTTCCCAGGGGCCTGTCTAAACTCTGCCGTAATGTGTGCTAATGGTGACTCCCTGCAGAACATGAAAGTGTCCTCTCCACAGAAAGGCCACCATGGTAGTTTGCAGGTGCCTTTTGAAAAGGTTATTTTGAGGGAAATAAAAATACCAGACTTGGGAGGCCTGTGGAGTGACGAGATAGAACTCAAGCCTTTGCCACAGAAAATGGGAATTTATTTTTAATGCTCCTGGATGCCATTTTTAATGCTGAGCTTCTTATTTGAGAAGTTGAGACACTTAGAGAATGGGAGTGAGGCCTAGAAGCCTTCCTGTTTCACAGATCCCAAGGGAAGGGAGGGCATCCTCAAACCATACGACTGACTAGAGGCAGAGCCAGCAGTGAAAAGCAGGCCCCTGACCCTGAGTCCTGGGTGCGTCCTGCCCCTTTGGCCATCACCATCCACCAGCAGCACCCGGAGGAGCCAACGCAGCCCTCGGTGCTTGAGATAAATCTTCTGGAGGCACTGGCCTCAGGAGATCACATCCCAGGAAGGCTTACTCTTTCTCCACCTTCAGGGAGGCCAGGACGGCCCTGATTGGTTTACACCATTAGTAAATTACTGCTAGAGGAAACCAGCCAGAGTGGGGGTCCCTGTGCCCTTCCTGAAGGTGGCAACAAAGGGGTGATGTGAGGTTATCTCCAGTCCCAAAGCTGGCTGGCACCCAGCACAAGGTCGTTGTTCAGGGTACAGACCTTAAAATCCCAAGGCTGGGTTTGAATCCTGCCTCTGTGGCCTTGACGGATTCCCTCATTTTTCTATACCTTGGTTAACTCTTCTATTGATGCAAATATCAAGAATACCTGTCTTACAGTGTTGGAGCAGTGTAATGAACCCATCTCTGTGAGTGCCAGGCTTAGGAACAGTAGTTACTATTCAGAAGAAAAGTCAGTGGGTCAGAGCCATTGCCTGAGTTGACTGTAGCTTCTTCATCCAGAGGCTGATATGGACAAGGTTTGCACCCTACATGATCCTTCCTTCCTTCCTTCTAAAAAAGTTTTATTTTAAATATATGTATGTGTGTGTGTATGCGCATTGTACATAAATTAAAGAATACAGAAAGACTCAAAGACAACAGTCAAATCCATACAACTCAGAAATAACAAAATGCATTTTGTTGCATTTTACATGTGCTTTATCACTTTACCCAGGTGACGACTCTTTGAAGTAGGACTCTTATCACCATTGTACACAGGGGGAAACTGAGGCTCAGAGGGGTTAATTAACTTGACCATCAACACAAAGTGAGGTTTGGCAGAGCCGAGCCATCTCCCGGTCTGGATCCCTAGAGCCGGCGCTCCTGGCCAGCCTCCCTGATGCTCCACTCTTGTGCCTGCCTTATTCTTCAGTCAACAGTAATCAACAGGAATGCTTACCTTTGCTTAGCTTCTCTTGAGCAGTAGAGACAGGACTTCACAGTTTAGTGGATTCCAGAATGATGGGAGCAGACGAGGAATTAAAAGACCTCAGAGAGAACATCCAGCCACCTGAATGTAGCCACAGAAGCAGGGAAACCATTAAATACATCTGGAGAGATGCACTCAGCGAGTGTTTTTCCTCTTCTGAGGTCCCCTGCTGTGGAATCTGGAGTCCACGTACCCCTGACCAAGAGCTCTGTCACTTAGGGTGAGGGGTGATACTAAGTGTAAAAGATGTTTAACAGCCCGGCCAATAATTGAAATTAGTATATGAGCCTAAATTTTAAATGTACTAAGTCAAGTAAATTATATAGAGTCTATCATAAAACTGCCTTCCAAGTGACATAGATTGTCATACAAATCAGCCCTTAAAGTATATCAGTAATTTCCCAATAATTTCAGTCTGTAGAAATTGTCGGTATGACCTTGTGTTTGGTGTGGTTGTCACTAGCTGAATGACGCCCCTGTCCGAGCCATGATTTGACCTCAAGGAAATCCATCATTCTCTTGCGACGCTTTTTCCATTAAGTCATATCCTTGAGACGTAGGACCCAGTGCATTGCTACATCCAGCTGAGACATCTCAGCTGGGCCCGTCCCTTGGTGCCAGCGTCCAGCCTGGCCTGCCCAGCGGAGTCTGCATCAGCCCCACTGACGGCCCCACCAGCAGTGCTACTGGCTTTGCTGTGGCTGCCCCCGCTCCCGTGGCTGCCCCTGCTCCCGTGGCTGCCCCCACTCCCGTGGCTGGCCCCACTCCCGTGGCTGCCCCCGCTCCCGTGGCTGCCCCTGCTCCCATGGCTGCCCCCGCTCCCGTGGCTGCCCCCGCTCTCGTGGCTGCATGGCACCGCCCCCCAGCTACACAACATTATTGACCCACTAGTTCAGAAGAATTTTTTGTTATTTTGCCAATTGGTACACACAGTAGAATATCATCTTGTATTTCACTTCCCTTAGGTTCCTCCTCTGCTGAATGGGGGTGATTGTACCTGCCTTACATGGTATAGGAGGCTGATCATGGCCCCCAAAGATGTCAGGTCCTAATCCTGCCACCTGGAAATATCACTGTATTTGAAAAAAGGGCTTTGTGGGTGTGATTAAATGAAGGACCATGAGATGGGAGATTATCCTAGAGTATTAGGATGGGTCTGAAATGCTATCACAAGTGTCCTTATAAGAGGGAGGCAGAGGGAGGTTACACACAAACGGAGGAGGAGCCCACACCTCAAGAGACAACGGAGGAGGCCACAACCCTTGGAATGCTGGAAGTCACCAAAAGCTGGAAGAGGCAAGGGATGGGTCCTCCCCCAGCCTCTGGAGGCGGTGTGGCCCTGCCGACACCTTGATCTTAGCTCCATCATTCTGATTTTGGATTATGGCTTTCAGAACTGTTAAGATAATTTATTTCTCTTTTTTACCAGATTTGTGGTAATTTGTTATAGCTGCCACAGAAAGCTAACATACCTGGGTATATTTTATATATGAAGGAATTATTCATAAGCTGAGGAACATTACACACTTAGGTGTCATCACATTGGTATAGGTTATTTAAAAAGCGATGACTTTGGCTTCTTCCAAAAATCTTAGCATCTCTAACTGTACATAGCGTTGGTATGGTATCGCCAGAGAGTTCCATTCCTGTTCTCCCTCTTGCCTTCTCCTCTTGCCTTTATTCACGAGACAAGAAAGGGAGGAGCACTGATTCCTGAGGGAGGCCTCTACAGCAACCATCTTGGATTTTTCAACCTCTGAGCTAAGAAGCCCAGGAAAGAAGCCAGACACTGGAGACCCAGCCTGCCTGCGGCTCACGACACATCAGGAAGAGACAGAAATGTCAGCCCTTCCTACCGATGGACTTGAACCTTTAACTCAGGACTCTATCAGTCCTTTAACACATCTTAGCCTGTGGGCTCTCAAGGAGGCTCTCAACCAGGAGGGTGTTGCTGTTATCTCCCCAGTCTTCCTTGCCCTGCGGGGATTTCAGAGAGTTGAGCTGAGCTCTCCACCTGAATTAGGAAGTCATGTTTGTGTCCCTGGACTGATGGGATTCAGATTGGTCAAGGAACATTAGAGAAATTGTAACTAAAATGGGAAAATTAGAAACGGTTTTAACTCCTCTTGGGATCTCCGAAAACAGTGATTGTGATTCCAGAAAGCAGAGATGCAGATTGCTTGCAAATTCAGTTTGCCAAATAAGTAGTCCTCAGTGATTGGAGTGGCTGGCCATGTTTACTGTCCGTGAGAGGTAGTCGCCTTATACAACACTTAAAAATGGTGAAAATGGTAGCTTTTAGGTTATGTATACATCTTACAGGGTTTTTTTTAAAGCCCATATTAATAATATTACAGGGCCCCAGCATCTGCCAGATCAAACTCACCTTATTTTCTGTCTTCCTTAAAATACTGTCTTGCCTTCAAGAAAAAAAAAAAAATGCACATCTGTGTCACGTATTAAAAATATGGTTCTAATTTCTGAATCAGGATTGTTTACTTCTTGAGATCTCATAAAGTTAGCTATTTTGTGCAGTATGCATTTAAACCAGTGAGGCATCCTAAATAGGATACATAATTAGTTTCTAAGGCAGGCAGCCTGGTAGTTACCTGAGTCAGCAGGATTGGTTCCGTGTAAGAGGTATGTAGCAAGTTTCCAATGTCTCAGGTCATGTTGCCTTCCTGTTTTTCTTTGCTAAACCTCAGAAAATGGCCAGGCTCCCATATTCCCACATTTTCTCAATAGGGCCCAGCCTCCTATTGAGCCAGCAGGTCAGATGGGTGCCCTCCGGGGGTGTGTGTGTGCATGTACTTTGCATAATGCATGTGTGCGTGTGTGTGTATTTCCTCCTGCATGGGTGTGGTGTATTTTGGGGGTGGGGGGAGTGAGGGGAGCTGACTCACTTATTCACTTAAGAGGACTTGAATTCTGCTCATTTCATGCTGATCCTTCCTGAGCTTGGGCCATCAACCGAGGCCTAATTTGTGGTCTAGACCAGAATCCAAGACTGGTGTGGGAAGGTCAACAAGAGGCCTCTTGTGTGCACTGAGTGGGTCTGTAGGGGAGTTCTTTACACCCCTGTGTGTGGTAGAAACAATTCCAGAATTATTCTTCTTCTCCACCTAGAACTGGAGATGCTGCTGAACAGTTTCTATCCCTGAATATGTTTTTATTTGCACTTGCTATGAGTGCTAAGGGCATTTGGTGCTTGGGTGGGAGGGAGGGTCGCGAATGCTAAGGAGGAATGCCCAGGAAGACAGCACTGCAGCTAGGAGCTCAGAAGAAGCGCCCCTGTCCACCCCTGGCTCAGGCAGGGCTCCCTTCTAGCCACACTGTGTTTCGCAGCCTCCACCAGGACACTTGGAGCCATGAGGGCCTCTACCCAGCACGGTCTGTTGCTGGACAGCTCCTGTTTTTATAGTGTTGTAAATATTGAGCAAAATCTGCATGTTTGATGTGTTCCGTCGGCTAGTCCCAGCTATGACCTCATGTGGGATATACAGTGTGTCGTGTAAAATCTCACCCCGTTGGGTGCACTCCCCTCTCCACGTTCCGAGAATCATGACTGCAACCAAGGCTGCTGGGGGACATTTGGCCAAGAAGTTGTATTTTCTTAGTCTTTACCTACCAGATTCTCAAACAAAGCAATATTAATGGTGGTTATCATGGTGAGTGCTTCCAACGTGCCAAGCACTATGCATCGCGCCTTATATATGTTGCCTCATTTAAACTTCCAACAACCCTATTGGAGTTCTTGGCCTAGAGAGTATAAGTCATTTGCTCAGAATCATCTAGCTAGTAAATTTGTGGACCTAGGATTTAAACTCAGGCACCACACCACCCCCTACACACCCCCCCCCCCCCCGAAAAGTCCATCCTCTAGAATCAGACAAAACAGGAAGAAAAAGTCAGAGAATCAGACAGGAAAAAAAAAAAAGTTGATTGCTTTTGTACCCGTCAGGGATATCCATTTGAAAGCTCCCTGCTGCTCAGAAATTCCTTTCATGAGATATTTGTAAAAGGGATGAAGGTGAGCTTCACTGGGTTCAGAGGAGAGGTCCTGAGTGCCTGGTGTGGATGGGGACATGAGAAGGTGGTTCTAGAAGTCAGTAAGCTCTGTCACATGCCCCCAGCACAGCCAGGTCATCATTCCCTTGTTCCTGTGCAGTCTTGAGCTGCAGCCCTTTTCAGGAGAAAATTCAAATCATGGTTTTGTTTTTTAATCTTTGAAAACAAATGTTGGCAAGTAAATCAGCCCAGTGGGTTTTTTAAATTTACATTTATATTGAGTTATAACCATATTGAGTTAAGATGCAGTCTTAATCAGTTCAGGCTGCTACAACAATACCATAGACTGGTTGGTGTACACACTTATTTATTGCCTAGAGCCTGGGAAGTCTGAGACCATGGTATTGGCAGATCAGTTGTCTAGCACAGACCCACTTGCTGGTTTGCAAATAGACTTCTCCTCACTGTATTCCACATGATGGAGAAGGAAGGAAGGAAGGAAGGAAGGAAGGAAGGAAGGAAGAAAAAGAAAGAAAGAAAAGAAAAGAAAGAAAGAAGAAAGAGGAGGAGGGATGGAGGGGGAAGGGAAGAAAGAAAGAAAGAAAGAAAGAAAGAAAGAAAGAAAGAAAGAAAGAAGAAAGAAAGAAAAGGAAGAAAGAAAGAGGAAGAGAGAGAAGGTGGGAGGAAGGGAGGAAGAGAGAGAGAGAAAGGAAGAAAAGAAAAGAAAACAAGCTCTCTCATTTGTCTTTTTACAAGAGCATTAATCCCATTCATGAGGATTCCACCCTCATGACTTTAATTACCTCCCAAAGGTCCCACCATCACAACAGGAGGTAGGATTTCATATGAATTTTGAGGGGATACAACCATTCAGTCCATAACATCCACAGACCATAAGCGTACATACAGTTTCATGAGTTTTCACAAATGTATACATCTGTGTAGTCAGCAACCCAAGCAGCATGTAGGGCATTTCCATCACCTAGATGATTCTCTCCTGCCCCTTTCTCATCAATCTCCCTCCTCAATAGAGGTCAGCCATGGTTTGTTTGGTGTTTGCTGGATACTCCTCATCCCTAGGCTGGAAACAAGAGAATACAGAATAGGACTTTGATAACAGGGCCAGAGCTAAGATGCACTCACTCAGGAGAATGAATGCCTCCCTCACCTCACCCTGTCCCAACCCTGTTGTACAGGGTGGCCTGTTACAGAGTCACTAAAATAGTTTTTACTTTCATACACAGAAAATTATATGGCCCAACCTGGTTCTGTGGTGGACTGATTCAAACTCAACTCTCAACCATTCATACGAATACTTCCAGTGTTTATTGATCATTGACTTTGGTGAACATCATGCTTTCCAATCAATTATATTTCCCTCCCTACATAAACCATTCCTGCCTCATAACATTTAGAAATCTCTAGTAACTACATAAAAGATCCCTCCCCCAGGTTCCAGTAGAATTTGTGACAGCACATCCATGCTGGGTACAGAGTGCTGCTCCTTCTCACGTTCCAAGCCTCACCGTATGTCAGCATTACCTTACCGAACGAGCTGTTGTATTATTCATCCTGCTGGATGCGGGGGTGTTCTGGTTCCTCACGAATTCTTATTATCAGTGGGTACTCTAATGGTGTTCTTCATGTATCTTTGTTATTAGAGAGTACTGTAATTGTGATGCTTGTTGTGTGAAGTTTGGAATTCATTTATGGTAGAACATACTTACTGCAGAGCCTGGGCTGAACATAATTAAATCTTCCTTCAGTGGCTCCAAAGGGAGTTGAGAATCTCGCAGCCCTCCAGAAGCATCACTACAGTTCCTATTTAATTCATGTAGAATTTCTAATTAGCTAATGTTGAATTTCCGCTAATAAAATATCAGATGTGGTCTTTACATAATTGCATGTTCCATGGGTATTAGATTTTTACAATTCCAGGTAGGAGACTACACTCAGAACTAAGCTTTGAAGTGATGTCTTTTCTAAAAAACTGGGTATGGTTTCTAATAGAACTCAGCCTCCAAAGTCCATGATTATATATAGAGGTGAAGGACATGGGCTTTGGAATCAGATCTATCTGGATTCGGGTCACAGCTCAGTTACCTCAGGACCGTGTGACCTTGAGCAAGCTCCTTACCCCCTTGAACCTCAGTCCCGTCATCTGTGAAACAGGGCTACGAACTGTATGTTTGTTGTGAAGGTTAATCAAGAATGCACATGGAGGGCTTCACAAAGCCTGGCATGAGGCATACCACAGGTTGTGGCATTTCAAGAACAAAGTCAACAATAACTCTGCAGTCTCACCAACCGAGTGAGACCAATTGGAAGCCCTATATATATTTGGTCACATATTCCCAGACAGAAAGAGATCTTAAACAAATTGCACTAATTCAGTGAAGGTGTCTCTTGGAGTCCAGAGGGCGGAGGCAGCCGGTCAGTGGCTAGGACTCTGGGCCCCCCACCCAGCAGCCAAACAGAGCGACTCTGTGTTGGTCTGTTTCACACACTGGCCCCCGTGACACTTTTCATTTGGACTGCCACTTGAAAAGTTATGAAACCACTGATTTAATCCAACGCTCTAATTTTGTAGATGAAGAAACTGAGGTTCCAAAAAGGGTAGGTGATCCCCATGCATTCAACACAGGTGTCCTGACCCCAGGATTGTCTGTTCCCAAGACCCCACCCCATTATAAATGGAGACAACAAAGAGTAGAAAACAACGGGAAGATGCTACTGAGTTTCCACACAGTTCTTCCAGCCAGTTTCAAGGACCAGAAGTATCCCTAGAAAAACAAAACCATCTGTTGTATCCCCACCACATGGCTGTTTGTCAGAGTCCTTCCTGGTTTGTGAGTGGCAGGAGCGTCTGTAAAAAAAGGTTCTCGCCTGAAAGCCCTTTCTCCACTTCTGCTGGGGAACCACTGCTCACCTAGTGGCCTTCATGCCACCCTGTGGTCTCTCCGTGACCATCTTCTTGCAGACATATTCACAGGGGTCCCCAGTGAGAGATCGCAGATGATGTCAGGTCTTCATCCCTTTCAGCAGCAAAACATCTCTCTCCAGGACTCATGACAGCATCTTTTATTTCCCAGCCTCTTACTCTGCCACATCCTCTGTTTTCCAGCCTCTCAACATTGCCTACAGCCACATCTACAGCTCCTACAGGAACTTCGTTGGGCCCCCCCATTTCAAGACCATCTGTAGACTCCTGGGTTACCAGGGCATTGCCGTGGTCATGGAGGAACTGCTGAAGATCGTCAAGAGTTTGGTAAGGAGGGGCCTCCATGAGTCCTGGTACACGCCTTCAGCTCTGTCTGTAGGAATAACCCCGGGGAATCCTGTGCCCTTATCCCTGGGTTCCTCTTACGTAGCACTCAGTAACATTTCTGTGTACCTTCTGACGCCATGGCTTTCCCTCTCACTTTCTGACCCAGAGCTTACTCACTGTACTTGATAAATGAACTCAGCAATCCTGATGTTGACCTTTAGGGCCTACTAATTACTGCTCACACACTCCGCCTATGCAGTGTTTTTGAACCTGAGCGTGAAAACTCCATGGCACATGTGCTGCCATTTTCCCCTCCTGTGCTCACGGCACATATCTCTAATCAATCACCACGCTTCTTCCCCTTGGGATTTCTTGCTAAACACTTGAAACACTGCGCTAGCCTCAAGGGAATTCTGTATCCCATTTCAAGTGTGATCATCCAAAGCTCCATTTACTTCCCCATGACACGCCGAAGTAAAGCTGAAACACTTAAACAAGATTTTCCTGAAATTTTGAGATGACAAGAGAGAAGTAGCTAAAGTAATGAGTAGCCACACCAGAAATAGGAAGCAGGATTCGCCTGCTCACCGCTCCTCTGCTAACAGCTGTGTAGAGCCACGAGTTGTTACAGATTGTGACGCTAAATCCAGAGTTAAACAGGAAAATGTAATGGGTTAAAGATGTCTGCCTTGGACATAGGAGGGATAAATGTGCAATGTATTTTCTGTGTTTAAATTAGCTAATGTGTCTGTCTCTACAGCTCCTTGGCCCATAACATTTTAGCTCTTAATCTGGATCTCATATAAGCACCTCAATCCCAGGAAAGGCTCATACCTTGAAATTGCCCTCCTGGAAGTGTATATTCCCAAGGGACTAATGAGACAGCTCCCTTTTCTGTCTCATAAAGGCCTATTTTTTGTTATTAAAGAGAATAGGGCTGTGCCCCCACATTTAGGAGAGAACCTACTCCCTCCTCTCAGGGAGCAGTGCCTTACTGGCCTAGGCAGCTCCAACTGCTATAACAAAATAACACAGACCAGGTGGCTTAAACAACAAATGTTGATTTTTCACAGTTCTGGAGGCTGGAAGTCCAAGGTCAGGGTGCCAGCATGGGTGGGTTCTAGCAAGGACCCTCCTCCTAGTGTTCAGATGCCTGCCTTCTCATTGTGTCCCTACATGACATAGAACAAGCTCACCTGTCTCTTGTGTCTTCTTATAAGGGCACTAATCCCATCATGAAGCTCCACTCCCAAGACTTCATTACCTCCCAAAGGCCCCAACGCCACACGCCATCACACTGGGGGATGGAGTTTCAATATATGAACTTTGGGGAGACACATTCAGTCCATAGCACTTACCCACAGGCTGCAACAGAACCCTGTACACCCCTAGAGCCCAGCATTTAGTCCAGAGTTACACATAGACAGCAGTGATGGATTATTCACTCATTTTGCCCTCTTTTGTCAGCTCCAAGGAACCATTCTCCAGTACGTGAAGACACTGATCGAGGTGATGCCTAAGATATGCCGCTTGCCCCGACACGAGTATGGCTCCCCAGGTTGGTGATGGGGAGCCAGGGGCAGGGGGTAGTGATAGGAGAGTAATCCAGGCCCACCCTGTGGTGGTCAGGGGCCCTGACCATCTACCTGGAAAGGTTTGCTTCTCTAACAGGCCCACAAGCTGGCCCAGCACTGGGTTAGCATCCTACCTCCTCCATTAACTAGATAGCCTTGAAGCATCTATAATCCCTCTGAGCGGTAGCATCATCTTCCCCAGTGAAGGTAAAGGATGCCTATTGGGCCTGCCTCCACAGGACTGCTGGGGAGCTAGGGAGGACAGCAGCTGTAGAGCATTTACAGCCTACTTGTAAAGGTCTTTTCTAACTCAGCACCTCCAGGATCCCTTCCTCCATTTGCCCATTGGAGGACGCAGGTGCTGCAGGTGGTGATACAAGTGACATTTCTAAGGTGAGTCAGGAAACAGGAGTTTTGCCAGTCTGCCTCTGAGCAGAGAAATCATTCTTTCCTTCCCTAATAGTGAATGGCACAGGGACTGAATCTGGGGAATGGGAATTGGGAAAGGTGGAGACGGTGAGTTTGGCACCTGGTGTTTTTTCCTAAAAACCAAGCTGTCAGGTGCTGAGTGTGTGTGATTCAGAGTAGAAAAGGGCTTGGGGACACCTAGGTGGCTCAGTCGGTTAAGCGTCTGATTCTTGATTTCGGCTCAGGTCATGATCTCATGGTTCTTGAGTTCGAGGCCCGCGTTGGGCTCTGCTCTGACAGTGTAGAGTCAGCTTGAGATTTCCTCTCTCTCTCTCTCTCTCAAAAAATAAATAAACCTAAAAGAAAGAAAGAAAGAAAGAAAGAAAGAAAGAAAGAAAGAAAGAAAGAAAGAAAGAAAGAAAGAAAAAAAAGAAAAGAAAGAAAGAAAGAAAGAGAAAAGGGCTTGCCCTTGGAAGCTCTGGTTTTCAATCATAGGTGCCCCACTTACTAGCTGTGTGACTATGGGCCTGCCACTTACCCTCTTTGACCATAATCTAAAAATAAAAGTAATAGTGCCCTTCATGGTATTGGTGTATTAAATGAGATGTTGTAGATAAAGTGCTTAACATAATACCTAGCCCTTATAAATAAGTGTTAATTCCTGTTATTAAGAATCCATACAACTTTTTGGAGGGACTGGGAGAGATTCAGGGATGCTGTATTTGCGTATGTTTGTTTTGTTCCAAAAAAGATTTGAGCCAGCCTCCTGAGTTTTCTTTAGTACTGAGCCCTGAAAGAAGTCACCCCTGGCCCACATGTAGAGAGGTAGGGGGTTGGTTTTTCGCCATCCCACTCAGGTCTGGGCTGTTGCTCTGTTGGCCCTTCCCATCATCCTGCCTGAGCAGGGTCAGTTTCCCACTAACTGTCTGCCTTCATTCCCCAGGGATCCTGGAGTTCTTCCACCACCAGCTGAAGGACATCATTGAGTATGCAGAGCTCAAAACAGATGTGTTCCAGAGCCTGAGGGAGGTGGGCAATGCCATCCTGTTCTGCCTGCTCATAGAGCAAGCTCTGGTGAGTCCTGAGCCCAAAGAAATTGGAGCGTCTCCAGGCTGGAAGGGACCCCCAGCCCAGCCAGAGACCTGAGGCCCCCCAGGGTATCCTGCTCAGCAGGCCCTGCAGCATAGACTCGTGTTGTCCCGTGCGGGGTATGTGCTACAGATCTGTTCTGCTCTCAGGCAGCTCCGACCATTTGAACCCTGGGAGGAACGCAGGCTCTGGCGTTAGACAGACCTGGGTTCCTGTCCCAGCCCCACCTTCACTAGCCACAGGATCCCAGCAATTCATCCGAGGCTTAGTTTTCCATCTACTCATTAAACAAATAACAACTGCTTGGCTGCCACAGGCCGGGCACTGCACTGGGGGGTGGAGTCATCGTCAGCCCCTGCCCTGTGTCCTGGACAGTGGCGGGGAGACTCACACTGAGCCATGTATTCACACAGAAATGCTGTGCATACATTACAGCAATGCTCGGAGGGAGGAGTGCAGGGTTTTGTGGGAACACAAAACAGAACCTGGTGTGGTCTTGGTGAGAAAGGGAGGACTTCCCTCAGGGGGTGACCAGGAGAAGCGTCAGGAATTGGCCTGCTGAAGAACCAGGAATCGTGGTCCAGGCTGAGGGGAGAGCACATAGTGCTCTCTTCCTTTGGTGTGATGGGAGACGGCCACGCTAACCCTCAGGGTAGTTTAGAGGCTGAAAGGAGACAAAACGTGCAAAGTGCACAAAGTAAGAACTAAATAACTGGTGGTAGTTAGCAGGATGAGCACAGGCTCGCCTCCCCATACTCCCACTTCCCAGGACCACACAGACCCAGGGCACCTTTTAGCTGCCTGACCATTCGGCAGTCCCCACCGTCCCTTGTGGCTTGGTCACAGAGGCTGCCTGCCTCCTTCCCATTCTCACCAGCACTCCGTGCTACCTGCTCCTCTGTGTGTGGGGTCCACAGCCCTCCAGCCACGGGGCCATGTATGCAGTGGAGTAGTGGAAGGAAAGGGAGAGGGGTGTCGCTCTGAGGGTGCATCATCTCAGCCTGGGAAGATCTCGCAGCCTCTGTGCACTCATACAGCACAGGGGTATGGAGAGCCCGTTCATTGCTGACTGCAGTTCTAGGTTGTGTATGAATAGGCTTCATTAAGAGAGGCAGATTATGACCACCCAAAGATTGTGAAGGCAGAGGGTGGTACATGCTGTGAGGGCATAAAAGGGAAACCGGGATAGAGCGTGATGGTGGTCGGGAGGGATATGCTGATTTCAGAGAGGGTAGAGCTTGATATTTGTAAGAAAGAAAAAAACCTGGAATGAGCTGGAATAGAGGGGCACAGGGGACAAGATAGGAGCAGAGGAGGGAGGAACAGGTGGCAGTCCTGGGTAGGAATTCGTTGGAGTGTTGTGAAATGGAGAGTGAGGCAGAGGGTCTGATTTACTCTTGGGAAAGGCCCTTTGGGCCTTGGGAGAAGAGCCAGCCATAAACACTCTGCGGCTGTTTGCAGCTGCCCAGCTCAGGGTTTGTCCTGGAGGCAGAAGCACATGGAGAGGGGAGGGAAAGGAAGGCACTAGGGAGGAGACGTAACAGGGGTAGAGTGAGATGAAAAGCTCGGAATAAGAACCCTAGTGATCCCTGCCTCTAACAGTCCCGTGTGACCCAGAGCGAGCCAGTTCACTCCACGTCTGAGGTCCCCACCTCTACAACGAGGACGTGTCCTATCTGTTCTCTCAGACCCTTCCCCGCGGAGAGGCTCAGAAATGCACACGGTTTTGCTCTCCCTCCATGAGGAGTAATTGCCTCTCTGTTCCCCTTTAAATAGACTCTTGAGACAGCTAAGTGTTCCTCTTTATGGTAACAGGTTTTGAACACGGTTCAGTGGCCTGTGTTGCCATGGCAACTTAGCCTTCAGAAGTCACAGGGATGAGTAGGAAACACAGTTCTGTTCAAGGCTTCAGAAAGATGAGGAGAGGCTCCAGGGGCACTAGGAGGGGTGGAGGTGGGGGAGGGCTGGCCCCTGAAGCCTCAGGCCTACGTGTCTCCTGTTAGCACCTTCTTTCATGAGGAGTTGTGACCCGAGAGCACCAATTAAGTTTCCCCTAAGAAGCAGACTATTGATGGGACTATAAGGACAGGGAAAATTTTTCTCAGGCAGCCATGCCAAGGTGGTCACTTGCATATATCACTGAAGACAAGAGGATACTCAGGATAAAAGACCTTCAGAGCTGAGAGAGACCTTAACAGTATATGTCCCCACCTCTCTATTCATGAGGGAGGAAGTGGGGAACCAGAGAGGGGAGCTGGTCTCCTGAGGTCTCATGGCACATCAGCAGCAGAGGTGGAAGAAGGAAAGCACAGGTTTCCAGCACCGACTCCAGTCCTGGCGGAGGCCAACAGAGCAAGAATCAGGGCCCCCACAAAGCTCTGTGCTACGCTTTCTACTTAGACAACTGGGGGAATCCCCAGGCCAACATAGTACTTTCTGAGATTAGAATGAGGCATGAGCTTTCTGGAGCCTTTGTGTTTACAGAACTGAAATAAAGTAAATATTTAAATGACATATCAATTGATCTAATTAAAGAACAATTAGCAAAAAAAGAAAGGGAGGGAAGGTGGAAGGGAGGGCCCTTAATGGCCATCCACAGAGGACCTTCTCTTCTTGTGGAGGACTCCGAAGAGTTACAAAGAATAAGGTGTATGTACCCACATAGAAAATGTTGAAAGACACAATGCTGAGTGAGAAAAAGCAAGTCCCAGCACAAGACACATATTATGATGCCATATATATAAAATAAGCAAAAAAGAGGGTGGTGCCTGGGTGGCTCAGTCAGTTAAGCTTCTGCCTCTTGACTCAGCTCAGGTCTTGATTTCAGGGTTGTAAGTTCAAGCCCTGCATTGGCTTAAAAAAAATTAAAATAAACAAAAAAATAAAACCCACAAAATATACTGTATTGAAAAACAAAATCTAGGGAAAAAAAGCATATCAGATAGTTCAGCTATTTTCTCCATGTATCAGGGAGTAAACTAGGATTAGGGGTCAACAGGGACTTTAATTTTATCTGGAATGTCTAATGTTTTGCAAGGAAAGTATTTTCAAGTATTACTATTGAACTAAAAATTAATTTAAAGAATACAAATAGTACCTAATAGTTGTAGGTTAATAATAACAGAAAAACTGGAAGAATATTGAAAAATACAAAGTAGGAAGTCTTTTGCTTGTTTATCTTGTGTTGTCTTTTTCTGATAGATTTGCAGTTTCTGGTTGTGGGTTCCATGTTGAAATATATGCTGCAAATACCTTCTTTCATTCTGTGGCTTGTGTTTTTGTTTCTAACAGGTTATTAATATATCATTAATGTGTAGGAAGAGAGGATATAAATTGAAAAGATTAATTACTTGTCTAAAGGTATATCTTTTCTCTTTAAGTTAGGTGCTCATAAATATTTCTCCAAATTCAGGGTGCAATATTAGTATAGAAACCCCTACACCTGTGGAGCAGGTTGCTTGCTTGGTGTTTTTAATTAAGATCTAACATACATGGAGTAACATACAGAATATGTAGAATTCTCACCATATAGACAAAGTGAATCATCCATGTTACTGTGGGTGGGCATTTGGGTTGTTTACAGCATGATGCTGTAACAAATGAAGACACCATGAACGTTCTTGCACATTTCTGTTGGTGGATCTGTGTTCTCATTTTTATTAGGTAAATTTACTAGTAGTAGAGTAGCAGGTCAACGTGTAGATCAATGTTTAGTTTCAGGAGCTACTGCCAAACTGTTTTACAAAGTGGTTGTGAGAGTTTATTCACTCATTCAGCAGTGTAGGAGAGTTTTAATTTCTTGACATCCTCAGGAACATTTGGAGTTGTCTTTTCAATGAAAGCCGTTCCATCATGGTATCTCATTATGGTTTTGATCTCCCTGCTGACCACTGATGCTGGGCCTCTTTCCATAAGGTAGAGCCATTTGGACAGCCTCTTTTGCAAAAGGCGGTTCAATATTTTTGCCTGTTTTTAAATTAAGCCCTCTTTTCCATATTTATTTGTACTTATTATTGATATATTGTGGATCCATAAATGGCAAATACATTTCTTTGGCTTGTCTTTTGGTAAACAGAAGTTCTTAAGGCTTGGTGTGTTTATCATTTCTTCCCCCATGTGGTTGGTGCTTTTGTGACTTGTCTTAAAAAATCTTTCCTACTCTACAGTCATGAAGATGTATTATCTTCTAAAAGTTTAGAGTTTTAGCCTTTTGAGGCTTAACAGACCATTAAGTCTGTTGTTCACTTGGAGTTGATGTGTGTTTAGTGGGAGGTAGAAATCCATTTTCATTTCTTCCCGATTATCCCAGCAGCAGTGACTGAAAAGAACTTCTTCTCCCTGCTCTGCAATGGCAATGCCACATGTGTCATTGATCAAGTGCCCACAAAGGGTCTAGTGGTGGCAGGCTCTTAAATATTTGTTGAGTCTACCCTGAAATGAATCGGCATTCATTAGGCATCTATTTATAAGTCCTGTTATGGGTTTTTTTTCATTTTTTTAATGTTTATTTATTTTTGTGAGACAGAGAAAGACAGAATGCGAGCAGGGGAGGGGCAGGGAGAGAGGGAGACACAGACTCCAAAGGAGACTACAGGCTCTGAGCTGTCAGCACAGAGCCTGATGCAGGGCTCGAACTGACAAACCGTGAGATCATGACCTGAGCTGAAGTCAGACGCTCACCTGACTGAGCCACCCAGGCACCCCAGTCCTGTTATGTTTTTAAAGGAAATTCTGTTAGTATCTCCTACCTAGTATCTAGTAACTAGTGTCACCTACCTGGGAAATCAGAAGATTGTCATTAAGGAAATATTCCATAGTCACCAAGTTTTTTCTCAAATTTTGTATTGTGTTTGGGCCATCAGCCCATTGTTCATTATGCTGACACACACCAGAAGAGGGCCCTGTTTGTTCATGTGAAAGAGGGAAAGCCCGGTCCCTGGGAAGAAGACAGCCTGTCTGTCTGCCTCTCTGCCTTTTATGGCAGGACCTCCCATCATCTGGGACTTAAGAGTATTCCCTGCCTTGAGCTCTGTTTATTTCTTCTTTCCTCCTTATAGTCAGAGTGGACCACAGTCAGAGTCTGGGCAGTCATTGTTCCTCTTACAGGAGGCCTTGGGCCCAAACTCATAGAACTGGGTGCCATGCAGGGTGAGTTTCACAATCTCAGCACCACTGGGATTACCCTTTGTTGTAGGGGCCAGATAACCCTTTGTTGTAGGGGCCCGTCCTATGCATTGTAGGGTGTTGAGCAGCACCTCTGGGCTCTAGCCTGTCTCTAGATGCTAGTAACACCCTTCCCAGTTGTGACAACCAAAAAGTTCTCCAGATACTGCCTCATATTCCTTGAGAGGACAAAACCTCCCCCTATTGAGAAACACTGATCTAGTGCAATCCCACATTTTGCAGATAGGAAGCCAAGGCCCCAAGAGGGAGATGACTTTCCCAGGGTTAAACTAGTGCAGGAGCTGGGGTGAGAACCCAGGATCCTTACAGTTAGCACACTCAGGGACAGAGGACCGCTCTACAAAGCCTCACAGATGATGCTGTTGGCTTTGGTTTGGGTTTTAGTTCCAGCTCCACGTCTGATCCCTCTGTCTCCTGCTTCCACTTTATAGTCCTTTCTCTTTAATTTTGTTTTTCTTATTGCATAACTTAAATAAATTCATTGCCAGAAAACCCAGAGAAGCAGAAAGAAGAAAACAAAAACCACATTGCTGCACGAAGAGAGCCACTGTTCATGTTCTGAAGGACATCCTTGCAGATGTTTGTATGTTCCAGCATATCAATATTAAATTTTTTCATTTTTTTTTTTTACTTTGTTTAGTTATAAAAGTCATGCTCACCAAGCTGAGAAGAGTGGTGATCCACATGGAGTGTGGTGGGGGCAGGCGATCTTCCACTTTTTACTTTACGTTCTAAATTATTGTACAAATTTAGTGCACTAAACACTTTTTGCTTTTTTTTCCCCCCCTGGAGAGGAGGTCCTCACACACTTAGCAGATGTACACAATCCTGATACATGAGAAGTAAAAAAGCAAATGCCTGCCCTTCACTGTCCATCTTAGACCTTGGCTCCATGTCCCCACCTGTTCTTGATCCAGAGTTCTTTTTGCCATCACCCTGACTAACGACCCCTCCGGCTACTCAGGAGTCACGATCTGTCCCTACATCCAGGCACCGCTGAGCAGCATTCCTTGGCCTTTCTGCAAGCAGCATGTCCTCCAACCCAGACCCAGAACCCAGTGGTGTTCCAGATTGAAAATGAGTCAAGCTTTGTGGAAAGAGGGCACCTCGACTCCCAGTAATACCTCTACATGCTTTCTGGTTTTTAAGTATTTTTACATCCTTTCAGACACATCCCAGTCTGGAAACCAAACCTGCTACCCTCATCAATATATGAGGTACAGAGCAAACGTGTTCTGACTGCTGAGAGTCAGGGAGTCTGCAGACCTGACTGAGAGCCCCCCATGGGCCAGGCGGTCAGTGTGTGGGACTCCAAGATCATTGGACACAATCCCTTCCCTGATGACACTGTTCACAATCAATACCCTCAGTCTGCAGCGGAGGAGTGTTAGCCCTCCAGGGGGTAGGCAGAATGATCGCATAGCTTTTAACTATTTACTTACTCAAAAAATGAGAAAGGAACTAAGCCCTCCTGTTTATTAACACAGTGTTCCAGAGTTGATCACATAAATACATGTCAGTGGAGATGTTTGCTCAAAATTATACAAATGGAAGCTTATGGTCCAAAAGGTTTGGAGACCACCAGCCGAGATCCACAACAACAAAGTGAAAAGGGGTATAAAATAATGGAATCAGAGAGGAGGGGATGACAGGACAGATTTCCTGGTTGAGGGTCATTTTTGTATCCTCAGCACATCAGTACAGGCCTATCACCTATGTCCTATATGATGAAGGGAGGGACATATCAGCTCAGTTCTAGGTGAGGATTAGAAACATACCTGTTTATTCTCTAAAATCTTCCAAGATGATGCCATTCCATTTGAGCAAGAGGCTGCCAGTCACCTTAATCCAAAGCCACCTCAGTCCTGGAAACTTGTGGCACTTGTATCATCAGCCTGGGCCAGTAATTGCCCAGAAACCAGAGCCTTGGCTTTTCAGTTCTGCACTGATGACTCTCCCAAGAGGAGACCCCAATGGATGGAAGGCCTAGATGCTGAGGGTTTGGGAGTCAAAATGCAGTTTGCTCTCCTGGGTGTTATTGGAGGGCAGACACCTGCAGACATCCGGGAGGTGGTGTAGTGGTCCCAGCCGCAGCCGCTCATTGCAGTCGCTCAGAAAACTCCTGAAACATCCATGCTGGTACTTCATCTGGCCCCAAGGTGGCCCTGGCTAAAATACCAGGCCAAAAGCTCCACCCCTGATTCTAGTGTGCCGCCAGGGTGGAGAGCCCCTGATCTAGAAGGAGTCTTCTTAACTAGTGCTTCCAGAGGCTAGTCACTGATGTGTTGTCATATTTCTTGCTGTATCTACAGACCACTGGTTGTATTGTTTACAAAATAATTTTAATTAACTTACTTTTTAACTTAAATTTATTTTTAAAGTGGGGCACCTGGGTGGCGCAGCCAGTTAAGCATCTGACTTTGGCTCAGGTCAGAATCTCATGGTTTGTGGGTTCAAGTCCCGCATCAGGCTCTATGCTGAAAGCTCAGAGCCTGGAGCCTGCTTCAGATTCTGTGTCTCCCTCTCTCTCTGCTCCTCCCCCACTCATGCTCTGTCTCTCTCTCCTTCAAAAATAAATAAACATTAAAAAAAAGTTTTAATTATTTTAAAAGGAAACTGTATATCACTTCCATTAAACAAAATCATTATCTCTTGCCATCATTGGAAAGCAACCAGAGGGACACCTGGGTGGCTCAATTGGTTAAGTGTCAGACATTTGATTTCAGCTCAGAGAGTGATCTTGCAGTTTGCGAGTTCAAGCCCCACATCAGGCTCCGTGCTAACAGCTTGGGATTCTCTCCCTCTCTCTCTGCTCCTCACCCGCTCATGCACATGCTCGCTCTCTCAATCTCTCTCTCTCTCTTTCAAAATAAATAAACTTAAAGAAAAAAAAAAGCAACCAGAATAATAAATTCAACCAAAATACAACAAAGTAATGTAATCCCAGCTGCTGTCTGCCCAGACATCTGAGCCCGGGGCCTGCCGTGTTAAAAATGGAGTTTAGCAAATGTTAGACAGGTTTGAGATATGCTGGATCTAAATGAGAGACTTTCTTGCAAAGTTGTCAAAAAGACTGCTAGGGAACTAAGAGGAAAGTAAGTTTCCCTCCGTGACCCACTATTGTTAAATATCACTTCCCTGCCTCTACAATTCCCACCTTTTAGGAAATGCCTGCCTTGGGAAACGTTGATGTGCACTTGAGGGTAAGGGAAAACTACTTTTTAAGCTAGTTTCTTGGCTGTAGATCTTTCCCAGCTGACCAGACATGGTTCTGGTCCGGAATAATGATCATTTTTCCCCCTGACAATTCAGGGGGCAGGGGAAAGAGTTGAGGTGAGACAGGGTGATATATAGCATTGTTCAAGTGAGGCTCAGATTGGTGGGGAAGGACCACACACACGTGCAGACCCAGACACGCAGAATCAGATAAGATTACGGATTTATTTAGGCAGGTTTACAAAGAACTCCTGGAAGTGAGGGCCCCACGGCACAAGAGCAGTTGGAATATGTCACAGTTGAACTTTCCACTGTTCACTGGAATCCCAGACGAGAGGCTGGAAGGCTGCTGCTCGTACTTTCTGCACAAAGCTGGGTGTGGGAAGCCTAACCTGCTCCACAGGCCCTGTATCTTTGGGGCTTAACATCAGTATGCAGGAAACACTTCACTAACGGGCTACGTGTGTCCATATAAGGAAATGTTTAGAATGCTGCACTCTCTGGTTAGGCCCTGTAACCACCCTCCCTCCGGCACCCTCCCACCAGAACATCAGAGTGGGGGTTCCTGGGGGTCCTCAGCCTCCAGTTCCCAGCTCATTCTCCACGCTCACTTGACAAAGACAAAAACATAAAATACTAGTGTTAGTGCTACTGCCTTTTGGTTGCCTCAGAACTTCGAATGTTAAGAAAATATTGTTTTCAGATTGGTTTGATGGTTCCCTTCAGGAGATCAGCTAAAACTGGTACGTAGTTTTTCATCCAGAGATGGAGCCTAAAGGTAGCATCTAATGCTGTTGTATGTGGATCCGACGTGTGTGTATCACATGACCCTAGTTTTTTTAAATATGTATCCTGAATCTGTATGGTATCCTTTATTTTTGTGTGGGTGCTTTAAAAATTTTTTTTCAATGTGTATTTATTTTTGAGAGACAGTTGAGTAGAGAAGGGGCAGAGAGGGAGGGAGACACAAAATCCAAAGCAGGCTACAGGCTTTGAGCTTTCAGCACAGAGCCTGACACGGGACTCGAACCCACGAGCTATGAGGTCATGACCTGAGACAAAGTCAGACACTTAACCGACTGAACCACCCAGGCGCCCCAAGAATGTTTTTTTTTTATTTTTTTTTTTAACGTTTATTTATTTTTGAAACAGAGAGAGACAGAGCATGAATGGGGGAGGGGCAGAGAGAGAGGGAGACACAGAATCGGAAGCAGGCTCCAGGCTCTGAGCCATCAGCCCAGAGCCCGACGCGGGGCTCGAACTCACGGACCGTGAGATCGTGACCTGAGCCGAAGTCGGACACTTAACCGACTGAGCCACCCAGGTGCCCCCCAAGAATGTTTTTTAATGTAGATGCTTACAATACTGAGGTTACACAGGAGGATAATCTTGGTTTTAGGAGTTGCATGCTGAGGTATTTAAGGCTGAGTAATGCAATGACTTCAACTTGTTTTCAGTGATTCAGTAAAACATATAGAGTCACAACAGAAATAGTAAAAGAAAAGGTCATTGTGATTCTACGTCAGGAGTATAAGGATGTGCATTGTTCTTTCAAATATTTTATATGTTCAGTATTTTTCATAACACAAGTTTGAAGAGGGGAAAAGGAAACTTCATTATGGAATCCAGAAAGTTAAGAAGAAAAAGGGTCACTAAGCAGACAAGGTCACAGTGTATAAGAAGGAAGACAAGTTATAAGGGTTTTGTTTTTTCCAGCTACTTCTTTCTGTTAGTTGGTGAGATTTATTTTTGGTAACATATGCTTAGAAACCACTTCTGACCTCATTTTTTAATTTATAGAGGCATCTTCTAGTGCTGAACACAGCCACGACTCTCATGCTGTCCATCTATTTGATTTCTAAGCAGGAAATATCAGTGTAGAATCATGGAAAGGCAGATGAAGCCAGGAAAGCTGTCCAGTCCAAACTAGAAAAAGACCCCACGGGACTTGTCAGTGGCCCTGAGAGAACTCCCAGAATGCTTCTTTCGACTGACCTCTTCCTGTGGGCCATGGTGGGGAGATTTTCCCCGTGCTTCAGGGTCTTCAGGAAAGAAAACAAGAATGCCTTTTCCCTGTGTGCAATTTAAGAGAAATTGTCTCAAACCCAGCTTCTTTGAGGGTCACTGCCTATCCATTCTTGTTAAAGGTGAAATTTACTGGTAGGTAAAGCATTGGGGGGTAAAATGACAGCTGATTTTCTACGTAACAGCAGAGGACCTTCATACAGTTATAAATCAGATCATGCTACTCCCCTGCTTAAAACTGACAGGTGGCTTCTCATTGTACTTCAAGTTCTAGCTCCCAGCTGTGACCCACGAGGCCCCAGAAAATTCAGCCATGCCTATTCCTCTAGAGTCATTCATCTTTTATTACACTCTTTGCCTGGGTGCACAATCCAGCCACACAGCAGACTTTGAAGGTCAGAGTACAGCTGAATCCTACCATCCTTGGCTTCTACCCAAATGCTTGTTGACATTTAGCCCCTTTGTGTTATAGTCAAGGGGCACCAAGAGGACTTCCCCCGACCCAAACAAAAGCATCTCTTCCCATCAGTGTCTGAAGTTCTCCTATTAGGGACTTTTCTTGATTTGAAATGTTACCTAATGTTTAAAAGCCCCAGGGGCACCTGGGTGGCTCAGTTGGTTAAGCATCCAACTTTGGCTCAGGTCATAATCTCACAGTTTGTGAGTTTGAGCCCCTCTGTGCTGACAGTTCCAGAGCCTGGAGACTGCTCTGGATTCTGTGTCTCCCTCTCTCTCTCTCTGCCCCTCTCCTGCCTGTGCTCTGTCTCTCTTTGTCTCTCAAAAATAAATAAATGTTAAAAAAAAATTTAAGCCCCAGTAAAATACAAAGCCTGCTGAGATGGGTTTAGAGATAGATAGAGCCAGTACTTTAGTAGGTAATCATTTATCAAATAATTTTGAGAAGTAAGATGGTCACCCGGAAAAGGGTGCAGGGAAACCAAAAGATTCCTCCAGGCCAAAACAAAGACAAAGACAAACATTAAAAGAGAAACTCTGTTCTGTACATAGGAAGATGTGGATAGTGTATGCTAAGTGATTAAAAATAGATTACAAAAGAGTAGATATTTTATGTCCCATCATTTAAAAACATATACTTAAATGTTATATGTATAGAAGAACCAGGCAGGATAAACCTCCACAAGAGTATCTGTGATGACCCCTGGGTGGTAGGATTATAAATTTCTTCCCTTTAAAAAAAAATGCATCTGCATTTTCTCTTTTTTTTTTTTTTTCAAAAATGAGCATAAATACTTAAACAACAAAAAGAAAGGGGCTAGAGTAGCAGCTTTAAAAACCCACCTGCTGTGATGAAACATACAGCCTGGTGTCTAGAGTTAACAGTGCTATGTTGTCTGCTTGAAAACTACCAAGAGTAGATCTTAAATGATCTCCCCACAAAAAATGGTAATTGTATGAGGTGAAAGATGTATTAACTGGTAATCATTTCACAGTCGTCAAATCGGCAGTGTGTCCAGCCATCACACTGTACATCTTAAACCAACACAGTGTTATAGGTCAGTTGTATCCAGGTAAAGCCAAGGGGAAAATCTGCCAAATTAATCATTGTTCACGGGACAACCCTTGCCTGAATTAAGTATTGGGTGAACTTCCAGGAGAAAATGACAAATAGCAGGTCAGCTAACACTTAATATAAGGTAACTAAAATGTTGGTGGTGGTGGTTTTTGGAGATCAAGGATAACAAATGTGTACCTTAAGTGCCTTTGCCCCTCTTCTAACCCAAGGCACACATTGATAATCGATCCTGCTGAGCCTGAATCTGTTGTCGAAATTGCCTCCAAAAGCAGCCACTGCCTCAGTCATGAATGGTGACCCCAGTGCCACTGCTGGCACATGTGTTGCCCACACTCAAATCATGAAAAGATAGCCTTCCTCAAGATGTTTCATTCCTTTCTTTTGAACTATGATCATAATACGTCGATTTTTAAACAACAAAGTGTATCTGCTAGGAAAGGATCCTCGTAAACAGTCGATCTCCTGGCAGCCCTTAGGATGGAATGCTCTTGGACAAAATACTGTCTTCAGAAACCATTTATAGCAGACCTGGGTTTTTGTCAACTCTGCTGGAAATCGTTAACCTCCTCCCAAAAAATAAACACAGACCCTGACAAGATAGCATTATCTCCCAATAAAAGCAAAGTGGTCGGAGACCCCTGGCAACTCGTCCTGACATTCTAGGCACTGGACTGCCCTACTTTGGTATCGAGGAGGCAACTGAAATGCCCACTTCCTGTTGGTCAGATGTATGGTCCGTATAGCAAGGTAGTATGGCAAGGCATTGGACACTAACTGGGTATCCTTAACCAGTCAGCTGTTTCTGTTTCAAGGCAGCATGATTCAGGGAGGACTGTGGGTCTATGTTCCAATTAAAACTCAGACTTAATTCCATTTTTTCCATGAATTTGCTGACTTCTCATTCCAGTGATTTGCAATGAACATCATTCCCTGGGGCCTTTGCTGTTGCATTGGCCGCATTACAAGGCCAGCCCCTCCCTCCCAACACCCAGGGCTTTGGGTGTGCAGTCCAGTGGTTGGGAAAGAGATGTGTTCTGGTGGGCAGGGTCCACGGGACCTAATGATGAGTAAGGGAAACTCAGTGAGGAGATTTGGCACCTAGTAGGTTCTAACAGGCCACTTGCAGTTTAAAAACCGGCATTCCCATTTGGAGACTTGCCACAGGCACTTGCCCCTCCTGAGAAGCTAGAGGCCTTTTCCTCTCCCTTTGATGCATTTCTGGTCTTATACTGTGCAATGGTCTCCAGACTTAGTGACACTGCCTCTTTAATTGTAAGGTGCTGTATATTCCTCTGGGTATAGACAGAGTATAAGCGAAAGAGCAGAGATCTCTCAGAATTCTCTTGCTGACCTCGGCCTGGCCACTGGGCCACCTTCCTAAACCAGACATGCCCTGTTCTTTCATTCTGCTCCACTGCTGAGTTACACAGCCTTGAATGAGACAGGAATCTTTCTGCAGAGGAACAAAGGCAGGATGTGGCCAATGCTTGACTCCCGGGTGTTCTCCTCGAAAGGGCCTATCAGAGAGCCTGGGTTCAAGTTTTGCCCCTGTACTTAATAGCTATGAGACTCCAGGAAAGTGATTAAAATCCTCTGAGCCTTAGTTTCCACACCCCAAAAATACTGGGGCTAAGTGTAAGTCTCCCCTGCTTTTTCCAAGTTTGCGTTCTGCCTTGCTTTCCCAGAAGACCTTACAACAGTACCTGTTTTCACTAACCACAAGAAATCCAAGGAGGATTTTGCTTTCAGGAAAAGAGGTGAAAAGCAAAAATAGCATTCACCCTTTGTTTTGCAGTAAGTGGCTCCAGAGCCATCATGAGTGGCCCCGCCAGAGTCCTTCCCAGCAGCTACACTCAGCATCTCAGCACCAAGCTGCCAGAGCTTTGGACTGTGCTTCATCTGTGATTTATCTCAACTTATTTGGCACGCCCCTTAGAAAGATGCGTCCTGAGGTGTCAACGAAGCCAAAGAGAGGTTGTTTTTGGGGGTCTGGGAATATTCAAAACATTTTCCATATAAATTCATGGTAATTGCTTCTTTGCTTTATGCCATTTGGCCTTAGGAAAGGTTTCGTTAGGAACGCTCTGCCTTCAGATAGTGGGGGAAACCTATTCCCAGTCCCCAGTCTTTGTGTTGAGTGAAGTGAGGAATGTAAAGTCACCGGAGCTTCATAAGCAGGCCCTCAGCTACCATGAGTCCCTTCTCTCCTCTTCCCCAAGCTTCCCAGAGGCTTTGACTCAGCCTCAGTCCCCCAACTGAGAGCCTGGCTCCAGCCTGCCTGCAGCCCTGTCAGCTCACCCCTCCCTCTCAAGCCCCAGCAAATGGTTTCCTGCTCTCTTCACACTGATCTTCATCTTGTCTCCCCTCTGTCTGCAGTTGCACTTTTCCTGCCAATTCAAAAACTGGTGCATTCTCCCCAGCCACCTCGAAGCCATCACCGTTTCCCGTCTCCTGTCTTGTCTCGTTCCTCCCAGTTCTATCCAGCCTGGGGGGATAGAACTTATCCAATGCCTGTTCTCTGAAGGAACTTTGTGTCGTTTCTCCCTCCTCCCAGTCTTCAGAGCCTTTTGTTTTATTTTCCCGAGCACAGGTGTCCTGGACTGTCTTCCCCCACTACATCGTAAACTTCGTTTAAATCTAGTTTTTCCAGTCTTACCTGTCATCGTGTTTCCTGCAGCATCCAGACCCCTCTTCACCCTGTGCCCTTGGGGTGTGTGTCAGATCACAGAGCAAGCACTCAGTGGATGTTCAGTGAAGGAAAGGAAGGAAGGGAGAGAAGGGAGGAAGGAAAGAAGGAAGGGGCAGCACCAAGTGTAGAAGAGTAGCTGTCTTCCCCGTTAGGTGGTTTGTCGGTAGACAAGGAAGTACCCAGAATTTATCAGTGTCTCCTTGATCTCAGGTGCCACTGTGCACCTTCTCTTTCTTTGGTCTCATAGAGTCAGAGAAACTGAAGTGTGTGGAAGGGTCTGGTCACCTTGAGAAACTCCCACCTTTGCCTACCCTTGCATTCATGTCATTCCCTCTCCTGGAGTCCATTTTTATCCTCATGCTGATGATTCCTAAGTTTGGATCCACTCCCCAGATTCTGGGGCCCCATAGCTTACCTCTAGTTGCCTGTTAGACATCTTCTCTTGGACATCCACAGACATCAGATAATCCACCTTACCCAGATCTGATCTCAGCTTCCCTGCCGCCCGCAAACCCACTGTGTCCTTGGACCCTGTGAACAGGTGGTGAGTGTCATTTCCCTGTCTGCACCTGTATCCCAATCTGTCACCAGGTGTCCGATGTCTGCTCCCTCCTCTCCATCTCCAGGCCCTAATCTGTCTTGATCCCAACACCTCTTTGTCCCCCACTGCCCCAATCTCTTCT
The DNA here is from genome assembly GCF_018350195.1 of Panthera tigris. Classification (NCBI taxonomy): domain Eukaryota; kingdom Metazoa; phylum Chordata; class Mammalia; order Carnivora; family Felidae; genus Panthera; species Panthera tigris. The sequence continues at coordinate 189,349,578 of NC_056660.1, read as the reverse complement.
CTCTCTTGCAGCCACAAAGTGAAACTGCAGATTTCCCTGATGGAAACCATCAAGGTGGCTGATGCCACCATTAAGATGCCTGAGCGAGGCTTACAAGATCCTTCCCCAGCACTGAAAGCTTCAGTCTAATTCAGCTGACAGCCCCTTACCAGCTGTGGTCCCTCTTGGTCTTGGGCCTTTGCAGGAGATGTTCTCCCTCACCTGTCCAGTACTTACCCCCGTTCAGGTCTCAGCTTAGCATTCATTTTTGTGGAAAGCCTTCCCTGTCATCTTCCCCGAAAGTCTGGGTTGGTTGCCCCTCTTAATGTATTACCATAGCCCCATGCACACCCCCACTGCAGCACTTCCCACAATTTTCCATTTACTTATTTTCCTCATCATTTTGAGAAACGCCATGCATCAGGTCTGCCTCACTTAATGTTGTGTCTCCAGCACCTTGCAGTGAAACTTGTGTATAATCAATGCCTATTATTTGTCGAATGACGGAATGAATGACTTCTTTTCTGCTCAGGCTATATCTGAGTCAGAATGAAAGTGTCCAGATCTTGCTTGATCTCTAGACAATAGTATGCCCATGTTCTGTATATGCTTCTTGTTGGCCTCTCATGTCTGATCAAACGTGGGTCTTCAGTATAACTGGTCCTTCCAAGAAGACTCTCTCAGTCAGTATTTGCATGGGATATGAAACACTGCTCGGATTCTCCATCAGGACCACAGACTTGAGGGCCCTGGACTGGGGCTAGATTAGACAGCTCAACCCACAGACAGCTTGGTGGGGGTCCTGAATGAAGAAGAACTCTGATAAGTTTTTAAAAAGAAAACCCCTATAGACTGGAGGGTTTTGGAACACTCCTAGGAGGTGAAGCTTGAATGGGGCTCTGAGGGATGGATAAGGATGAGGGAGGTTTGGGAGGGTGGGGAAAGAAGGAATTTATAGGTGTAAATGGACCAAATGAGTGGTTGGTCCAGTTTTTTACCTTAGTATCAAACCAGCAGATCTTTAAAAACTAGTGGCCTGCAAAGAAATTATTTACACAAATCCAAGATAGAGGTTACCTCTGGGGTTGGAGGAAGAGAAGTTTCAATAATTTCCTGTTTCTTCAGCCGGAAGCTGGCTCTTGACTCTTCATTTTTCAAGCTGCCTGTATATGTCACAATTCTTTCAGTTTAAAGAATGTCCGTAGCTATGACTAAAAACCCAGTAAATAAAGCAACAAATGATGTGATCCTATCAGATATGAGTGAGGCTAAAAAGTTTCTCACGTGGTGAGATTTTAAGTAATCTTCTCCTGTTTCTATGTTTGATCATTTTACTTTTTTTTTTTTTTTTTTCCATCCTGTATATGCATCGTGAGGGGGAGAACGTTCCACACTTCCTCAGGCTTTGGCCACCTGCACTACCATGGAGAAACAATGGTGTCAAAGTGAATTGGCCCTGGGTCTTAACCCTGTCAGCCCTACTGCTTCTTTATTTCCGTGGACCTAGCTAGGAAATGTCACTTCCCTGAGAATCTCAACGTCCTGGCATGTAGGATGGAGATCGAAAGAGCCACCTCATAGGATATCCTGAAGTGCAAAGCGGATGATGGGTACAGAGCACCTGGCACATAGTTAGTGTTCAGTAAATGCTCACTGATTCTCCTTCCCTGAAGAACAAAGCCATTATGTTGGCATAGATTCTCAGTTCTAGGGAGAAACCCTTAGAGACCATTTAACCCAACCTCTTCATTTTGTTCCATTTAAATTATTCTTAATTGTACATGATGAATCAAATAATACAGATGAGCTTATGATGAAAAACATCATTCTTGGCTCTGCTGCACCTTGCCCCACCTGTACCCCAGTCCCCAAGGCAACTTGTTTTAATCATTTCTATTTCTAGTTGTTCTCACTGTTCTCTCCATAATGCTTAATTATATGAGGATAGCTTCTATTTCTTAATTGGCACCTTTAGACAATACCTACTGACTCCCTAGTTGGATAGATGAGATTTTAGCTCATTTACATCTCTCCTCTCTCTTCTTTAATATTTGATTATGTCACTTGTTGCTTCTGTTGCTTCCCTTGTAATCAGAGATAATACACTCACACCACCATTGCTTCTCTTCCTAACATTATTTAATATCTTGACTCCTTTCTGTGAAAGATGAGGAAATTAACACCCCCAACTTGCACTTCTAACACTTCTGCCTCCTACCCCCTGTCAGCTACTTTTGCTTTTATATGATCAAAGCTGTATTTTTGTAACACTTGTATTTTCTTCTGCAACTTGTCCTTAAGTGTAGCCTAAACAAAACAAAATCATATACTAGTTACATTGTTAAATCTGCACAGATGTTTTTCCTTGCTAGACCAGGTGGCATGCTAGGATTTCATTTCCTTCCCTCTAATTCCAGCTCAAATCCCCCAAAGCTCTTTATTTTAAAGTTAAAAAAATTACTTTCAGAGTTTTGTTTCAGATCAGTTTTTTAAAATGATATATGTACAATATAGAAAATTCAGGAAGTGCATACAAGTCGGGAAAAAAAAACAGGGAGAAAGAAAGGGATAGAAAATTAAGAACACCTGAAAATCTCATCACATGGAGTACTTCTTAAAAATGTGTCATGTAATTCATACAGAGTAATCAGTAAAATTGAAGAGAAAATACTTTCCTTAGTAATAAGGGGAAACATCCAGGCCCATATAAGAAAACCCAAAACAGGAGAGATTCTGTCCTAAGTCTCAATTCCCTTTTATGCCACAGACATTCAACTTTTATTGCACATACTTACTGAGCATTTATTATCTATCGGACACTCACTGTGCTCCCTATTGGGAATAAAATACAGTTAAAAATGGACATTGTGCCTACCTTCATGAAGATGACATCCCAGTGGGGGAAGGTAGACATTAACCAGACATATAATCAGGCAAGTATAAATTCTAAAACAGGTTGCGCTCAGATGTTGAAAGGAAAAGGATGTGATTCTTTGAGGGCACATAACAAGGGAACCTGCCCAAGGCGGGGAGGTATTGAGGGGGGTCAAGAAAGTCTCCCCTGAGGGAGTGATGGTTGAATTGAGATCTGAAAGAAGAGTGGCAGTTGACTAAGCAAAGGGAGTATGGGCAAGAGAGGGGCAGGGAACGTTTCAGAGAGAAGGCAAAAATTCAGTGATGAGCACACAGATGGTGCATTCAAATAACAAACGCTGCTGTGGCTGGAGCAGAAGGAGCGCAGGCCGAGTGGGTAAGAAACCTACTACTCTCAAGGCACTTCACAAGCCAGGGGCTGGGGGGTTCCTGGACAGAGTGGAAGGCCGAGTGTGGATCCTTCAAGATAGAGATTAGATAAGGAGGAGATCGACCGTTAGCATGGGCGCCCACAGTGGAGGCTGGTTTGGCTCCCTGACACAAGCCTTTGTGTGCTCGGCACTGGACGTTTTTATCCGTCGCAATGGCCTCAGCTAAGGAATGCCAGACAAATGCCTTGTGAAAGGTGTTGTGAGGTATGTAGCCGCCTCATTATGCAAATGGCCATGTAGCTCATCCTCTGGGACTTTGCAGGCAAATGCTTTCCCACCTCTATTAGGAAACCACATCCTTCTGTCTTTCCTCACCTTCATTAACAGATTGCATGAGGAGGTAGAAAACACACAGGAAGCATGCCAGCAGGAGGTTCCCCTTGCCCTAGAGAACCCCTGACACTGCAGTTGTGGATGGAGGCGGTGGGGGGGGGGGGGGGGGAGTATGCAGAGGGGGACGGAACACTCCTGTCCCCCAAGGAAATCTGAAGTGGAAGCTCATTATGTGAAAGTAATAAAGCAGCAACATTGCTCTTGTTGTAGAGGATCCAGAACCTTCTTCCTCTTCCTCTCTCCCCTAAGGTGGCACCCAAGGTCAATTTTACCCACCTAAATTTAATAAAATAGAAAGCTAACGGTTCATGCAATGGTCAGCTTTTCTAGTAAGAAGACGTACCTAGGAGCCACTGAATTTTTTGGAAGAAAAGAAAACAAGAAAGATAGGAAAACTTGGCAGTGGAGCTATTGTAACCAACCATCTGCTTAGAATACTGCCATAGTTCCTCATAGCACTTAAGATAATATCCAGACTTCATACCATGCCTATGAACCCCTACATGATCTGGTCCCTCCCTACCATTAGGGCCTCAGTGTGTACTGTGATTCCCAGCATGGCATCACTAGGCTCCAGCTTACCTTCTGCCCCAGGGCCTTTGCACTGGAATGCTCTTACTTCATATCTGTATGGCTGGCTCCCTCACTTCATTCCATCTTCTCTTCACATGTCTCTCTCTCAAAAAGGTTTTCCCTAACCACCCACCCTTCCTCAAGTAGACCCTTCCCCACTCCCAGTCACTCTCTAGCCTATTACCCTATTTTGTTTTATCACCATCTGAAATTTTCTGATTTGTTTGTTTTTATCTGTCTCTATCAACTAGAACATAAATTCCATGAGGGCAGAGATCTAGTCTAACTCGTTCAATGTCTTATCTGCAAAGCCTAGAACAGTACCAGGCACTCCACCAATATTTGTTGGGTGAATGGATGTAATGGTATTCTCATGCTTGGAGGTTAAGTCATGTGGATAAATACATTTATGTATTCATCTAAGACAAATATGAGATAACAAATATGCATTCGTTTATCAATAGTTATTGAGAAACCATTACGTCCTAGGCACTGGGGAGAAGATACAGAACTAGAGACCACACCCCCACCCGTAAGGACCTCAGAGTGTTGTGGTGGCCAACGGGAAGAAATGTGGAAAGAAGCAAGAGACATGAGGATGTGGGGTGCCTGCATGCCTCAGTTGGTTAAGTGTCTGAATCTTGATTTTGGCTCAGGTCATGACCTCACAGTTCGTGAGACCCAGCCCTATGTTGGGCTCTGTGCTGACAGTGCAAAGCCTGCTTAGGATTCTCTCTCTCCCTCTCTCTCTGCCCCTCCCCCGCTTGTGCGCTCGCTAGCCCTCTCTCTCTCTCTCTTTCAAAATAAATAAATGTTTAAAAAAAGAGAGAGAGACATGAGGATTTAATGATCATGGGAAGTGAAGAGAAGGAAAACGAGCCCCAGGTTTTGGGCTTGGGCACATGAGGAGATGAATGTGACATTCGGTGAGCAAAGGGGGGAGGAAGGGGAAAGTCAGCCTTAGAAATGTGGAGGTGTGGAATATCCAAGCAGTGATATTTAGCAAGGAGCTGGACGTCCAAGTGGGGAGCCTGGGAGAGGTGAAAGGAGCCGCCATGGCCTTGACACATACAAACCCCCAAAACACATGCAAGGAAAACATTGGTAACCTGAATAGTCAGTCCTATGTCTATTAAGAAAATTTTATTTCTAATTAAAAAAAAAAAAACTTGCAACAAAGAAAACTCCACATGCAGATGGTTTCACTTGTGAATTCTACCAAGCGTCTCAGGAAGAAATAATACCAATTCTGCTCAGTTGCTTCCAGAATACAGAAAAGAGGAGAACTCGTCCCAAATCATCTTACAAGGTCAGCATTATCCTAATACCAAAACCAAAGACATTTAAAAAAGAAAACAGCAAATCAGTGCTCCTCATTAAAAAAGTGTAAGAATCCTCGATAAAATATTGGCAAATAATATCCAGCAGTACATAAAAAGGATCATGCATCACATCCAATTGAGGTTTATGCCCAGAATGCAAGGCTCGTTCATCACTGAAAAAAATCAATGTAATTCACCATATTAATAAATTGTAGCCTGAATGATCAATAAGCCAAGTTTTAGATTGATACGATGAAGCCGAGGACCTAAGTTTACAAATAGCAATCAAGACTAGGTGATTTGATCTAGTGGTTATGGGAGAAAATAGCTTAATTAAGAAAGAGGGAAATTTTCCCCTTTGGCTAAGACACTGAGATCAGAGTCCTTTTGAAGGATTCACTTGTCTTTCCTCTGCTAGCTCGCTTCAAGGACTGACCTATAGTGAGAAAGGAGTTTGGGGGTTCCCCTCTTGAGCAGCCAGCCTTCCAGATTTCCAAGACGGCATATTCCACCCATGCTTGGGTAAGGAAAGCCAAGGGCACTCATACTCCTCATTTTCTCAGATGTTCAGGATCCAAGAGTGCCAGAGTTGAATGAAGCCTGGGTCTTACCCAGTCCAAATCCCCACAGTTTAAAGAAGAGCCGTGGGGGGGCGTGGCTTCTCTCGGTCCTCTTATGCCATCCTCTGTTCTGAGATCCAATGATTGTAAACTGGTCCCGGGATAGCAAGCTCATTAGACCCTGTCCTCCAGGCCTGTCCTCCGCTGACTCTTCCCTCTTTTTAAGCCTTTCTAAAGCTCACGTTTATGCATAATAAGTCACCATCACAACGGATCTGTCCTAGATTCTAGTTTCTCTGATCTCACTGTTTGGTGTCTGGTGTGGAGAAAACCAAACAGACACAGGCCTTTGCATAGAATCATACGTGTCGGTGGGTGGGCAGATTGGCCAAGCCACCTGCTTTGAGCTTGCAAGCCTCATAACCAATCAGACAGACACAGGCTCTGGGGCCCATCATCTCTGTTTGATTCCTCTGTCACTCGTTTGAAATCCTCAACAAATTTCTTATAAGATTATAATGAAAAATGTATTGCACACTCATTATGTGCCCAGGACTATCCTATAAGGTTATGCTTTCTCTCAGTCCTTACAAAAACTCATTAAATAGTAGTATTCTGGTCCTCATTTTATAGGTAAATAAATAGGCTCAAAGAGATTAAGCAACTTGCCTAAGATGCCACAGCTAGTCAGTAGAAGAGCCAAAATTTAACCCTGGCTGCCTGTGGTGCTCAAGTTTTTAGAAATGAAAATTCTTCGTGGTTTAAAATGAATGTTATTTTCCCTTTTCTTTCCTTCCATCTCTGTTTGCAGTCTCAGGAGGAAGTCTGTGATTTGCTCCATGCTGCACCCTTCCAAAACATCTTGCCTAGAGTCTACATCAAAGGTAAGAAATCACTAACAGCCGCTAAATAGCCAACTTGCATTTGAACTTCATGCCCACTTAATCGCAATAAACTCAGATCTGCAGTCAGAAAAGATAAATAAAGCTTTGGGCCGCTATTTGATATTCATAGAATCACAGAATTAGAAGTGACACTCCAGGCCCTGTTCCTTGGTCCTTCTAGATCATCCCCAATGTGTTCCTGTCTAGCCTTCTTTTAATTTGTTCGAATGATGGGGAACTCACCGCCGCACAGGGCAGATAATTCTATTGTTGGACAGAGATAATAGAACGTTTTCCTTGTAGTGAGTCCCGATCACACTTTCCAGAACGAAGGAGAGCAATTCGACACAGTCCGTCCAAGTTTTGGAACACAGATACGTCACCGGTCCTCTGGGAGTTTTTCGTTCCTCAGGTCCCCCAGGGTGCCCTGAGTCTCATTTCCTGCTCTGCTGCTCCTTTTGCAGAAGGGGAGCGTCTGGAGGTCCGGATGAAACGCCTGGAGGCCAAGTATGCCCCTCTTCACCTGGTCCCTCTGATAGAGCGGCTGGGGACCCCTCAGGTACGATCCTTCTTTTTTTTTTAAGATTTATTTTTATTTATTTTGAGAGAGATAGACAGCAAGCAGGGGAGGAACAGAGAAAGAGAGGGAGACAGAATCCCAAGCAGACTCCACGCCATCAGCACAGAGCCTGACATGGGGGTCGAACCCACAGACTGTGAGATGATGACCTGAGCTGAAATCAAGAATCGGACGCCTAACCAACTGAACCACCCAGGTGCCCCAGGTACCATACTTGTATCGTGGACTCTGAGAACCAAAAGGAACTTTAGAAGGAGAGCCTTTGGTCTAACCCCCTCATTTGACAGGCAGAGAGACTGAGGCACAGAGAGAGGAATGTCTACAAAGCCTGTTAGTGGCAGGGTCAGGTCTGGAATGAGATTTGCTATTTCTCAGGCCTGAGTTCTTTCTTCTACACCGTGTATCAGCTATTCCACCCAGAAAGAAGGAAGTCAGACAAGTATCTATTGTGCTTCTATTAGCATCAGGAATTCTGTTAGTACAGGAGTAAGTTGCCTCTCAGAATTCAACCTCCACACACCCTGAGAACCAGTGATTCACTTCTGGATATCTTTGCTGGAAAAACACAGGAACACGGATGTTGACTGTAGCATTGTTTGTTAAAGCAAAAACTAGAAACAACCAACAGAGGGTTGACTAAATAAAATGTGGTAAAGTTCATTGAATGCTCAATACTTTCTATATAATAATGAAAATGAAAAACGAGATCTAGGTGCATCAATGTGTATCGATCATAAGAGCACAGTTAGGTGAAGAATGAATACAACAAAACCATATCAGTGAAGCTTTTCCTGAAAGATGGTATACTCGTAGTTCATAAGAGCGGCACCCTCTGAAGAGAGGTGAAAGAGACAGAGACGGGGCAGTGATCACAGGACACGTCAGCTTTATCTGTAATGCTCTAATCTTTTCAAAAGTGAATAAGCTCATGTGTTAATGCTGTAATTAAAATCAGTTTTTGCAGGGGCGCCTGGCTGGCTCAGCCAATAGAGCATGCGACTCTTGATCTCGGGGTTGTGAGTTCGAGCCCCACTTCGGGTGTAGAGATTACTTAAAAATAAAATCTTTGAAACAAAAATTAATTTTTACACACCAGTGCCAGTTGTTCTGCACATGAGGATGAGTGAGGCAGGACCCCTGCCTTAGAGAACTCAAGACAGTGGCAGGAATCAGGAAGAGAAAAGGGGAGGGACACAACAAGGATCTCGTGCTGTCTCCTTCCAAGTTGATTTGAGTGATCTGCACATTTTCAGGAGGCCAGGGGAGGAATTCCGCAGGTAGAGGAATGGGGCGCCCTGGTGAGACGAGCCAGGGTGGGTGTGTGTTGTTCGCCTTTGCCAACTGTTCAAAAGGTTTGGGGTTCCAGTGTGCACTCAGACTTGCATTCCATGGGTCCTCTCTGCTCGTACCACCAAAGCTGATGAGTCTGAAGGACTCACATCCTCAGCGAGGGGGCAGAAGGCAGCCTCTTCTCTCAAAAATCAGGGCAAGTATTTGGAGCACACGGCAGGACCCAATCTGCTCCGTCCTCAGGCTCCTGAGCAGCCATCACCTGTGTGCCACCCACCTCCTACTGAAAACCGTGACTCAGTGTTCAGTGGCATCTGGGTCCTTGGAGTCACCACGGGGAGAATTCAGATCCTGTGGAGTATGCATGCTTTTTTTTTTTTGGCCTTCAGAGGCTGAGCAGAGGAGTCCTCTAAAGATTTCCTTTTAGGGAGAAATCCCCCAAGCCGGCGACATAGAAATGTGTCTGCTCCACTGTTGGTGTCATCCTACAAGAATCTGGCCTCTCACATCCAGGGTTTGGCATGTGTTTCCACTTAGAAGACTGTAAATTCCTTCCCTGTTCTGGCAAACACCATTTCCTTGGGACTGTTAGAAATCTCAATTTGTCAAATGCTGAGTATTTGACCAACAAAAGCCTAGACATTCTGGAGGCTGGAGAGGAAGTGCCAGTTTTCTGTCTCCCAGCCCTCAAGGAATAGTCCAAAACTTAGTCGTCCCATAGACCAAAGAAAAGTTAACAAAATATGACCTTCCAGGCTAGCTGGGGTTCAGGGGACTCACATAATATCTAAGTGAGCAACAAGGGAGATCCTGCCACATGTTTAAAGTCAAGAGGTTTTGATGGTGTCATACTGTTTGCATTGATTTCTGGGACATAGTCAGGTGACCTGATTTGATCTCCGGTGCTACCATGGAAAGCACACTAGCCAGGGGTCCTTGTTCCAGCTTCATGCCTGAATTGATGCATAATCTACTGCTAGACATTGAATATCTCAGTCTTTGTTTCCCCGCCTGTGAAATGGGCTAATGGGTGTTTGGCTGCCATAGTTGAGCCGTCTTTCATGATTGTTGTGATGAACACAAATAAGTTAAAAGACTTTCAAAAAACCCAAAGGATGATACCAAGGATATCGAGATACCATTCTCCTCCAAAGGGCACTAAACGTAATCAAAGTGTTCTATGAAGAAATTTATTTCCACATTTATTTTCACAGATGCTTTTTCTGTTCCCTTGTTAACTCAGAAAAGAACGGCAGGAAGAGAGAGAAAAATCCACCCCCCCCCCACGTTGAGTTAGGATAGGAAAGAACTGGATGAAATGCATATGAAACACATCCCATATATATGTACATAAAACCAAGTCACAAATTGAGGGCCTTTGCTGCAAACAATCATTAGTGCACTTTTTTCAAAGCAAAAAGGAAAAAGGACATGAAAGAAAACTCACACCCTGAAAAGTATAAATGCCAACAAAGAGTGAAAGTGTTCAACCTTACCTGTAATCACTGAAATGGAAATTAAAAGACTAGGGTACAATTTTTCATCTCTCAAGTTGGCAAAGAACTTTGCTTACTGGGAACAGAGTGCTAATGAGGGTAAAAGGTACGGACTTCACGCAGAGGGTACAGAGTGCTTCTGCCTGTCTGCAGACCAGTGTGCTGCTAGGTAGCAAAAGCCTTTTAAAATATGTACACACTTCAACTGCATCGTCCTACTCCTCCTTCTAGGATTATATCCTAAGAAAGTGATCAGAGATAAGCTTAAAAAGTATTACATAGGAGGACAGTTGCTTAAGAATTGTCTGCAATAATGAAAATTTGTAAACACTTTAAAATAATCAAGTAGAAGACTCAAGGGGCGCCTGGGTGGCTCAGTCGGTTAAGTGTTCCGACTTTGGCTCAGGTCATGATCTCACAGTTCGTGAGTTCAAGCCCCGTGTCAGGCTCTGTGCTGACAGCTCCGAGCCTGGAGCTTGCTTCCGATTCTGTGTCTCCCTCTCTCTGCCCGTCCCTTGATCATGCTCGCGCTCTCTCTCTCTCTCTCTCTCTCTCTCTCTCAAAAATAAATAAGCATAAAAAATATAAAAATAAAAAAAGTGTAGAAGACTCGATAAATGATGATGTATCAATGGCCATTTTATGTAACCATTAAAAATTAGAGTACTGAAAATATTGAAGGAAATAGTTTTCTTAGATTGCTGCTATCTGAAGAGAAAAAAAGCAAGATAAACAAATTCTGTTAAATATAGATGCATACACACACTCACATACATAAACACAAATCATATATCCATGCTCTAGGAAACCTCATTTCTTAGACGTGACGTGTTACACATTTCTAGGTAATGGGGTTCATGGGAGATTTTTATTTTCTTATAATGTTTTGAAAATGTTTTTCCGTATTTATCCAAGTGACTGTGTGTTACTTTTACAGCTCCCTCCCAGGAGAAACTGTAAGGGTAAATGCTTCTCCAAGGCAAAGGGACAAAGCCCCTAAACCATTTCAGTCTCGGGCCCTTTGGTTGGTTGTAGCGGGGAGGTCACCAGAGTTCAAAGTCTGTCTACAGACTTATAAACCCATTGCTGATTTTTCCCCAACACGATTGTCGGGCCCTGGGGATTGATTCAGACTACCTAGATGCCCAGGAGATTAATTAGTGAACCAGAATTCTCTGTGTTAACTGATGAAGAGGAATATCCATGACTTGAGAACAAATATGGGTCCTTTATTTATTTACTGAGCACCTTCCCTGTACCAGGCCCTCTATTTCTGAGTGGAGAGCCCTTTCAGGGTCCAAATACCAGTCTAGAGCGTTGCCTGGTAAGAACAGAATGAAACACCAGGTTCAGGATTCTTTTGAAGACACTTCTAGCCAACTGTGACAAATTAAATGGTCTCTTCTCTGCTCAGGAGCTTTCTCTGCCTATAGAATCAATATGAGTCAGCCTGAATCAGGGCTCCCTCTCCTTCATGTTTGAAACACAAATTTGTCTTCCCCAATTTACGTTTTTTTTTTTTGGGCTAGACTTCTTTCAGTTTATAGTTGTCATGACAACTAAGCCCATAGCCCATTTTCCTAATGGGCTCCAGCATTGTGTTTCCTGATTTATTTCCTTCTGTGGATTAATTTAGAGATTGCTCTCCTTCTAGGGGCTCCAGCGTGATAGCTTAAAGGGAGAAGTCAGGTAGGCCCCTTCCAGGCACTCTGTCACATGAGCTCTCTGGGGAGACTTCCTTCTGGAGAGCTGACCCCGTGAGTGCCATGTGGACCTCTCCATCTCAGAGACCAGTACTCTTTAGCCTTGTCCCAAGATTTGGAGACCTTACTTTGACCTTAAATGTTAATGTCTATCTACCATTTGCAGATGGTTTTGAGATCTCTACCCCTAGACATTTTTACTCATAATGCAGACAGTAATGTGTTTTGATGTGCTTGTCTAGCCGGCTGATTATTAGAGATGCAGTAACGAGGACCTACATGTGAAGCCAGTTTAAATTATTAATAGAGATAGTTTACAATGGTTAGAGGATTTCTAATAGGAGATGATCCTGTAAAATCAGTGGCAAATGTTTAAAGAGTAACATATGCTTTTTGTAGAACATTCAACTGTACAGAAGTATTTAAAGTAAAAAGTGAAAATCCTGTGTGCTTCGCCAAGCCTATCTGCTCCCACAGTTGACATTTCCTTCTAAACTATTTTATACACACACACACACACACACACACACACCCCACATATAGTTTTGTTTGTCTATGGGATTGTATGTTGTTGATGTGTTTAATAGGATTATAGTATACATCCTTTTTTGAAACTTGCTGTGTATTCACGTAATAATTTAAGCCATAGATCTAGACTAGGGTTCAAATCCAAGCTTTTACCGCTCACTGGCTGCCTCTCTGAACATCAGTTTCTTCATCTGTACAACGGGGATAACAGTGTCAGTGTTTCATGGGATTGTTCCCTCTTTCATGGGGTTGATGTGAGGTGTAAGTAGCTTAGAACAGGCCTGACGTGTTACACACACACTCAGTGAGTGTGAACTGGTAGTAGTTTCATCTCAGTCTTTGCAGTGGATGCATGACATTCCATGATGTGATAGACCTGGATTTTTTTAATGGACTCTTCCTCTTTGATGGCTCCTAGATTTTACTTACCACAAGTAAGTCTTGCCACAAGACCCCCTACTATTGCACTAAGGTTTACAAAGTTAGTGCCCTGCTGTGGGTAAATGAATCCCAGGTACAGCCAGCTGTAGGATTTGGGAATCCCCCATGAGAGGTGGAAGACAGGGTCCGAGGTAAGGCTAGAAGGTTTATGCACTCTTCTGTTCCCAGCAAATCGCCATCGCCCGGGAGGGCGACCTGCTGACCAAGGAGCGGTTGTGCTGCGGCCTGTCCATGTTTGAGGTCATCCTGACGCGCATCCGGAGCTACCTACAGGACCCCATCTGGCGGGGCCCACCGCCCACCAATGGCGTCATGCACGTTGATGAGTGTGTAGAGTTCCACCGGCTCTGGAGTGCCATGCAGTTCGTCTACTGCATCCCTGTGGGGACCAACGAGTTCACAGCCGAGTGAGTACCCTCCGGGAAGGCTGGGTCACCGCCCAACGTGTGTGTCTCCCCCGACCAAGAGTCACCAGGCTACCAGAGCTCACCCAGAAAGGTGGGCAGGGGCAGATTGTCCAATAGCTGCTCGCTGAATACATAGATGTGCCAGGTGCTGGACAGACACCAGTACTGAGCAAAAGTAGCTGGTTCCTGGCCTCATGGGGTTTACAGGGCTGAGCAGAGACAACATGCATAGACATAAGGCACATTGAATGAGGTTGCTTGGCAGGAAGGGCAGGAAGGGTGACAGGTGCCCGAGAAGAGAGCGGAGTGAGTTTTTGGAATGTAAATCACACAGTAGATCTGAGCCTTGAACATTGCCTGGGATTCAAACCTTAGAGGGGAGGAGAGGACATTCCAGGAAGAGCAACAAGTGGTTGGAGGCAGAGGAGTGTGTGCGTGAGCATGTGCCCTGGGGTCGAGGACCCCTCAGGGCCTGGTTTTTCCAAGACCGGAAGCTGCCCTGATCATGTGGGCAGGAGGGAGCCCTGCTGAGGCTTTGTCACTGAGAAGCCCAGTGTCCACCTCACCCCTCACAAAATTCCAGGATTCATAGAAAAGAGAGCAAGGCCTCCCCAGCTGAGGTTCATGCCCTAACTTGCTCACACAGTCCTGCCTCATGAGGCCTACACTCCTGAAAACCAGGAAGCCTTCTAGAGTAATCCAGTCCTACCCCCAGAGAAGACAGAAGCAGATTCCAGTTCTTCCTTCCCTCACCCAGCTACACACACCAAGAACAGAGTGGTGAAGAAGACAAGTCCTGTCCTCCTGGAGAACAAGCAAGTGAGAGGCAGAGAATCCTGGAGGCAGTGGTGGTGGGAGTGGGCCGGGAAAGCTGTTTTCAGAGCAGCTGCTGGGCCTTCCCTTTAGCCATGGTGATGGAGAAGCAGGGAAACCTGCCCATCAGGCTGCAGCTGCTGCTTGAGGACAAGAAAACAGCAGAGAGACGACCCCACGGCCTCCAAAATCGCCCAAGATGCTGCTGCGTGCAGGAGGCATGCAGGCTGAGCCTCACCAGCCCAGGAGGACTCACAGCTCCCCCCCGCCCCACACCAATAGTGTCTGCTCGTCCGCACACCGTGCCCCATCCCTGCCCTCTGAGCCTGCGTGGGCCACTTGGTCCCCTGGTTTGAGATGGTCCTTCGCCTCACAAGCATTCCTGTAGCTCCTTTACAGAGAGGTCAGACACATTCTCATCTGAATTCTAATCAGCCACGTAAATCTCAAGGACTGGTTGAATTTTTTTCCCTGCAAATTTGTTTTCCGCAAAGGTGATTTTTCCATCAGTGGCTAATAGGCTGACACCTCTTTGTGGTTAGGAGGATTTATAACGTAACCACGGTCCCTGGAACAAGTGATGAACGTATGCTCACATCTTTCCTTGTACCCACTTTACAGATGAAGAGGATTGACCCAGGGACGGGCTTGCTCACTGTCTGTACTCCTGGCCCCAGAGCCCTCCCCCTGCCCTTCCCTGCCCCTCACTCTAGCTGCTTCCTCTCCCCACTCCCAGGCAGTGTTTTGGTGACGGTCTGAACTGGGCCGGCTGCTCCATCATCGTCCTGCTGGGCCAGCAGCGTCGCTTCGACCTGTTTGACTTCTGTTACCACCTGCTAAAAGTACAGAGGCAGGACGGGAAGGATGAGGTCATTAAGAATGTGGTAAGCAGCTCATGGTTGGGGCCAGGGAGGCGGGGCCGGGCCTGACAGGCAGGCTTTCATCTGAAAAGGAGGGTGAGCTGCTTGTGGAGGCCAAGTCCCCACACCACAGGTAGGTACAAAGATGCTCAGTGGCCGGGGACCTTCTTATAGAAAGCCATGAGTCACTTGCTCATAACCTGCTGGGATGAATCAGGTCACCCCGCAGGGCTGGGCCGGGCTCCAGACCTGAATTACCCCTTCCCTGTGCCAGTCAGACTGCTGATACAGGTGCCTCATCCACACAAACTCTCACTGAACACAGAAGTCGTACAGGCACGGGGATGGGAGAAACGCGGCCGTGGAGTAAGCAGGGCCGCTGGGGCGCACTGACAAGGGCTGTCTAAATTGGGCTGAGGGGACAGGTGGGGAGGGGTGGCCAGAGAAGGTGTCTCATGGAGACAGCACTTGAGCTGAGTCCAGAATGACCAGCAGCCAATAACCAGGCAAAAAATGGGGTGCAGCGTGGGGAGGATGTTCCAGGCAGAGGGAACAGCCATAGCAAATGCACAGAGACATGAAGATGTGTGGCTGGAACAGAGCGTGGGTCTCTAGGACTAGCTGAAAGGAGAAGGAAGCAGGAGCTACCTCATAAAGGGTGTTTGTTTTATTTGTGTTTGTTTTTTGCCACTGTGGTAGAACATACATAAAACATCAAAGTTGCCATCTTAACGTTCTCTAAATGTGTGGTGCTGTGGCATTAGGTACGCTCACTCTGTCACGCAGCCGTCACCACCTTCCATCTCCAGAACTTTTTCAGCTTCCCAAACTGAAGCACTGTTCCCATTGAACTCTAACTCCCTAGTCTCTCCTCCCCCAAGACTCTGGTAACCACCTTTCCACCTTCTGTCTCTAGGATCTGACTACGCCAGGGACTCACATAGGAGGAATCATACAGTATTTGTCCTTTTGTGACTGGATTACTGCATGTGCTCCCGGTTTACCACGTTGTAGCTTGTATCAGAATTTTCTTCATTTTTAAGGCTGAATAATATTCTAGTGTATGCATATACCACATTTTGTTTATCCATTCATCACTGATGAACCCTTGAGTTGCTTCCACTTTTTGGCTATTGTGAACATGCTGCTGTGGTCATGAGTGCACAAATATCTGTTCAGGTTCCTGCTTTCATTTCTTTTGTATATACCTAGGAAGTGGAATTGCTGGGTCATATGCTAACTCCATTTTTTTTTTTTAAGTTTATTTATTTTGAGAGAGAGAGAGAGCATGGGCCGGAGCTTGGGGGCAGAGAGAGAGGGAAAGAGAGAATCCCAATCAGGCTCCACACTGTCAGCACAGAGCCCAGTGTGGGGCTCAGTCCCACGAACTGTGAGCTCATGACCTGAGCCAAAATCAAAAGTTGGACACTTGACCAACTGAGCCACCCAGGCATCCCGCTAATTCTATTTTTAATGTTTGAGGAACTGCCATACCATTTTCAGTAGTGGCTGCACCATTTTACATTCCCACCAGCAATGCACAAGTTCCAGTTTTCCCCCATCCTTCCTAGCCTTTGTTATTCTCTGGGGTTTTTGGTAATAGCCATCATAATGGATGTGGAGGGGTATCTCATTCTGGTTTTGATTCCCATTTCCTAATGACTGGTAATGTTGAGAATCTTTTCATGTGCTTATCAGCTGTTTGTTTATCCTCTTTGGAGAAATGGCTATTCAAGTCCTTTGCTCACTTTTTTTTTTAAGATGTATTTTATTTTTACAGAGAGAGCATGCATGCAAGTGGGAGAGAGTGGCAGAGAGAGGGGGAGAAAGAGAGAGAGAGAGAGAGAGAGAGAGAGAGAGAGAGAGAGAGGGAGAATCTTAAGCAGACTCCATGCTCAACATAGAGCCCAACACAGGGGCTCGATCCCATGACCCTGGGATCACGACCTGAGCCAAAATCAAGAGTCAGACGCTCAACTGACTGAGCCACCCAGGTGCCCCTTTGGCTCACTTTTTAATTGGATTGTTTTTTGTTGTGTATATATATACATTTATATTTATATATTCTGGATATTATGTATATTTATATGTTCTGGATATATATTCTGGATATGTTTATATATTCTGGATATATTTATATATTCTGAATATTAGTCCCTTATCAGATACTGAGTTGCAGATACTTTCTCCCATTCCATGGGTTGCCTGTTCACTCTGCTAACAGTGTCCTTTGATGCAAACAAGTTTTTAATTTTGATGTAGTTCAGTTTATGTTTTCTTTTTTTTTAATTTTTTTTAATGTTTATTTATTTTTGAGACAGAGAGAGACAGAGCATGAATGGGGGAGGGGCAGAGAGAGAGGGAGACACAGAATCTGAAGCAGGCTCCAGACTCTGAGCTATCAGCACAGAGCCCAACGTGGGGCTCGAACTCACGGACCGTGAGATCATGACCTGAGCCGAAGTCGGACGCTTAACCAACTGAGCCACCCAAGCACCCCTATGTTTTCTTTTATTACTTGTGCTTTTGGTGTCACATTGAAGAAATAATTGCCAAACTCAGTTTCATGAAGCTTTTCCTCCATGTTTTCTTCTGAGTTTTATAGTTTCAGCTCCTATGTTTAGGTCTTTAAACCATTTCAACGTTTGTTTTTGGTTTTTGGTTTTATGTTGTGTAAGGTAAGGATCCAGCTTCATTCTTTACATGTGAATATCCAGTTTTCCCAGCACCATTTATTGAAAACACCATACTGTCTCCATTGAATGTTTTTTTGCACCCTTGTTAAAAATCCTTTGACCATATATGGAGGAGTTTATTTCTTGGCTGTCTATTCCATTGATCTGTGTATCTGTCTTCATTCCAGTGCCGTACTATTTTGATGACTCTAGCTTTGTAGTAAGTTTCAAAACTCACAAAGAGTTTTATGGCCAAGTTAAGATTTGATTGCTAAGTTCTGGAAACCCATACAAGGCCCTTAAGCAAGAGAGTGACATGATCATTGAAGCATCAAGACCCTGAAGCCCAACTTCACTGAACTCTTCTCTTGCTCTTCCTTTTTTTTCCCCTCTGTCCCTTCCTCCTGCCCCTAACCTGCACATCCCTGTCCTTCTGCAGCCACTGAAGAAGATGGCAGACAGAATTAGGAAGTACCAGATCTTGAACAATGAGGTTTTTGCCATCCTGAACAAGTACATGAAGTCCGTGGAGACGGACAGCTCCACCGTAGAGCACGTACGTTGCTTCCAGCCACCCATCCACCAGTCCTTGGCCACCACCTGCTAGGCGGAAGGTCCTGCAGACCCTCGACCTGGAGGAGAAGAAGCAGGAGAGAGAAAGCCATGGCCAGCCTGCAACAGGGTCCTCCTGGACAGCATATGGGATAGGCCTGGACACAAACAAGAACCTCCCCAAACACATCTACACCTCCCAAGGGCTGGGCCTGTGCATGCTCTCCCATGACATCTCCATGGTGGTTTCTCCATAGCGTAAATGAAAAAAAAAAATCAAAAGAAACAGGGCAGTATGTGCTTTTTCTTTTCTTTTTTCCCCTCAGCTGTATTAAGAGCCCTAGTCTCACCCCTTCTCCATCTCACAGCCCCACCCCACATCCATGGTTGCTTCTCAAGACCTCCTCCCAAATGGTGACCTCCTACCCAGTGCCCACACGTGACCTCAGAAGTGAAGTCTCAGAGCTGGAGAAAAGAGCATGGCCGTACCCCGAGATACCAGTCTGAGCTGACAGGAGTATGTCCACGTACCGACTCCCTCTCCTCCTCTGGCTCCCTCCCCGCATTTTCCAAGGTGACATCTCCGCCTGCTCTGGGTGCCAAGGATTCTAGCACCCACAGCAGTCATGGACCAGACACTGAGAGCCATGAGAAACAGAAGACGAGATTCCTGGTACTGACACCATGATAGATGGTGGTGGCCCTGGATGTCCCTGGACTCCCCAAACCCCACTCCCCTCTCAGGGTGCTCCTAGAGAGAACTCAGAAGTGCATTCATAATCGTATCTTACTTAGTGAAGTTATGGTAGGAAGATGGTCAGGCTTGTTGTGCAGAAACAGTATTTATTAACACAGCCAGGAATTCTATAGCCCCAAACAGAAAGCCATTAGACCATCTCAGCTTGGTGAGGAGGCGGTTCCTTTATTCATCAAGCAAATACTGTGAGCACCAAGCTGCACAGGGCAGTGGACACTGGGGATGCAGCATGGAACAAGTCAGTCATGCACTGCCCACCGCATTAGCCAGTGACCAAATTAGGGACAGCTTCTCTGCACAGACTCTTTCATCAAGCAACACTCCCACGAGAAAGAAAATATTAAGGGGTTATTTCAACAGAAGCCCAAAACATATTGGAGTCAGGGAGGTGAGGAATATAAATAACACTTGTCAATGAGCTTTTAATACCAGGATGCACTCCCAGAAAAGGAGTCCTGTTCTACTGAATCAGTACTTCCATTGTCCTAGAAGCTGAAAGATTCCTAGGACATTTTATCTTTTACTCTCAACATCCTTAGTTCTCTTTAACTTAGATTTTGAGGCCTGGGGCATATCGCACAGGGGCATATCTATGTGCATTTCTCAGACTCAACCAAAAGTCTGCAGAATCTCCCAGTGAGCATAGGGAGACTGGTTAGAAGGATGGAAGGCTTTCAGAATGGATGTCTCATTACAGAGCACCTCTTGCTCAAAGAAGCCTGGGACCCTGAGCTTGTAAGAAAATAAAAGTGAGACATTTGATATCTCATCCCCAACCCAGGGAGGAAAAGAAAAGTGAGAAAAATAGAACAATAATGATCCCCTCCCTTAGGGTGGATGAATGGAAATGGTTACCATTAACAGATGGCCCATTTTAACCCCATGGAAAGAGCAAAACAGTCCATAGCAAGAGGTTGTGTGATACACTGTGCCCACCAGGGAGGAAAGAAGGGCTCATCAAATGTGGTCCAAAGGCCTATATCAACATGTCCTGAGATTAGCACATTGGATGCAGATTCCTGGGCCGTACCTCAAACCAATTAACCAGAGTAAGGGAAATCTGCACTATCCACAAGCCCTCTTTGTTGTACTGTTGCACAAGGAAACCTGAGGACCAATGCTGTAGAGGGTCTTTCCACCACTAACTTGGGCTTTGAGCTCCTTCTGAGCCATGAAAGAAAATATCTGTAGGGTAGGAAAGTGATTCAGGGTGGACCGGCAGATCCTCTCATCCTTAGATGCGACTTCCTATTCTGATTTTTTAATTTTTTTCTTCTTGGTGACCATAGATGCGCCAAAGGCAAAAGGGAGAGGCTACACACACCACATGATAGAACTACATGGGGAACACACCTTCAAAACGCACCAAAAAAAAATCTCTAAGCTGCAGAGAATCTTCAGTCCTGTCCGGGGACAGTGGCTCTTTCAGATAGGTGACTGGCTATTAAGTCCTAGAGATTATTCCAAATCCATGATCATTGCCTTTGTGGAGATTTGGGTCATCCATTTGAGGAGACTGCTATTTCAATAACCTGTCCTTCCAATTCTGCATCTGTAACCCTGAATTTGACCCCTTGGGTAGAATCCTATTATCCTCAAGAGACTTGATCCTGGTAAATTGAGGTCTTCACCTAAATGAAAGACATTTCATTTCCCTGGCTCGCCAGCAACATTTATTTATGAATACCAAACAGCTTTAACATTCTTTCCTCCCTGGTATTACTGCCTCCTTTTGATTTGATTTTTTTGTGTGTCTAAGAAGCAGGAAAAAAAAATCTTAGGTTTTAAAAAGTTTAAAAAAAATTGTTTCAAAAACTGTCAAATGTACCATATTTGTATTAAGAGTTGTTGGGAATTTTTGTACAATGAATTTACATTTATTTATGGTGACTTATATTTACGCTTGTGATCAAATCATGATGTTAAATTCTTAAATCATATTTGCTATGCAGCTGAAGATGATATTTTGCTTTGTATTTTGGGGTACCTGTGTTGAGTTGATAAACATTTCCATCTCTACATCTCCATTAAAACTGCTTCCAAACCAGCATCTTGGTCTTGATTCCTGGTCCTGTTCCAGGGCTCCTTGATCTGTGGAAGGCCACATGAACACCGATGACTGAGGAAACAGTCTGAAAGAGAATGGAAGGTGATAAAGGTATAGCTGGTCATTGTGCCCTAAACTAATGGCTGGCTTTGCTTTCTCGCTGGAGGCATTACCTTTACAAATTGGTTTATGCTAGATAAGATACTGGCAATAGTTGCTGCTCTTCAGAATTCCATGCTCTCACTGAGTGATCTCTATTTTAAGAGGAAGGATGGGAACTAATGTGTGCAGGCAGCATGCTAAGTCCTATTCTTCCATTCCTTTGAATCAGCCACAGTCACTTTATGTGCTGTATCCCACCTTGGACAGACAGGCTGTGCAGTGTGTTCACTTTCACACCGTTGCTAAGTGACCACTCTGATTTGAACCCAGCTTCAAAGCCTGAGCTTTTGCTGTCATGCTAATGGACTGGTCAACCAGTCCCGACCCCAAAACTAGACTTCAGGCCACTGGACTTTTCAGGGCTTTGGGTGAGGGAGATTGAGCAGAGCCTGGGATCAGGAGGAGGCCCGGCATGGTGGCAAGGGAGTTACCAGGCTGAAGGTACCTCTCACACTCCTCAGAAAGGATGACACCAGAAGAACACTACAAAGTTGTGTGTGAAAACTGACACCAGTGTGTGGAGTCTCATGTTTTTCACAGCAGCAGCTTTCCCAAAGGCCACTCACAAAGACGAGTCCTAGGTCATTGGTGACTCCCCCTCGCCTGTGGCCTGGGGTAACCCTCTAATCTCTCAGGGCCTCCATTTCCTTATCTTCAAATTGGACAAAATGATCTGAGGTCCTTTCCAGGTCTAATATCCTGATTTCAGGTAATGTCCCAGTGGCCTACATTGAGGGGCCTACTTCACAAACTTGAAGACTTTCTCAGCCATGTGTTGCCACTTCCAAGGATTCTCATCATTAGAGGTTGTACATTTGAGCTGGTGTAGTTGGGGCACGGTTGGTATTAGTCCTGAAAGATGCTCAGTGGTAAGAGGGTTCTGTGGTCACATGGACGTGGGGAACAGCTCATGCTGTTTCCCTTCTCGAAGATCTGCAATGCTCTGAGTCCTGCAGCCTAATCAGCCTGGAATAACACCACATCACGCAGTGACCATGACTTCGGAAACCCCTTTCTCTGCAACACGAATGATCCTCTCATGGAACATACCTTGAAAACTACTGGGCTAAGAACATGGACGTCTGTGTTAGATGCAAACAAAACAACAAGCACCAAAAACTCCCACAGGAGGGGTGCGTGGGTGACTCAGGCGACAGACTCTTGGTCTCAGCTCAGGTCATGATCTCACAGTTTGTGAGTTCGAGTCCCACATCGGGCTCTGTGCTGATAGTGCTGAGCTTGCTTGGGATTCTCTTTCTCCCTCTTTCTCTATGCCCCTACCCTATTTGCACTCTCTCTGTCAATAAATAAATAAACTCAAAAAACAAAAGACTCCCACAAGAGAAGGACCACTGACTTCACAATTTGTGAAGCAGGGACCTGCCAAAGTACTGAAGGGTTTCAGATGGAAAGGGGAAGCATTTTCATGATGGGAGAGAATAGGGCAGAGGAGTGTATTCATTTGCTAGGGCCGCCATAACAAAACACCACAGACCACGTGGCTTAAACAACAGAGATTTACTTTCTCACAGTTCTGGAGGCTAGAAATCCATGAGCAAGGTAACATCAGAGTCGGTTTCTTCTTTTTTTAATTTTTTTTTTAAAGTTTATTTATCTTTGGGGGGAAGGGGCAGAGAGAGAGGGAGAGAGAATCGCAAGCAGTTTCTGCACCATCAGCACAGAGCAGGGCTGGTTTCTTCTAAGCCTCTCTCCTTGGCTTTTAGATGCCAACTTCTCCCTTGGTCTTCACATGGTCTTCCCTCCGGGTGTGTTTGGGTCCTGATTTCCTCTTCTTAGCAGGACGCCAGGCATATTGCATTAGGATGCATTCATGTGACCTCATTTTACCGAAACGACCTTGTTAAATAAAGGCTCTGTTGTCAAGTACAGTCCCATTCCGAGGTACTGGGGGTTAGGATTTTAACATAGGAATTTGGGAGTAGGGGACACAATTTGGTTTATAACACCAGAGAAGAGGAAGGCTAGATCTGAAAAAGTCATTGCCTCTGGGGACCCTGAACTTGTTCGAAGGCTGGGATGCCATTGCTTTGAGAAACACATCTTGAATACTATTTGCAAAACTATGTAATCAATTATGGCCACAGACCTAAAGGAACTTCTGGAGTTGTAGAAAGGATTTTTAAAAATGCACATAGTGAACAAGAATGTAAAGGAGAATATGTTGATTCTAATAATCACTAGATTATTTATTTATTGAGTTTTCTCATGCCAGGCATCAGAAAAAGTGCTCTTAGGGGTGCCTGGGTGGCTCAGTCAGTTAAGGATCTGACTCTCGATTTTGGCTCTGGTCACGATCTCACGATTCATGGGTTCAAGCCCCCATCAGGCTTCGTGCTGGCAGTGTGGAGCCTGCTTGGGATTCATTCTCTCTCTCTCTCTCTCTCTCTCTCTCTCCCTTTATCTGTCTCTCTCTCTCTCTCTCTCAAAGTACATAAATAAACATTTAAAAAACACAAAAAATAAGTTTTTATTCACTTAAATATCACAACTTATAGGAGGTAGGCACTATTATTTGCACCCACTTTACAGATACAGATACTGAGGCACAGATCTCAAAGAGGGTAAGGGAGGGAGCTCTAGAATTCAAAGTCCAGTAAGTCTGGATCCAGGTCCAAGGTCTTAACCCCTAACCATATAACAATATACTTCACAGCACTTCTATCCTAAGGGATCTCGAGAGACAGGCACACCAAATATTTCTCAAGATCAGTGGAAAGAGAGTGTTTTTCCAGCTGGGGCTAAGATGGAAAGGGTAAGGGCAATATCAAGGAGGACTTCATGGAAGAGGTTCCATATCTTCCTAAACTTGAAAAATGAGAATCTGAACACAAGGAGATGCACCAAGAGATTGAAGGGAAAGAATCTACCCACATCAAATATTGGCCAAGAAAAGGCCCTGACCCTTAATGGCTTAAATTAGGCTAAACACGCCACTGTCCCTAGCTCTACACTTGACCAGGCCCTGAATGTCAAAGTCCTACAAAACGAGGCATTTATTGAGTAGATTCATGCATCATGCGTCTGTGTCACTGGCAATCTGATACTCAGTGCTGCTTCAGCACTGGTAGCCCTAAACATCCACTCTGTGCCCAATGCCTTTCAGGCCTCAGAAGAACCTTTCCCTGATTGCTTGCCCATGTCCTAAAATGCAGAAGCCTACAAGTGTAATAAAGTTTTGTGCATTGTGCTGCCACTGATACCAGGGATGCGTCCTGCTTGGAAAGTGGGGAAGCTTGAGGCCCCTAGGTGAGGAAAGAGGGCAAGCCAATGAGAATGGCAATTTTAACCGAAAATCCAGGAGCATTTTTGTGCCACATATATGAGCACACACAGCTTGAATTTTTTACTAGAGAACATGGCTACAACTGTGCCTCTGATGATGTCCCCTTTTTTGAAACAAAAAAGATTATGTACACTAGTTTATGGAGCTGTTGTTCAAAGCTAGAATATTTGACGAAACACATATCAGATTTCACATTATAAACCACTCGCAGACACTCAATGGAACTGCTGACAAAATGCTATTAAAGTAATTGGATTTTTTTTTTAATTTTTTTTTAACGTTTATTTTTTGAGACAGAGAGAGACAGAGCATGAACAGGGGAGGGTCAGAGAGAGGGAGACACAGAATCTGAAACAGGCTCCAGGCTCTGAGCTGTCAGCACAGAGCCCGATGCGGGGCTCGAACTCACGGACCGCGAGATCATGACCTGAGCCGAAGTCGGCCGCTTAACTGACTGAGCCACCCAGGCTCCCCAAAGTAATTGGATTTAGTTTAGACAAAGGTAAAAGATGCACTAAAACTTTACATAAAGGCCCAGAAGATCTCACAGAGTGAGTTGTGTTCTTAAGGGAAAATAAAATTCATTGTGAATTTACGTATCTATAGTTATTTGGTCTGAACAATTGCTTACTATTGTTAACATTACAAAAAAAAAGTCATCTAGGTTTGCTGAATTTGCTTCAAGGGGACTAAAATATATTTTTATAAATTTTAGAGAAATTGGCTTTCCTAAATGAAAATGCATGTGAAGAATGCAACAAAAAATGCCATTCCAATGAAATATAAAGAAATCAAAACAGTGAAACAAAAAATATTTTGCATGATTAAGAAGATTCACATGCAAATAATGTCAAACTAACTTGTTTACAAACTATTTTTTGGCCATTATAGGTCAGAGTATAGTCCTGAGGAAGATCAGAACAAACTGAGCCACATACTGCTTTTAGGGAGGTTTCCTTATAATATCCCAGAACTGAAAAACTTGAAATAACAGAAATACTATATGCTCCAGAAGTTGCTTTAAGAGACAGTGAAAATCATTTCATAAGGAACGCTTATATAATAAAATTTATATAATAAAATGAAAATGTTTTGTAATATTTTCTGTTACAATAATTATATGTGACCCCCTATTTACAGTAGTTGAATGTAATATGTAAAATACCTGGCCTAATTTTTCATCTAAGTATTGCTTTAAAAATCCTACTGATGGGGGCACCTGGATGGTGCTCCTGATCAGTCAGTTAAGCTTCCAACTTCGCTTGGCTCAGGTCACAATCCCAGGTCTGTGGGTTTGAGCCCTGCATCAGGCTCTCCACTGGCTGTGTGGAGCCTGCTTGGGATTCCCTCTCTCCCTGTGCCCCTCTTCCTGTGTGCTCTCTCTCTCTCTCTCTGTCTCTCTCTCTCTCTCGCTCTCAAATAAATAAATAAACTTAAAAAAAATAAAAGAAGCCACACCCTAAAAAAATCCCATTGATGATTTCAGGTGCCACCCCTTATCAGAGCAGAATTTCTTCAAATTGAAATTAATAAAAAAACAAAGAGTTATAGTGACTTAAGAAAGGTGGTCTAATTTGAAAATCTTGATCATAGTGTTCTCACCACACCAAAATGGAAAGGTAACTATGTGAGGTGATGAATGAGTCAATTAACTTGGTTGTGACAATTATTTCACAGTGTACACATATATCCACACATCACATCGTACACCTTAAATATATACAATTTTTATTTGTCAATTATATCTCAAGAAAGCCAGGTGGTGGGGATCTTGATCATAAATATATACAATTTTTATTTGTCAATTATATCTCAAGAAAGCCAGGTGGTGGGGATCTTGATCATAATATATAATGTTGCTAAAATGAAGGCAAGAAAGATAAAATTTCTAGCATAAATGCATATTGACTTATGGATGACCTATTTGTTTTATCCGTTCACACATCATTGGCCCAACAACAAAACACCCAGGAATATGAAAATGATAATTCAGTCATCTTAGATAGTTGTGCCAGCTTCCAGTCGTATAAAACCCACGATGTGACATATAACTTCTTTTGTGTTATAAAAGTATATTTCATTGTTAGAAAGAGCATATTTTCTAATAGTTCAATAGTGTGATTTAGAACTTTTAATTATTTAGAGACATATGATATTTGGCACTTTTGACCCAGACCCTGCAGATGGTTGGAGGCAGTCAGTTCTGACTCTCCCTTCAGTTCGCCTAATGTGAATAAAGACGGAGGGAGAAAGGGACAAAGACCCATTTGCTTCCCTCTAGGCAAGGAGGAGAATAACCAGCCCCCCAAACCAGTCCCCACATCCCCATCTGGTTTGATTTACCCTGATTTCCTCGGTCCACTCCCCTCTCAGCCCACCCCCTCGCTCCCAGATGTGGCACTGTCTCACTTGAGCTTCCGGCAGAATGGGGAGAGTGGAGGGTTTCCCTGGGAAAATATGCTGTGAGATGCTATCAGAGCTAAAAATATGCAGGCCTTAAGCTCCGCCTTCATTAGTCAGAATAAAACCCAGGGATTTCTGCCTTCTGGAGTTTCAGACCAACGAAAAAGGGGGAAATCAAAGAGCCTCCTCATTGGGGCTTGGGGCTTTTCTCAAACACTTTCTACCAAGGAGCCAGACCCTGAGCTGGACCCGTAGGTGGCTGCCCTGGGCAAGGGGCTGGCTCTCAGCAGGACGGCCTAGGGTGCACCCATCCCTGGCTACCACATACTCTCATTTAATCGGCATTCCCATTTTATACGTGAGGACTCAGACTCAGAAAACAATAGAAGTTAACCACACCACTGGCCTTTTTCAGTTCATCCTGGACTCAGGCTCTCCCTTGTCCTCCCGATGCTCACACTGCCCCTGCCTGCCAGGAATGCTTGCCCCTTCCCCACCCCGCCTCCCTGTCTTCCCAGACTAAGGCTCTCTGTCATCCTTCAAGTCAGGCTTCACATGCCCTTCCTCTTGGAAACCTAAGTCCCAGGTGCTCTGTTAGATACTCTCTGTGCATTCTGTACTTGACCTTCTTGCCATTTATCAAAATTGTGATTCAATGTGAACTGCATGACCATTTAATGAATACGGTCCATGAGTGGGGGGATTGAGTCAGTCTTGCTCACCCTCATGATGCCTGTGCTTTTCACAGCAGGTGACAGACACATTGAACGTGTGGCATCTTTGTCTGATGAATGACTCAATTCCCCTGCCCCCTCAGAAAAGCTTGCCATGTAATCGGTGTCAACAGGTTAGCCCGCCTTAAGACAGCAACTATGGTAAAATGGAAGAGAATAAAGCACTAATTGTCTGGTGTGGGCGGTAAGCATTATAGTTGTCCTATACAGGGTCGTAGCGTCAACTGTGGAGGTGGACTAGAAGCAGGGGGGACAGGGACAAACACAAGAAAGAAACAGAGTAGTGGATGGGCATGAGGCGTAGGGCATAGCCTGCAGGCAGAACCTGCTGGTGGTTATTTTCTCCATCTTTCTCCCTTCTCAGCCAAGAATGAGGATGAAAGAGACTAGTTAAATTTTGGTTGTTGAGGGGTGCCTGGGTGGCTCAGTCGGTTAAGTGTCTGACTTTTGATTTCGGCTCAGGTCATGATCTCACAGTTCATGAGTTCGAACCCCACATCAGTCTCTGCGCTGACAGAGCACAGCCTGCTTGGGATTTTCTGTCTCCTTCTCTTTTCTCTGTCCTTTCCTCGTTCACTCTCTCTCTCTGTCTCTCAAAAATCATATAAACATTAAAAAAAAAAAAAGCTCAGTGGCTGAAAACCCAGCTCTGCCAGGAACTAGCAGATTCTTAATCTCTCTAAATATTAGTTTCCCTATGGATTAAGAATAGTAACAATGGTAATACCTACTTCTGTGGTTTTTGCAAGGATAGAATAATATTACAGTATTTCACCCTTATCTGCCATTTTGTTTTCCATGGTTTCAGCTACCTGTGGTCAACTATGGTCTGGAAGCAAATGAGTGTCAGGAAGTCAATAGGAGCCTAACACTACCCCACAGTGCCTACGTCATTCACCCCACTTCATCTCATCACATAGGCACGTTATCATCTCACATCATCACAAGAAGAAGGGTATGTACAATACAAGAAGGTATTTTGAGAGAGATCACATCCATATTTATTATAGTATATTGTTATAATTGTTACATTTAATTATCGTTACTCTCTTACTGTTTGATTTATAAATTAAACATTATCATAGGTATGTACTAGGAGAAAACATAGTGTATATATATAGATACTGGGTTCAGTACTACCGGTGGTTTCAGGCATCCACTGGGGGTCTTGAAACATGTCCCCTGTGGTTAGTGGGGGACTGCTGTATGCACAAATCAACTAGCACAGCTCCTGGCACATTGTCAGTGCTCAGAGACTGGCACTGATTCGGAAAAGAAGGCTCAGCCAGCCAGGGTCATTCATTTTTTCCTCTGTAGCCAGGGCCCTATTTCCCTCTCTCCAACCTGGGTTTCCACTCAGGACTCCCCAGGGAAGGTCAAAGCATCTCTTGGAAGATCTCATTACCCCTTCTCCTCACTCAGTCCAACGTTATTTTCCAACAGATTCAAGAATGAAAAACCTAGAGGAGGGAGAAAAAAATCAGTTGGAGGATACTATCCCAGAAATCATGAAGCCAGGAAATCAGACTGGGTTATTCCTAAAAACCAAAGGAGAGAAGGCAGGACCTATTTTCCCATCCCAGCCCTTTTTTTGAAAGGCCCATTCACTTAAAGAAACCCAGAATTAATTCATAGGGCCTGGAGCCTGTGGCCAGGGGTCCCTGAATTGACCATTTCCCACCCCAACAGAGGGGAAGGCCAGCCTTTGGGAGGCCTTTACTGTCTGCGGTTGATTAGTTAACTGTCGTCACCTGCAACTTGAAGTGTTCCCAACACCCCAGCTAAGCCCAGGAATGCTTCCCATACTTCCTCCTCCCTTGCTGACAAAGAATATGCAGACCAAAGAGTACATAGGACCAGGTATCATGAGACCTGGGTCTGGTCTTAGTTTTTCTAACTCGGGCCTCATTTACTCCATCTTTAAAATGAGTATGATACCCCAGATGACCTCTAAGGACTCCTCCTGCCCCAACAATCTGATGTTTTCCAAACTGAGACCACAGATGGGAATCTCCGCCTGCCTTGGGGGAACTGGCAAGGGAAGAGGATGCCGAGGTTCTATAAGGACTGCTCTAACCTCAGGAAGTTCAGGGACAAGCTCTGGGGGTTCATGGTTGCCCTGAAATAGTAGACACACATCTAGGTGCATTTTATTTTCCTTCTCAGAGAGAGTGGTTCATAGATAGCCTCAAACTCTCAAAGGAATCTAAACAGGTTAACAACTTCTGGCCTAAGAGGATGCAGCCCTGTATTAGTCTCATATTGCTGCTTTAGCAGATTACCACCAATTTAATGGCTTAAAGCAATATAAATGTGTTATCTTACAATTACAGACCTCAGAAGACCAACGTCTTCCAGCATGGTCACTAGGCTCAAGTCAAGATGTCAGCAGAGCCAGTTCCACCTGGAGACCGCAGAGAACAATCCTTGCCTCTTGCAGCTTCTAGAGGCTGCAGCTCATAGCCACATCACTTCTGTCTCTGCTTCCCTCCTCACATGCCCTTCTCCTCTGACTCTACCCCCCTGCACCCTCTTAAAAGGACTCTAGTAATTACATCGGGCCTACTCGGATAATCCAGTATAATCTGCCCACCTCAAGATTCTTAAATTAATCACATCTGTAAAGTCCCTTTTATGATGTAAGGTAACAAATTCACAGATTCCAGAGATTAGATGTGGCTATGGGAGGAGGGGTAAATTAATATTCAGCTTAGCACAAACCCTTTGGGAGGAAACATTTTATTTTATTTAAATTTTTTAAACACTTTTATTATTTATTTTTGAGACAGAGAGAGAGCATGAGCAGGGGAGGGGCAGAGAGAGAGGGAGACACAGAATCTGAAGCAGGCTCCAGGCTCTGATTTGTTAGCACAGAGCCCGACACGGGGCTCAAACTCACGAACTCCGAGATCATGACCTGAGCCGAAGTCCGATGCTTAACTGACTGAACCACCCAGGTGCCCCAGGAGGAAACATTTTAAATAATCAAACCCTTTGCCCCAGCAATTTCACTTCCAGAATTTCTCCTACAGGTGTAACTGTCACATGTGTAAAACCCCATGTTCAAGAAAGTCTATTATAGCAGAGTTTATAATACTGAAACCTGAAAGCAACCTGTCCTACTGATAATCAGTAAAAATGTAACTAAATAAGTTATGAAATATTCATATATTAGGATATTCTAAAAAGCCGCATTTTAAAAATAATAAAGTATATTCATATATACTAATAAGGAAAAGTCTGCCAGATACATTGTAAGGTGAAAACAGAAACTTGAAATCCAATCTGTATAATGTGATCCCCTTTTAAAAAAGGGTTTGTGAGTATGTGCGTGTCACTTCTGGATAGATGCTGAAGAATCTGTTAGTGGTGGTGACTGACTCTTGACTACAGAACAGCCAGAGGGGGGCACCTGGGTGGCTCAGTCTGTTAAGTGTGGGACTTTGGTTCAGATCATGTGCTCATGGCTTGTGAGTTCGAGCCCCGCGTCAGGCGTTGTGCTGACAGCTCAGAGCCTGGATCCTGAATCGGACTCTGTGTCTCCCTCTTTCTCTGCCCTCCCCTCCCCATGTTCTGTCTCTCTCTCTTTCTCAAAAATAAATAAACATTTTTTTAAAAATTTGTAAAGAAAGAAAAAAGAATAGCCAATGGACTTTTATCCTTTATTTTATACCCTTCTGAACTGCAATTTTTTTAAATTAAAAGTTATTATGAGTTGTACAATTTAAAACCATACATTTAGGGGTGGGGTGCCTGACTGGCTCAGTCAGTAGAACATGCAACTCTTGACCTCAGGGTTGTAAGTTCAAGCCCCACATTGGGTGTAGAGAGTACTTTTAAAAATAAAATCTTTCAAGAAAAAAAAAAAACGACATACATGTCAATTGAAACTCAGCACTTTGAGCAAAAAAAAAGGGGGTAGGAGCAGGGCCACAGCTCTGAGGTCATCCTTAGGAAGTTAGGATCAGGATGCATAAGAGAGAGCACTAATCAATGTCCCCTTCCTGTAACTTCGACTCCCATCCCCCTCCTGCCCCTACCCTCTCCTGCTACTGGAGCTAAAAGGAAAGTTAGTATACAATGGTGGAGCCTTGGTGTCACACAGGCTCAGGGTTGCATTCCAGTGCCTCCACTGACCAACTTTGTGGTCTTGGTCTTAGCCTAAGTAAACCTCTGTGTGCAATGTTAGTACCAATAACCTCATAGAGCTGATGCGAGAGGTTAAGTTAGGTCTTTAAGTGCAGCACAGGGATTAGCACTCAAAGACTTGAAGCTGTGATTATTAGTAAGACTGACTTAATCAGAGAAGGCAGTAAGAGCCAGAGAAAGGACTTCAATTTATCTTTTTACTTTTTTTTTTTTTTAAGAGAGAGAGAGAGAGCAGGGGAGAGGGTCAGAGGGAAAGAGAAAGAAAACCTTGAGCAGGCTCCATGCTAGCATAGAGCCTGACACCGGGCACAATCCTACCACCGCGAGATCATGAACCAAAATCAGGAGTCGGAGGCTTAACCAACCGATATACCCAGGAGCCCTGGGACGTCAGTTTAGTTCAGCGTGCCCATCTTGCGTGTCTTGGTGCCTCATGTCATCAGCATTGGGGGTGTCAGAATTAATAAAACAAGACTGTTTCCAAGTTGCCTGCATGTGGTATGAGAGATGGCCACCTAAACAAATAGCTCCCATACAAAGCAATAGGTGTGACCACATTGTGTGTCCGCAATGGTGGTAACATTGAGAGCAGTTATCTCTGCCTTGGTTAGGAAAGGTATTGTGAAGAACTCCAGAGAGTCTTGGCAAAATTTCCCTGGGTCATTGTGAAGGCTGGAAACGTTCTATGTGGTATCTGGATGACAGCTTCAAGGTTGTACGCACATGTAAAAATCCATTGATCTTCACACAACATTTTAGCATTTGCTCACTATTCTTTATGAAGGGCAGCCTCAATAAAAGTGTAAATTTAAAAAAATAGGATTTTTCCCCCTTTAGCCAAAAGCTAAGGGTTATTAACCTGAGTCCCCGTGAAATTCAGTGAAGAGTATGTATAGATAGGTGGGGGCGTCTTTCTGAGGCAAGTGTTCACAATTTTTGTCAGATTCTTAAAGGGATGTGGGGGCCTTTAAAAAGTTAAAAATCACCAGTCAGAACCTTCCCTAAAATGAGGACCACTCACTGGTGGTTCTGCTAGGGTGTGTGACTAAAGGTCTGACCACTCTGTACAGACCACGTTTTCTGGGAACGCAGGACATGAGATGGAGAGGCACATATTTATTGGACTGATCGCAAAACAAACATCTACATATTTCTTTGTGGAACTAAATGCAGGTAATTATCACCAGTAGATCTTTAGCTCAACTGGGAAAAAAAAAAAAAAGGCGTGGCTTTTTATTGGCCCAGCGCGTTGGTCTGCAGCCAATCCAGAGGCGAGTGGCTCTGCCCACGCCCCAACCCCCAGCCCCATCCCCATCCCTATCCCCATCCCCATGGGGCAGAGGTCCTCTGGTGGAGGGGTAACTTAGCCTCCAACCCCCGACCCCTTACAAGCAGTGAAGAAACCTTAACCCACGCTCTGGATTCCTTTAGGGCTCTTCATCCAGTCCCGGCTCACAAACCAGAATTTCCAGTGTGACTATGTTGGCAGAAAGTTAACATGCAGCCGAGGCAGAGGCCTGGGTGCCCACTGCGATGGATCTGCCCACGGGGACAGGCCAAGTCTCCTGGTCATTGGTCTTTCTCTTGGAAGGAGACAGATGGGAGAGGTGCGGCTCAGTAAGTGGAGGCCAGCAATGAGAACCCTGGAGTGGCAAGAATTTGGAAACTGAAACCTCAGCCCCTAAATATATTCATCAGTTGCCTATATTGAGTGCTTATAGGATGTTACCAGGCCTTAGGCTATGCAAAAGCTTTACATAAAAGACTGGGATCCGAACCAGAAAGCTGAGGTGTGAGTAGCAGGTTGGCCATGTTGTAGCTGTGTTGCCCTGGGCCAGTTGTGTACTCTTTCAGGATGTGTTAAGACCCTCCTCTGTAATAATGGGCTTAACAGCAGTACCAACCCTAAACTCAAGTGTAGCTTCAAGCTAGCCCCTATCCAGACTTCTGATTTTTTAGAAAATTGAGATACAATCCATTTACCATAAAATTCATCCTTTACAAGTATACAATTTAGCAGTTTTTCTTATACTCACAAAGTTGTGTGACAATCATCATCTAATTCTAGAACATTTTCATCACACCAAAAAGAAACCCCATATCCATTAACAATCACTCAACATTTCTGTCTCCCCACCCGCCCCCACTCAGTCCCCACCACTCCAGCCTCTGGAAGCCATTAATATACTTTTTGCTTCTATAGATTTACCCATTCTGGATCTTTCATATCTTATGTGGCCTTTTATGTCTGACCTGTTTGAGCATAACGTTTTCAAAGTTAATGTATGTTGTGGCATGATTAATGACCTTATTCCTCTGTATGGCCAAATAATACTCCATTGAATGAATGTGCCAAACTGTGTCTATTTATCAGTTGGTGGACATATAGGGTGTTTCCACTTTGGGGACATTATGAACAATGCTGCTATGAACATCTGTGTACAAGTTTTTGTGGGGCAAGTTTTGTGGGACAAGTTTTTGTGTTTTCACTTCTCTTGGGTATATACCAGGAGTGGATGATTTCATCTTGTATCACTCCCCCCTCCTCATCAAAAGGGCTTTCCTTCTGTCCCTCAAACAAGCCAAGCTTGCTTGCACCTCGGGGCCTTTGCACTAGCCGTTACCCCTCTCTGGAAGGCTCTTCCCCCAGATTTTTTAATGGTTCACTCTTTGTCAATTGGATCTCAGTTTAAATATCACCACCTCAGTAAAGCCTTCCCCAACCATTTTATCAATCATTCTCAGCCCCTTACTCTATTTTCTTTATATTGATTATCATACTCTGATTTGTTATTTATTTGTTTGCTTGTTTGTAGCAAGTCTAGCCCTTCTGGAATGGAGGCTCCACGAGAGCAGGACCTTGTCTATTATGACATTAGTTATCCCAGGCTGTGAGAACAATGCCTGATATGTAGTAAGCACCTGTCAAACATTAGTTATTACTACTTGCTACCTCACAGCAGAGTCAGAAAGTAGGCACCCTTATTATCTCCATGTTACAAATGAAGAAATGCAGTCTGAGAGGAGTTAAGTGGCTAAAATCAGGAAAGTAGAAAGGGTCAGAGCCTGACTCAAAAGGATCGTCTGGCTCAAAAGCCGGTGTCCATTGCATGAAGCTTGCTGCTTACCCCAGCTTTTCTTCCTGGACCTGTCTTAGCTTTCCAAAGTGACAATTCCAGCAAGGATTCCTCTGAGCTTAGACATGAGACAGGGAGAGAAGGCAGACATGTGGAGACTGTTGGGTCGGGCAGCACTAAGAGGACTGTCCTCAGGGGAAGGTGGGTAGGAGCACCCCCCCACCCTAACTCACACCTTCTGGGAACTTCAGTTGGAGAAAGGGCTCCCAAGAGCTGCAACCCCTGGCCTCCCTCCTGCAAGGCCCTGGTCAGTCCTGGCAGCCAGAAACAGTCTCTCTAAAGTAGCAGACCCCACCTGCAGTGCAATGAATACCCGGGTGAACTCAATTTATGCAAATTCTAGTAGGAACAGTGGTAATTAACTACCTGCTTTATGCCAGATGCTTTTCTTATATTAACCCACTGAATCCCCCAGTTTGCCTGATGAGGTATATGCCATGTTGTCCCCATATACTGATGAGGAAATTGAGGCCCAGGGAGGTTAAGTAACCTGCTCAAGGACACTTGACTAGGGAATGGTAGAGGCAGGAAATAAGCCCAGTCTGCCCAACTCCAGGTTCTGCTTTTAACCACTCTACCTTGCCTGTGTCTCAGTGGGGAGTTTGAGAATAAGGCTTCTACCCTTACAGCTGTATGATTTTGCATAATCCACATAAGGTCTCTGGTGTTCAGTTACCTTATCTGCACAAATGGAAAAGAATCAGCTTCCTTCCCAAGTGTGTTCTTTAGAACTAGATGTTAACAGGTGTTATGTGGGGTGGGGCATGGGAATTCTATGATCAGTGGGATTTGGAACACTATGGGTTAAACTAAATTGAGCAGGATTCTTTACAGCAGGACTTCTCAGTGCCTTTAACATGTCAATATGCAATGAGTATCTCCAAGAGGAGGGTTGAGAATGTGGCATTTCCCAAAGTTTATTGAACACGAGACAATGTGGAGTGGTGTTTCATGGATCACAGTTTGGGAAACACTGATTAAAGAAGATTTTTTCAGGAGAAAAGTAATTTTTCCTGAAAGGTAGAATTCTCTTTCCTTTCCCTACTTGTACTAGGTGGGAAGAAAGCGACTTATAGACAGACACTCACCAACTCCTTCAGGCTGGTAGAGAAGCTTTGGGGCATTTAGCAGGAGATGAACCCATTTACTGAGCACCTACAACACGTCAGCTCTGGGATTATGACTTAGGTTGTCTCTTGTGATTCTCAAAACAGACCTTCGAGGTAAGTTTAATTTAAGAAGGCAAGGGCATCTGGGTGGCTCAGTCAGCTAAGTATCTGACTTTGGCTCAGGTCACCATCTTGTAGTTCATGAGTTCGAGCCCCACATCGGGCTCTCTGCTGTCAACATAGAGCCCACTTCAGATTTTCTGTCCCCCTCCTCTCTCTGCCTCTTCTCCACTTGTTCTTGCTGTCCCTCTCAAGATAAATAATTTTGTTTTAAAGGCAGTATAATGTTGCAAGTGAAAATGTTGGCTTTGGGCTTGGATAAACAAGAGTTTGTGTCTTAGCTCTGCCATTTGATAGCTGGAGCTGTGCAAACTTGTGCAAGCCACCTAACTTTTCTGTGCCTCACTTTCTGTAGCTGTAAAACGGATAATACAGCACCTACATCATATGGTAATGTGAAGATCTGCTGTTATAGCATACAGAAGCACTTACATAGTATCTGCACATAGCAAGTATTCAGTAGGAGGTAATTTTATTATCATTGTCATCATCATTATCCCTGTTTCACAAATAAGACAGATGAGGCCCAGGAAAGGTAAGTAACTTGCCTAAGGCCACACAACCATTGTGTGTGGGGAAGCTGAGACCCATATACAGCCCAAATCTGCTTTTCCTCCCCAGAAGCACTGAAAGAGGCTGAGCTAGTCACAGGCTTGCAAATAAAACACTCTCCTGTCAGCCATCTCACGTGGAGTGCCACTCGGGAGTGTGTGGGAGTTTCCCCCTTGGACACAGATGGTATCACCATGCAGGAGTATTCAGACCCACTTGCAACAGTGTGACTGTGCCTCAGGACCCTTACAAAGGAGCCTGGAGAACTAGGGTCCTGAGCCCACAGGCGTCCCTTCAACAGCCTCCCCATACAAGAGCCTCTTCTGGCCTTTCTTCTGAACCCCAAACCAGTTCTGTGGGAGCATCCGTGAGAAGAATGACTGATGTGAACATTGTGTGCTCAAGAGGCCACACAGCCACCCCTTCCCCCCCCCCCCCATCAACCTGGGATCTTCCAAGTCCTATCGTGGGTGGAGGATGTCTCAGTGGCTGCTACAGGGAAGGGGGCAGCAGGGAGACAACACGGAGGCCAAGGTGACAAGTTTCCAGGCTCCTGCCCTGAATCAATGAAAGAAACACCTCTTGAGAGACATTTTTGTATTGTCCTTCCATGTAACTTTCTGTTGGGGAAAAAAGTTTGGTACCCACCCCATCTCATTTAAAAAAAATAAGCTTTTAAATAAAAGCTTTACATTTTTTTTATTTTTTTAAGTTTATTTATTTATTTTGGGAGAGAGAGCGCAAGCACAAGTGGGGAAGGGACAGAGAGAGAGG
This sequence comes from Panthera tigris, assembly GCF_018350195.1. Classification (NCBI taxonomy): domain Eukaryota; kingdom Metazoa; phylum Chordata; class Mammalia; order Carnivora; family Felidae; genus Panthera; species Panthera tigris. The sequence goes on along the minus strand of NC_056660.1, from coordinate 189,312,029 downwards.
GAGACACAGAATCCAAAGCAGGCTCCAGGCTCTCAGCTGTCAGCACAGAGCCTGATGCAGGGCTCAGACTCAGATCATGACCTGAGCCAAACTTGGACACTTAACCGACTGAACCACCCAGGCACCCCTAAATGAAAGCTTTAAAAACCACTGATCTGGTCCATCATTTTCATTGCACTTATTGGGGAAACGGAGACCCAGATTGGAAGGACCTGCCTCTGGTCCCAGTGTATTCATGGCAGAATGGGATCTAGAACTCACATCACCTGACCCTTTAATCCTAACCTCTCAGATATCAAAGTCTGAGATGGGTTAATTTGTTAAAACTCAAAAGGAAAAACAAAGGCTGTCTGTCCTTCCTTTTCAAGTTGGCTCTTCCCACTTTAAAAGCAGTTTTCCCTCTGTGCCCTTGTCCTCCCTGTTCCCTCATACCGAACGCTGCGGGTCCAAACAGGCACAGGAGAGGAGCATCACTACAGTCCCCCTGCCCCCATCCCCTACCTTGAGTTGCTGGCCTGAGCAGTGACTCAGAGGATCAAAAGGCAGAGAACAAGGAAGAGACTGAAGTAGAGCTTTGAGGACCTGCTCAAATCCCAGCCTAGCCACTTATTATCTGCATGACCTTGAGCAAGTTACCAAACCTCCCAGTGTCTCACTGTCATCAGGTGCAAAACTACAATAGCTCCATTGCCTCATGGGGCTGCCATGAGGATTAGACTTAATTTGTACAACAGATGTTGGTGAGGATGTGGAGAAGTGGGAATCCTCTTGCACTGTTGGTGGGAATGCAAACTGGTACAGCCACTCTGCAAAACAGCGTGGAGATTCCTCAAAAAATTAAAAATAGATCTACCCTACAACCCAGAAATTGCATTACTAGGAATTTACCCAAGGGATACAGGAGTGCTGGTGCATAGGGGCACTTGTACCCCAATGTTTATAGCAGCACTATCAACAATAGCCAAATTATGGAAAGAGCCCAAATGTCCATCAACTGATGAATGTATAAAGAAGATGTGCTTTATACGTGCAATGGAATTCTACTTGGCAATGAGAAAGAATGAAATTCTGCCATTTGCAACAATGTGGATGGAACTGGAGGGTATTATGCTAAATGAAATAAGTCAGTCAGAGAAAGACAGACACCATATGTTTTCACTCATATGTGGAACTTGAGAAACTTAACAGAAGACCATGGGGGAAGGGAAGGGGAAAAAATAGTTTCAAACAAAGAGGGAGGCAAACCATAAGAGACTCTTAAATACAGAGAACAAACTGAGGGTTGATGGGGAATGAGGGAAAGGGGAAAATGGGTGATGGGCATTGAGGAGGGCACTTGTTGGGATGAGAACTGGGTGTTGCAGGTAAGCAATGAATCACAGGAATCTACCCCTGAAACCAAGAGCACACTGTATACACTGTATGTTGGCTAACTTGACAATAAATTACATTATAAGAAAACAAACAAATAAATAAAAATAAAATCAAGGCGTAACATAAAAAAAATACGTGAAAAGAACCTGCAACATAGAAGTTGTGCAGCAAGTAATAGTTCATTTCAGTATTATTATGTTAACTATATTTTGATAAGATCTGCAGTTCTTTGCCATGAATTAAGTGCAGTATGCTCTCTGCGCACCCACACCAAGGCCAAGCAATGCTGCACTCTGACATATATTCTTCATGGAGAGCTCTGCCCTATATAGGAATTTGAAACCTCTTCCACCTGTAGGCATACGCTGAGAGGGGATCCCATAAACACAGTGTGACCAGCCTTGACTGAGAAGAGCAGTCAAGAAATGGCTCTAGAATCAGCATGCTGGGTTTTATCTTGGCCCCACTGTTTAACTGCAGACAACTTGGCCTTTCTGAGCCTCCATTTTCTCATCTCTAAAACAGGAATCATAGCAGCACCTGACTCATAGGCTTATTGAGAGGAGCAAATGGGACAATGTATATGAAATCCTGGCTCGTCCTTAAAAAGTGGCCAAAAAATAATAGCTTGTATTATATTCCCTAGGCTTAGCCTTTTCTGCTCATGAAGAAAGTGTTGTAGGAGATAAAAGTGGTGCATCCGGGTTTGAGTGACTATTGGTAAAGTTCTGATTCTGCCACAAGTTAGCACCTTTCCCCTCTTCAGGCCTCAGTTTCCCCACCTGCAGACTAAGAGGGTTGGATTAGTTCAGCTCTAACTCCGAAGGAGAGCTGATGAGAAGGTGGCATGGCTGTCCATGTGGTTTCTGGATGGTCTCAGTCTTCCAAGATACCCATATGGAGAAGGACCAAGAAGACTACTGGAAAGAATGCTCTGTCCTTCCCAAACCAGGGCCTTGGTTATGAGAGCTGCCCTGGGGATACACAAATCCAGCTTGAAGTTCTGTCCTTACCATTGTGTGTGACCTTGGTAAAGTCACTTCACTCTCTGAGCCTTAGTTCCTTCATCTGTAAAATGGGACCTGAAATGGTACCCAGAGTAAGGGACTGCAATGACCATGTGAGCCAAAGCCTACAAAGTGCTTGGCACACAAGAAGTCAGTAATGGTGTGTTGTTTAATAATCATTATTGATGCCAGTTGCATCAATCGGACTCATCCCTGGGCATGGCGCTCTTCTTAGAGCCAGTCTGAGTGCACCTGTGTTCATTCCAAGTATTATTTCTAGTGGCATTAAAGCTTTTTATGAGAATAGAAGCCATCCTGGGGACCCACCTAAAGAAGAGGAGTTGGCCGGTTTCTGCATGACGACAGTTGAGATTCCCATGATTCCGGGTCAGCCTGAAGGAAGCGACAGCCATCAGTCCTTCCCCACCCTGCCAAGAAGACCAGCTCTGCAGGGTTGGAAAGGACCACAAGCTACATCTTGCCCAACCCTTCTACCTGGGGTAAGATGCCAGGAGGGGAAGTGACCTACCCAAGTGTCATGGCATGTTACTAAACCTAAGGCACTTAGTATATGCAGTATTGAAAAGCGTATCTGTGTTTGATTCTTGGCTTCTTGACTTACAGGCTCAGTGACCTCACTGAACTTCATTCCTCATCTGGAAAATGGGGATAATAATAAAACCTGTTTCCCAGAATTGCTGCAAAGATTAAACGAGCATGCATATACATATATGCATATAGGTAACTAACATGCATATAACATATAGCAAGCCCTCTATAAATCACAATGTCCAGCAGAAATATAATGTGAGCCACTACGTTTTAAATCGTTTTGTAGCCACCTTTACAAAAAGCAAAAAGAAGTAGAGAAAATTAATTTTGATAACGTATTTTATTTAACCCAATGTATCCAAGATACTATCATTTCAACATGTAACTAATAACAAAAGTTATTAATAGTTTACATTTTTTTCTTACTGAGTCTTTGAAATCTGGATGGGGTGCAACCTGGGGAGATTTTGGCAACCGGTTGTCACAACTAGGGGAGCCCGGAGATGGGCAGTAGTGTATACAACTGGCATGAGACCAAGGATACTACCGAAAATCCTACAGTGCGTAGGACGGCCTCCCCTGCCAAACAATTATGTGTCCCGAAATGTTAACAGTGTCTGTTTTACGTGTCTACTTCATGACTACTTCACATTAGCCCCTTTCCACATTCTCAATAGTCACATGGAGCTGGGGCCTACCATACTGGACAGAGCAGCTCTGTAACAGAACATTTGGACATGCACTGAGAAGGTCCAAATTTTTAGGGATTTGGGTTTTCGTAAATTAGTCTTCCTGTTCATCCTGGAATAACTGGCCAAATGAGATGTGACTGGTTCACTAGTGCCTGGCTGGCTAAGGACAGAGCCCATCTGTCTCTGGCTGGTCAGACCCTTCCAAAGTCACCGCCCTTCCCTGGTAGACGAGCCTGGGACAGACAGTGAGCCCTGTTGTTCTTTTCTGGGGGGACAATGCTACAGGCCCTGCTACCTGCCTGACAGTGCTATTGTGGCTCAGGGAGAAAAGGGCTTTGTCAGGACAGCAGGCGGGGAGACTGCGGTTCAATGGGGCTCATTATATCTGTACTCCCGGGATGCTGATGCCAGCCCTGGGGAAGCCACGCCTCCTTCTAGAACAAATGGGGAGCCTGAGGCCCTGACAGGGTTTAGAAGAACCATCAGTAGATCCCAGCTCCCTCCACCTCAGCCCACTGCCCTAAGACATGAAACTCACCTAACTCTGAAAAGCCTTGTCTCAAAGCACAGGGTGAACACAGGGCAAGGGAGCCCCTGCCCTGGACCACAAAATTTAGCAGCTCCACAAATCACAAACATATCCAAAAATATATGTATTAGGGAACATATGTGTGTACCTACCTCTCAAGATCTGGGTTCAGCTCTGGCACAATGAGACCATAACTGAAATATCCTCTCTTATGATTAAAAAAGCCCAGGTCAGAAAGAAAGACCACAAATCTCTTGTTCCATGTCCTTGGAACAAATGCAATCAGGGTTTGAAGGCAGTGAGAGTTTGAGGGTCATATTTATACCAGCCTCAGAAATGGGCACTGTTTAGTAGCACACGTTAAATCTAAGCAGCAGAAATGCTTAGCTAAGAGAAAAGACCAGTTAAATTTTCTTGTCCAATCCTCCCTCTCAGGTAGTGTAGATGTTGCTATAATGAACTATCATTTCCTAGTAGGACCAATCATCCAGTTTCCAGCTTCTCTGTGTTCCAATTTATACTCGACTTGGAGGTACTCACCTCCATTTGAACTCTGATGCCGCATCCCTCCAAGGTGAGGGGTAGGTCTGGGTGCATTACCTTGAACTCGGATGTGTAATGTTACCAATACCTGTGATTTCCCACTCCCTTCTACACTCTACCTTAACCACCTTGCCCCCAACCCCATGATGATACAGACACACACACACACACACACACACACACACACACACACAGAAAGCTGGAAGGACTGTCTTATTTGACAGATGAGGAAACCATTTCTCCTCAAGAGTAAGTGATTTGTTTAAAATCACCTGAAAGTTAGGGGAAGCCACATGCTGGGAGAACCCATCCCTTGGGGCCCAGCTAGAAGGTCACGTGTAGAATATAGAAAATGATGTTGGAGAGGACAGGCTGGGGGGCAGCTCTGTTTACTCCTGGTGCCTTCACTAGTTGTGGGACCTTGGGGGCAAGTTTCTCACAGTATTTAAAATATGGCTTCTTCTATTCCTATACAAAATATTAACATTAAGGGAAGCTGGTGACAGGTATATGGGAACTTTCTGGACTATTTTTGTAATTCTTCTGTAAATCTAAAATTATCTTATAACCAAAAAAAAATTTTTAAGTACAGTTTTCTCTCATCTGTACCATGGAGATAGTAATGATACCTACCTTACAAGAGGCTCAAATAAGATAATATCTGGATAGGGATTAGCCCCGAGGTCTGTCCCATAGCGAAGACTCCATAACTATTTTTAAAAGCTACCTCCTCCAGGAGGCCAGTGATCAACATTGCCAGAACTGACCACCTGCTTTCTTGGAGGTCCCACGTCTTCAGTTCTCAGGAGCCAGAGTGCATTTGAGTCTAAAATGCCAAGCATGTCCGTGCGGCCACTGGGAGCATGTATTTGATCTGGGCTCTTCCACTTTCTAGCTGGGAACCCCAGCAAGTTCCTTGATCACTCTGTGCTTCAGTTTCCTTTCTGAAAGTGATAAAAGCATGTCCTGTATATGGCTGTCATGAGGACTGAATGAACGGGAGTTTTTCAGCATTAACATTGCCTGCCCTGCGGCAAACACTGCACAAGTGTTCTTATGGTTCAAATCAGTGTTTCTCTAATTTATGTTTACTATTACCCATGGATGACAAGCATACTTTCCATAACCACAGTTTTTTGAGGTTTTTTTTTTTTTAAGCTTATTTATTTATTCCGAGGGGGAGAGAATTCCAGGCAGGCTCTGCACTGCCAGCACAGAGCCCAGCTTGGAGCCCCAACTCAGGAGCAGGGAGATCATGACTTGAGCAAAATCGAGAGCCAGACACTCAACCGAATAAGCTACCCCAGGCACCCCATCCAGTTTGTTTTTTTTAAATGCTGATTTGGAAGACACCAGTTTCTAGGTAGTATTAAGTCCCGTTTTGTTTCTCTCATTAATACATACGGTTCTCCAGGGACAGAGAATATGTCTGCCTCCTTTTGGTCCCCAGTCACTTGGAGGAAGAGATATACTTCTTTCATTGAATTTACCAAGCTTCTATCATCCATTCATTCCACAGACAAGTATGGGTCATTTATCGGGCACCTACTTATTGTGTGCCTGTTGTGTGCTAGTGCCCAGCACAGATCAGACCTATGTTGAATGAATGAACCAGGCAGGGAGGCAGGGAAGGAGGAAGCCAAGAAGGCAGACAGGAAGGGAGAAACCCAGGGTCTTGGACCCCCTCCCGACCCGGGAGGACTCCATCTGGCAGCCGTGCCTCTTCCCACCACCACTTTCCCCACTTCTTCCTCCGCCCGAAAAATTTCCCCCTCTCCCACCGTCTGAGGATCCATCATCTCTCTGACACTGGGGACACCACCGGGTGCAGTCCCGGCGTCGCAGAGGGGCGGCGCCCGGGGACCCGCCCCCCTTGCCTCCCGCCGGGGGCGCGACGCGGTGACTCCCTCTCCGGGAGCGCTGCAGCCTCCGCACCCCGGGAGGGCGTGCGCCCCTCTGCCGGCTGCTCGAGCGCTGGGCCCCCGGCCCAACGAGTTGCCCAAGACTCTGGGTGACTCCTCCCCGAGGACCGTCCCCCTCTGGGGCGCGTCATTCTCTCCACCCCTGGGGCCGACCCCGGCAGCCTCTGGCAGGCCGGCCACGCGGGGGACGAGTCTTGGCCACCTGCTCCGGCACCGGGGAACCCGGGGCGCCAGCAGCCCGCGCGTCGGTCCGTGCGCGCAGGGCCCATGGAGCTGCGGGCCAGCAACACCAGCTGCCAGAACGGTGCGTGCGGGCCGCGCTTCGCGCCTTCCCTTCGCCGCCGCTCCTTTCCTTCGCGTCCTCTGTGGCCGGGGCCCAAACCGAGGAAGGGTGGATCGCGCTCTGGCCAGTCTTGGGGAGAAGCGGGGTTCCGGCCGACTTCCCCGTCTTCGGAGCTGGTAGCTGAGAGGGGGGTTGGGAGGAAAGGGGACGCGTGGGGACGGAGGCGGGAGGCGGGCAGCACTGATTGCAACTGGTCAACCAGAGGGGGAGGGGGGGCTCGTGGTTGTTTCTCATATACAGTTGCTTCAGATTCTACTACCTGCCCGGGTCTGCCTGTCTCCCTGGGGCAAGGGAGAGGGGCGCAGAGACTCTTCACCCCCAAACCCACACACACCTTTTAGGGAAAGGAGGGAAAGAGCTACCCAGGAAGGGATAGGAAAGACCTTTAGCTTTATGTTAAGTTCTTGCTGGGAACTGGGTGGTAGACTAGGCCCTTTACCTGCATTACTTCATTTATCCTTAACTCTAGAGGGCAGGTAGATATGATCACCTCGCCGTCTCCTTTCTGGAGAGAAAGAAACTGAAGTTCTGAAAAGCCTGATGATTTGCTCAAACTAATCCGCTGGGGGAAGTGGAATATAAAGCTAGAGCCCTTGGATCCTACAACCTGTACTCAGACTACTGTGCTCTCTTCCTGCTATGTCTCCATTTTCCTACCGCCTCTTGCAATTGTAACTTGTCCGGTAGCCCTGTTTCTCTAATTTCTCTTCTCCAGTGAGTGTTCAAAGCCAGCTCTTTGGGTGTTGGCTGGCTTTGGTCTCCTGACCAACAATGCAGTCCATTTTCAGCCTCACCTTCCCCTGGGGAAGAATATGTTCCCCAGTCCTAGCATATTCTGGAAAAGAACCCAGAATCACCGGGCCCAGCACCCGCTTGTCTAATGAGCTTCCTTCTCAGAACTGGATGTCCTTTGGCCTTCAGCCTCTTTCATTTTCTTTTCGTCCCCCTGGGAAAACTTCATTCAGCAGAGGGTGCTTCCCAGAACAGGCAAGCTCACCCCGTGGCTCCACCTCCTGGAGATGCACCTTCAGGAGGGCAGGTGAAGGGCGTGGGGATGGGCTTGGCCTTCCTCTTGGGAGTCACCTTCCTTGGCCCATGTCCTCCCAGGCTCTGGCTCATTTCCTGAGTTCAGGGAACTCTCCAGACTAGACTGTCTGAGCTGAGGAACAGGAGCAAGAGGTCAGACCAAATTTCATTAAGGATGGAAATGGCTTCATGTCTCATCTTCTCTTGATTGTGACACAGGTGTCAGGAAGAGAGATCTCCCACTGTGAAAGACACATGGATGTCCCCTGGTGGGTTCCAGGCCCAGCTCTGCCACTAGGTTTTTGTGAGACTCAAGCAAGTCCTTCCCCTTCTCTAGGCCCCAGTTTTCCCAGCTGCAAGTAAGAGGGTTAGACAGGCCATTCTGTGCCATGGAAGAAAGATCAGCATTGCCCTTATTTTATTCCACCAAGATGCTGCTCTATCCTCCAGATACACCAAAGCCAGAGCTGCATGACCTTGGGCTTTGGGGCCCATCTAGTGGCTCGCCTGTAGTTCTAATTGGTATGAGGAGAACCCGGCCCAGGCTTACATCCTTGGCACAGCAGCCTGGAGCTTTGTGACCCACGGTTTGAAAAAGACCTTTGACCACCAGAGGTCACAAACTCAGATGCCTACAGGGGCTGAGCACATAACCAGAATGATTGAAGGGAGCCAGGTATGGACTCTGAGGAATTGCAAGGTGCATTTCCTAAGGGGGAACCACTCTCAACTGCAGCCAGTTGTCGGTTGGGACGGTGTACTCAACAAGGTAAACACAGGCAGCTCAAAAGCTGAATTTTCTTGGGAAATCAGATTTTTATTAAAATTTTTTAATGTTTATTTACTTTTGAGAAACAGAGAAAGGGAGAGAGAAAAAGCAGGCAGGAGAGGGGCAGAGAGAGAGAGAGAGGGAGTCACAGAATCCGAAGGAGACTCCAAGTTCTGAGCTGTCAGCACAGAGCCTGACACGGGGCTCGAACCCATAGACCGCGAGATCATGACCTGAGTGAAGTCAGACACTTAACTGACTGAGCCACCCAGGCACCCGGGCAAATAGGATTTTTAAATGTTTTAAATATTTTAAATTTTAAAATAACCCTCAAGAGGCCAAAGGAAACCCCACCCCACCCTTGCTGCCTGCTCTTTGGGGTACATGTGGCAGTTAAGAGCAAGGCTTTGGCATCACAGGGACTTGGGGAACAATTTGGCTTCTCTTCTTACCACGAGTGTAGTCTTACTCAGGTTACCAAACTTATCAGGGTCCCAGTTTCTCCAGCCAAAACCCTGCACATGATCACTGTGTCATTTCTGTGGTAGGAATGTTCCTGAAAAGCCTCAGAGTAGAGGACCATGTGGGCACTGGAACTGGAGGATTATTGGCTGTGCTTTATATTGTTTCACTGAACTTAGGCAGCTTAGCTCTTCTGACTGAGGGTCTGCCCCTCACCCAAGTTTGTCCTATTGTCCTTGGTGTTTGTGCCAGAAAGGCAAGCAAGGGTTGGCTGGTTCTGGGGCATGAGGGCTGATTCAGACTCTCAGGATCTCAAGCACTTGGAAAGCAAACTGAAGAGATTCCACATGGAGTGACAGGGACACCAATGTCTCTGAGGCCTGAAGGAGGCCCAAGCCACTGACTGTCAGCACCAGAGGTCTTAAAATCTGGCTTGGAAATGGGCCGTTCTAACAAACGGGGTGCTTATATTTAGTCATCTTCAGGCCTAGAAGGGGCTATGGACCTGCAGGCCTCACTCCCTCATGTTACCTGTCAGGAATCTCTGCTGCGGCTGGAGGTAGGGATATGGAAGTGAAGAGGCCTCTTGGAGGAGAAAATCCCTGTGTGATCCTGAGCTATTGGAAGTCCAGAGGCTGGGAGGAGATTCCTGTGGAGGGTGGGAAGTTGGAGTCAATGATGCCTGACAGCTTGAGAGCCTGAGAACCCTGCTGGGTGTGGGGAGCATCAGTACACCTTAGGGGTTATGTGCTGGACTTCTGGAGTCAGACAGTCTGTGTTCTTAGGCAAGGTGCCTGACCTCTCATGGCCTCCATTTCTACATCTATGAAATGGGAATTCAAAGCAGCACTTACCTGACAGATGGTTATGAAAATTGAATGAGTTCATGCAAATAAAGCCCCTAGCCTGGAGTAAGCACTTAGTGAATGTTAATTATTATTGTTAGGTTCAGGCCCATTGTGTGGGCCTTGGAAGCTGAAGTATGGGGTCTGAAAGAGCCGCCAATTCCAGTATCTTGGAAGCACCCAAATGTACCCGGCGTGACTCACTTACCATGGTCTTCCTGTCCAGGTTCCCTGATCAGCCTTTACTGCTCCTCCCAACAAGTCCTGTGCCAGATCGTCAGTGACCTCAGCCCCCAGGTGCCCAGCAATGTCACCTCTACCAGCTGGAAGGAGAGGTTCAGGCAGAGCTACGGCTTCTACATTGGTCTGGGCCTGGCCTTCTTGTCCAGCTTCCTCGTCGGCAGCAGTGTCATCCTCAAGAAGAAAGGCCTTCAACGACTGGTGGCCTCGGGGGCCACACGGGCTGGTAGGGTCCTGAGGGGGAGGGTGGGCATGGGGTGCCGGGCAACTGGGCCCTGGGCCAGGCCTGTGCACCTCCCTTCATAGGGGGGCCACTGTAGCAGTTTCAGAGCCTGGCTTAAATGGTCACAAAAGACTCATTGTCAACTCCACCAGGAATCCAGTCCACCAGCAGGAGACGTTCCTTTAAAATCCAACATTTCTGGAGAATTTCAAGATAAGTTAATTGGGGGTACAGATAAGGAAAATTCTCACAGCCGAGAATCAGAAACCCCAGATCTAGTCCAGTTTTATTTCTTACCAGCTAGGTCATCATAGGCAAGTCTCAACTTCCCTCAACTTCCCTATGCAAAATGGGCATACAAATACCTCTGCCCAGAGCATTGCCGCACACTGGTGTGCCCTATTAACTTCACACTGAACCCGCTACAGGCTACAGAAAAATTACTGGGTCTCTGTCCACAAGGGACTTACTGTGAAAACATTCTGGAGAAAAGGAATCATGTGTCAAGGAATTCATTTATTTGCTCATGATTCACCGCAAACCTGCTGGGTGCCAGATACCATGCTGGACACGGGGACAGTGCCCTGTGGGGCATTGAGTTGAGTGGGAGACACAGGCAAGTCAATAAGCAATCGTTCCATAGTAGGTTACTTGCTATCTGTCATGGGGAAAATACAGAATCCTTTGGGACTATTTTGGAGGAGCATGTAAAGCCCAGGCTTGGAAGGTTAGGGGAGGTTTTCTACAAGAGGTGATCTGGAAGCTGGGGCCTAAACGATGAGATGGCAAGGTGGAGGAGAAGAGAAGAAGACATGGTGATGCAGGCAGAAAGGACAGCAAGTGCAAAAGCTCAGAGGCGAGAGAGGATGAGTGACATTGGAAGCCGAAAGTAGTTCAGGATGGCTGGAGCACCGAGGGGTAAGAGACGGGGGAAGGGCCAGATCGCGAAGGGTCTTGCAAACCGGGCTACAGAGTTTGGGTGCAATTGTAAGTGACAAAGGTTTTGGGCAGGGGAATGACATAGTTCGATTTACGATTTGAAAAAATTTCTGGTTGCTGGGTGGACGGTGGATTAGGGACAAGACTGGTGCCCAGGAGACCAGTTAGGGGAGAGGGACAGCATAACTTGGGCCTGGGAATGGAGACAGTGGTAGAGTCCCAAGAGAGCTTTCTGGGTTTGGTGTCAACTGGCTCCCAGGGGATGGTGAAAACAGAGTCGAGGCTGACTCAGCTTTCTGACTTGAGCAACTGAGGAGATGAGGGTGCTGTTTTCTGTGATAAAGAAGGCAGGAAGAGCGGGTTTATGGGAAGACGATGGTTCAAGTCTGGGCATGTTCAGTTTAGTGTTCTGTAAGACACTGTGCTTTGGAAGCAGACTCCTGGGGCTCTAATTCCAGCTCTTCAGTTCCTGGTGATGTGATCCTGGGCAAGGAAAGTGCTTTCTCTGTGCCTCAGTTTCCTTATCTGTAAAATGGGGATAAGAGCAGTTCCAACCTCTAGTATTGTTGTGAAGATAGGTAGTGTGTTTACAAAAATGCTTGGCACGAGTATTGGTATTACTCTTCTCTAAGTGGGACGGCCCGGCAGACAGTTGGATATCCAGGGCTAGAGCCAGGTGCCCTCTGAAATGGAAAGCTGTGAGATGTGGGGAGGAAGTCAGGAGCAATGGTCTTTGTTGCTCTCTCCTTCACTTCCTGACAAGTGTTCAGAAGGCCAGAGACCTCCCAAAGTGCCAGGAAAAGATTTGCGTGTGCCAGGAGAAAGCAGGGTAAATATCACTGATACCATTCAGAAAGGTAGCTTCTCTGGAATCCTTTTTTCCCTCCAATCTGCTATTTCCTTATCTAATGAGATTTCAACCCTTAGCATAAAATGCTCTCAGTGCTCCTTTTATGGAAGATCCTGAGTCCTTTAGGAACCTGATGAGATCTAAAGATCTTCTTAGAAAAATAGACATTTACAAAAAGCGATACACAATCTCTGGATTTTCACATAACTGTCTAAAACCCATCTATTACCATCATAACCATCATCATCATAACTATTATTATTGAGTATTGACTATGTGCCAGGCTCTGAGTCCACCATGTGAACAAGGCAGACACAATTCCTGACTTCCTGGTGTTTCCATTTTAGTGGGAGATATGCCAGAAAATAAATACATTAATTCAATTTATAAATAAATGTCATGAAGGAGAAAAGCTGGGTGTGATGAAAGAGAATCCCAAGGAGAAATAATAGAGATAAGGCGGTCACAGAGGACATCTTAGAGGAAGAAACATTCAAGCAACGTCCTGTAGAGTGAGCAAATATATGTAAGCAAATATCATTAAGAAAACTGTTTCCAACATGGAAAAGCACATGCAAAGGTTTTAAAGCCAAAAAGAGCTCGTGATTTTGGACGAACTAAAAGAAAGCCTGAGTGAGTAGATACTAGTAAGAAGAGTGGTAGGAGATGCCTTTGGAGAGGTGAACAGGGACAAAACTACAAACTGGCTTATTTAGGATTTGGGGCTTTATCCTCTGAGTATTTGGAAGCCATTGGCCTGCTGCAAGCTGAGGGGTGACTGTATGATTTACATTCTTAAAATTCATTGGCTGCTATGAAGGCAGTGGGTTATAAAGGGATGATGACAGTGGAATCAGATGAACATAGAGAGCTATTGCCTCAGCCCAGGCCAGAGGTGGTAGTGCCTTGGAGTTGAGTGGTGGCAGTGGAGTGGACATATGTGCGATGCTCTTTGGAGAGGGAATTAGCAGAATGGATGGAATGCAGAAGGTGGAGGAATGGGAGGGTCAAGGGTGATTCTCTGGTTTGTGGCTTAAGCAACTGGGTGCATAGAGGTGCCATTTACTGACTTTCATTTGGTAGGTGGGTGGGTGGGGAGCATTTAAAATTAAGAGTTCTATTTAAGACAGAGTTTGGGATGCCTATAGGAGATCCAAGAGATGTCAACTAAGCAATTGAACATACATACATCCAAAGAAAGGATCAGTATACGTGTATGAAATAAGGATGCCTGCATAAAGATGGTATTTAAAACTTGGGGAATGGATAAGTTCACCCAGAAGCAAGCCCAGAGAACTAACCAGCTAGCATATATTGAACCCTTCAAGACTGGGGAGTGAAGGTAGAGATAGGAAAGGTGCCTGAAAGAGCATGGCCAAGCTAACTTTGTGTCCATTCCTTTCTACAGTGGACGGAGGGTATGGCTACCTGAAGGATGCCATGTGGTGGGCTGGATTTCTCACCAGTAAGTGGGTTCTTTCTTACTAACAACAGTGACCCTTTGATGGCAGAGGCGGAGATGAAAGGAGGGGCGGAGGGGGGCCTTTCTGTCTCCATTGTGCAAAGTGTGAATCTGAGACCCAGATTCCCAAGGGGAACATCTTGACCATCTTTGCAGGTTGAACATTTTACCTGTATTTCAGATCTCTTTCTCAACCCAAAGTCAGTCCTTCATCCATGAAACATTTAACCCCAGAGAGGTTTGTAGAGAGCTGGTAATGATAAAGGTGTCTTTTCTCAACTTCCCTTGAAACATAGAGAGTTATCACTCCTGGCTGGAGTCTCTTGGATCTCTACATGGGAGGCTGGGGCTCCTCAGCCAATTTTCCCATTCCACAGGCCGTGTGTTGGCTCACTTTAGAACATGGCTGGTCTGCCACTTGCAGTTTGCCCAGATTTGCACATTCACACGTTTCCCCCGCTTTCCACCCACCCTCTCTGGCTTTCAAACCCTAATTCTTTTGAATGGAAAATTATCCAGCTTTCCATTTATAAGTCAGGTTTTGACCCTAGTCATAGCCAGGGCTATAACATTCATCATCTACTTTCAAAGGGCAGACCCGGGTCATTCTCTACCAGCAGAGACAGAAAGGGCACTTTCAGGAGTCTGCAAACTAGAAACTCAAATGCAGAGAATTAGGCCCTTTGGGAATGTCAGACTTTCTAACCACCTGCCTGTCAATCTGGGAGAGATGGCCTCATGACCAACAGGTACCTAGAGAACCAATAATTAAATGTTTCTTTATTTGATAAATTAACATTTTCTAGAACTCACCTCATATATACAGATGAAACATCAACAGTCCCTGAGATACATTTAGCCGTGCCTGGACTAGAAGCCAAGAGACCTCAAGAACAAGAAAGCATCCTTCCACAAACATGTCCTGTGACGTTGGACTCTGGGCCTAGCTTGCCCATCTAAAATGGAAGGATTTGATCAGGATAATCTGGGCCTGACCTTCTGATCAGATTGGCCATGAGGAGAGCATAAGGATCAAGACATTAAGGAATGATGGTCTGGGATCCTGTGAATGGTTGACCACTGAATGAAGCTGTCTCTGCCCAGGTTAAGTTGGGCTGGAGATGATGCATCGAAGCCACACTACCGTGTTTTCTCCCTTCATTTCCTAGTGGCTGCTGGAGAGGTTGCCAACTTCGGGGCCTACGCATTTGCTCCTGCAACAGTTGTCACGCCTCTGGGAGCGCTGAGCGTCCTCATAAGGTTATTGTCTCCTCTCTTGCTGTCTCTGCCTCCTTCATATTTTCAGTTTGTTGAGGTCTGGAACTGTCTAGTGGGGTCAACTGCCACTTGCAGTCAGGGACATGGGTCGATATTAGCTCCCAGAAAGAGGCACTGTGCTGTTCAGAGCTCCTGATCTGTAGATTGTTTGCTGCTGATTGCTCTAGCATCTCCTCAAACGATGGGGCAATAGAAGGGCAGGCCAAACCCAGATCAGCTGGAAGGGCTCCCACTGCCACCAAGCTGACTGTCTCATGTCAATGCTTTCGTGCTCCAGTAGGAGCAGCATACAAGTTAAAAAGCATAAGCTCTGTATTAGCTGTCCCTGAGTTCTGACCTTAGCTCTGCCTAATGTAGTAACTACATTACCATAGGCAAGTCATTTAACTTCTCTAAGCCTCAATTTCCCTGTCTGCTCAGTGGGGATGCTAATACTACCTACCTGAAGGCATTGCTTCAAGGACTAAATGAGATGATGCACAGAAAGCACATAGTGCAGGGGCGCCTGGCTGGCTCAGCATCCAACTGCGGCTCAGGTCACAATCTCACGGTGTGTGGGTTCGAGCCCCGCGTCGAGTCAGGCTGTGTGGTGACAGCTCAGAGCCTGGAGTCTGATTCGGATTCTGTGTCTCCATCTCTCTCTGCCCCTCCCCAGCTCGTGCTCTGTCTCTCAAAAATAAATGTTCGAAAGAAAGAAAGAAAGAAAGAAAGAAAAACAAAGAAAGAAAGAAAGAAAGAAAGAAAGCATAGTACAGAACTGGCAGTGAAGAATCACCATAGCCAGCACATATGAGGGCTTACTATGTGCTAAATGTTCTAAATGTTTCCCATGTATTAACTCATTTAATCCTCACAGCCTCCCTACTAACTAGAAAGTAGAAGACACCTGAAGCCAAGACAGGTTAAGCAATTTGGTCAAGATCAGCCAGGTCCTAAGGGGCTAGGCCAGGATTCCCACCCAAGCAGTCTGATTTCAAAGGCCACGTGCTCAAGCCACTAAGCCGTGTTGCCTGACAGACATCCAATAGTTTTTAAAATAACTGATACTAAGTATGTGTGCTTCACATTGCCTCATTCCTCCTGAACTATAAGCATAGTTCCTCTGTGGGGGTCTTGGAGCCCCATTTGAAGCTGGCTGTGATTATTGGCTTAACCTGGGAGCCCTGCCGACCACACCCAGCACCCATAGTTTCCTGTTTTGTTTTACCATCTTGATGACAATTTTGTAACGTTTACACAATCAAAAACAAACAGAACCGTGACTCACATGGTACAGTTGGCTGATGTAGTTGTGATACTTCTATTGCGTATCTGATTAACTTACAAATTCCCACTCCCAGGAAGTTGGGGGAGGAGGGGAATACTCCATCGCGTGACGTCTGCCTGTGCTAATGCCACCAGACTCTCTTGAACACACATTCTGGGTAAAATGTTATGGGCAGTTTTAAAGGAGAGACAGAAGACATTCAAAGGAGCTTGGACATTAATCTCCCCTCCCTTCATATCTTTAACTAGGATTTGGGGGGAGGAATTCATTCCTAGATCAGCCACTGATTTTTACCCCAAGTTAATGTTACCTTTGTAAGGAAATAGAAACCTACCATGAGATCATACCTGTCTTGCCCCATTTCCCTCCCTTCTTCCCTCACCTCTGCCATCTGAGGATGTGAGGGGAATGAAAATCACATCACCAAGGAATAGCAAGGAACTGGAGGTGTTTTACCCACTTCAGGGAAGTCACAAGAATTCTCTTCAATGAAGTATAGAGGAAAAACCATAGGCTTTATAGACAGAAATTCAGCTAAAATCCTGGCCTTGCTACTTACCAGTTGCATGACCTTGCCAAGTTATTTTAATTTCTATAAGACTCAGTTTCTTATCTATAAAATGGGGATAATATATTTTACTTCTCAAAGAGTTGTGAGATGTGAGTGAGATATAATAAGTAGAAAATTCCTAGCCTAATACTTAGTACATATTATATATGCCCAAGACACAGTGCCTATAATTGTCATTGTGGTTGTTTATATTGGCATATACAAACGGAAGAAGGAATAGATTTGTTCTGTATAGCTCATGGAATAGAAATAGGACAATGAGTAGAAATTACCATATTTTTGACAATTAGAATGAACCTAGAGTAGATCCATTTGCCTTGTGCAGGGGCAAGCTGCTTGCCACCAGTGGTTTACAAGCCATGTCTGAAAGCAGTCTGTAATGTTAAGAGAAGATGTGCTCATTGGTAGGAAGTTAGACAAGAGTGCTTTGAAGGACTTTTCCGACTCTTGTGTTTGGGGATCTTTTAGTCTCTAAAATGAAAGAACTCCACACATACGTCGATTCCTCCAGCACACACCATAAGCCTCCCCTAAATAAGTTTCTATTTCAAATGTTTTTGGAGGAGATCAGTGAGCCCTGATCTGTTCTCCATGAGCGCTTGCTCAGGCCCCATTTTCCTTCAGGACACTGGGACAAGTATGGCTTCTAATCTCTATCTCCCATTTCCATGTGCAGTGCTGTCCTGTCCTCATACTTCCTGGGAGAGAGTCTGAATCTGCTGGGGAAGCTGGGCTGTGTGATCTGTGTGGCCGGCAGCACAGTGATGGTGATACACGCTCCTGAGGAAGAGAAGGTCTCCACCGTCATTGAGATGGCTGCCAAGATGAAAGACACAGGTAGGCTCCGAGCCCCGGTGAGTGGGAAGGTCTGGCTGCGTGCTGACCACGCCAGGTGCTGCCACCTGGAGGAGAGGGAAGCTAAAGAAAGAAAGCTGGGGGGCTGGTCCTAGGGTTAGCTCACAGGCTTCCCAGCCTGATGTGTATTGATGCCATTTATCATGTGTTTATTATGTGCCGGGCATGGTTCTAAATATTTTCCATGCATTGTCTTAGTATGTTCAGGCTGCTGTAACAGAATGTCATGGACTGGGTGGCTTATAAACAATGGATATCTATTTCTCACAGTTCTGGAGGCTGGAAAATCCAAGATCAAAGCCCTGTTAGATTTTGATTCATAAATGGCCATCTTCTCTCTGTGCCCTTACATGGTGGAAGGGGTGAAGGATCTCTCTGGGGTCTCTTTTATAGGGACACTAATCCCATTTATGAAAGTGCCACCCTCATGACCTAATCACCTCCCAAAGGCCCCATGTCCAAATACCATCACACTGGGAATTAGGTTTCAACATAGGAACTTGGGGGGACATAGTCTTGTAGCATGCATTATCTTATTAAATCCCACCAAAAAAGCTCTATGAGAAAGGTCCCATTCTTTTATTATTTTATTTTATTTTATCTTATTTTATTTTATTTTATTTGAGAGAGAGAGCAAGAGCAGGGGAAAGGGGCAGAGGGAGGGAGAGAAAGAGAGAGAGCAAATCCCAAGCAGGCTCCATGCTTAGCATGGAGCCCATCATGGTGCTTGATCCCACGACCCTGGGATCATGACCTGAGCCAAAATCAAAAGTCGGATACTCAACTGACTGAGCCACCCAGGTACCCCGAGAAAGGTCCTATTCTTAGCCCTGTTTTACAAATGAGGAAATGGAGGTCTTGCGGTTTAATTAATAACTTGTCCAAATTATTCAAAAGTTGTGTCATGGGACTGGAACCCTACTGTGTTACATCCCATCACCATGGGTAGGGGCTCTAGATACTAATTGCATCCTCTGTAGCTCAGATTATCTATCTCTTCCCCTCCTGAAGGGTACATCGTGTTTGCTGTGCTTCTGCTGGTGTTCTGCCTCGTCCTCATCTTCGTCATCGCCCCACGCTATGGACAAAGGAACATCCTCGTTTACATCATCATCTGCTCTGTGATTGGGTCCTTCTCCGTGTCTGCCGTCAAGGGTCTGGGCATCACCATTAAGAACTTCTTCCAGGGGATGCCAGTTGTGAGGCATCCCCTCCCCTACATCCTGTCCCTCATCCTGGCACTTTCTCTCAGCACTCAGGTCAACTTCCTGAACAGGGCACTGGACATTTTTAATACTTCCCTGGTGTTCCCCATCTACTATGTGTTCTTCACGACGGTGGTGGTTACTTCCTCCGTCATCCTCTTCAAGGAATGGTACAGCATGTCTGTAGTGGACATTGTGGGCACCCTCTCTGGCTTTGTCACCATCATTCTGGGTGTGTTCATGCTTCATGCTTTCAAAGACCTGGACATCAGCCAGACCAGCTTGCCCCACATGCACAAAAACCCAACCCCATCTCCCACCCCTGAGCCCACTGTCATTAGACTAGAAGACAAGAATGTCCTTGTGGACAATATAGAACTCTCCAGCACCCCATCACCAGAAGAGAAGCCCAAAGTATTTATAATCCATTCTTAAAGTGTGGAATACGAGAGTGAGAAGATGAGCACTACAGTACAGCCTGACTTCTCAATTCCAGAGCCACCTGGTTATTTTCAGAACAACTGTTACCGATGGGCTCTCTTTTCTTGAGATGTTCATTTATACCTCATCATTGTTTCCAGAAGGAAAATCCCTACCCAGTGAGCGGTGGTTGCAGAACTTCGTGGAAACAGCCTCAGTGACCAAATACCCTACTTGATGTTGGTGCCAGCAGGTCCCCTGGACCTCCCTTCCCACTTGTTTCCTCAGTGTCATCTCTGTGTTGTTGGGAAGAAGATAGAATTTGACCCGTTGAATGTAGCACAGGCCAAGAACTTCCCTGAGATGCTGGTCGTCAGGAAATAGCACTGGTTCTCCTGAGACTGAATCCCATTCCTCAGCCCAAGGACAAAGTGCAGCTGGCTCCTGGAGGCCCCGAGAGCAATTCGTCACGCCTCCCATCCAGAGCTGACAACTAATGTGAGACGTCTTGCTGCTTTTGCTACTTCCTCTTCGGAGACAACAGCATGACCTCAGCTGACCTTCTTACTGTGAAAACCACCTGATATCTCAGGGAACATTTCCACCAGCCCCATTCCTGGAGCACTCCAGCCGGGAGGTCAGCATCTTCGCTTCCGTCCACTCTACCCCCATCCCTGCCCCTTCCGTCTCTCTCTCTGTCCTAAGGAGTTGTCACTGAGACATTCAGGCAATTACCTTAGAACTCAAAAAACAAAATGACAAGGACAATGATCCTCTACAGCCAAGCTCTGCTGGCCCAACCCAGTGTTTCATTTTGCCTCCCTCTGGGAAGAGAACAGCATTTGCACTGCTCTTAAAAGTAGTCTGGCTGTCAAAATAGCATTTGGCAGAATGCACTTTCCTTTTCCTCAAGGAGTAAACCAAAATATGATTTGGGGAGATGGGGAGAATTAGGAGCAATGTCAGAATTTGGCAGAAAGCGGCCACAGGCCCTCTAGAAACCAGGGATGACTTTTGTGTTTACTCTGGTGCCCAACCAAGAACCCCGGTGGAAAGGGCTCTGAGTACTTTCTGGGCTACAGCCTTAGAGGCTTGAGCAGTGGGATCAGCTTTGAACTTCCGTGACCGAGTGGGGTGTAGGCTTGGCATGGGTGTTTTCTGGCTGTTGATCAGATGGCCACCAAGTCCTCAATGCCATTGATGAGCTACCCACCTTGGGAAGCAGCAGGTCGTGGCTGCTCCAACACCATCTACTTTGGGGACTGCCTTTGATCCCCTTGCATTTGGCCAGACGCATTTAAAAAACAAGAGCAGCTGGAGAGAGGGAGAGAGATAATTCTCTTCCTGTCTTCTTTCTAGCTGCAAGAGTGTGGGAGTTGGTAGAAGGGCCATTGAAGGGGAAGTAAGAGAGCCAGTATATCTATAAAGAGGGAAGGCTTGATCCTCAGCCCCCAAGTGGGTGCAGAGCCTCCCCTGTATAACCCCGTACCTGTGTCCTGCGTTGATGTCCCATGCCCTAAGCACAGCCAAGCCCGGCCCAGACTCTTGCTGGCCTTGAAGCTCTAAAGGCTCGGCTGACCAATATACTAGCTTCCTGCACCTCCAGCCTCAAATCTCCAGTTTGCAATGAATGTGGATTTCTGTAACTAAAATCAGTGCAACATGTTGGATCTTGAGAGTGGCAGTAATCTAAGGGCCCTGAGAGCGTGGTTTACAGGGTCAAGAAAAAAGACCTCTGGGTATGTTTACTTGATACTTGTGTCTTGGCCTTCATCGGACACAGAACAATTAAATTGGTTTGTCTAATGCTGGGGGGCTGGTCTCTGATCTCTGGAGGGTTGTGACTGCCAAGTAAGTCCCTACAGTAACTTTCACAGGCACACTCACTACAGTGGGAAAGGCTGGGGAATAGTCGGTTGAAAATATTCATCCCTTGTTAATACCTGAGCCCATACTGGGAGCCAGGCACAGTATGAACAGCTTTATGTGGATTAAGTCCTCACAAATCCCCCAGGTAGATTTTTTTTTTAACTTTTAATGTTTATTTATTTTTGAGAGAGAGAGAGAGAGAGAGAGAGAGAGAGCATGAACAGAGAGAGGCAGAGAGAGAGGAGGAGACCCAGAATCTGAAGCACACTCCAGGCCCTGCGCTGTTAGCATGGAGCCCAATGCGGGGATCAAACCCACAAACCGTGAGATCATGACCTGAGCTGAAGTCAGACGCTTTGCCGACTGAGCCACCCAGGCACCCCAAGGTAGATATATTTTTAAGCCCCATTTTTGAGGAAAGTGTCTCAGGGAGGTTATGTAATCACCCAAGGTCACACAGCCAGGAAGAGTCCAAGTTGATATCTGGCTCTGGGTCTATAGTCTTACCCACCAGGCAATGCGCCTCTCCGAAGCACTAAACTAAGTCTGGCACTACTTTGCTCATTCCTTTTCCTGTGATCCGTGCTGTTTCCCCTGTCTGGGTATAAGCCTCATGGGAGCTGGTCTTTATTTGCTGCTTGTTTTCAATGCCGAACACATAGTTGGCACTCATAAAAATCATCTGTTGAATAAAGGAGCAATACTGTTCCTTTGCCCAAACTGTCTTGGGAGCCAACTCTCAATCCGGAGCAGATATAAATAAAACCCTGGCATGTTCATCAGGGCAACTCAAAAACTGATGTAGTCAGCAGTCTCTGAGCACTTAGCCCAGGCTAGGCACAGGTGGGTGCTTTCACACGGAGCACTTCGCATATGATCACACTTTTGAGGTATGTATTACTCCCGCCATGTAGCAAAAAAAATCCCCGGGTTCTGGAATTTATCCATTTCCACACATCTAGTAAGCAGCAGAGCTGGGATTTGAACCAGGTCTGTCCAACCAGGCTTTGCGTATTGCATTGCTGATCAATCTATGACTATCAACCCAGAGATCGGCTGGCAGAGTAGACACAGTGGGTAGTTTAGATGATGGATGTTAAACAGGCAGGGGTGTTTGGGTGGGGGCTGATTTCATGAGGAAGCATTTTAGTAGTCAAAGCATTTGATATCCTCAGGCAGTCTCAAAATCCTGAGAAGTTAGAAAAATATCAGATACCAAAGACCTCCCAGGGCTTTTGTGAAGATTAAATGAGGTAATGTACAGAAAGACAGTAACATACAATGCCTAGCATAATTTAAGTACTCGGTAAATGTTACCTCCTAGCATGGTTATTATGATTCTCTCTTAGAGAACCTCAAAACCAAGGCAGGGATCAAATGAGAGAATAAGGGTGGGATCTTTCTGCGGACTCAGGGGCACTAATGGATGGCAGTTGTTATCACATAGGGCTCTGGAATCAGAAAGCATACTCAACCCTAGCCTTGGCTCTGCACCTGCCCACCCAGCCCAACAGACCTTGAGCAAGACTCTCCCCATTTGGAAGTGCGTGTTACCTAGCAATAAGATGTGGAGGCTGACCAAGGGTCCTCGCTGTCTCCAAGCACAATAGTGTAGCCTGAGGAGAAACACAGCAGACGATCCCAGGATCATTCTTTCGTGCCTCTAGTGACCCCAAACCTAATTAAACTAGACTAGCCTGTGTCCAGGTACAAAGGTAAGCAGCCCTTCTCAACTGGTCATGGGAAAACCCTTTGCTGTGGCTTGGGGTCTTTCATTGTGGCCTCACAGATGGACTGGTTGTCTCTGTGGGAACTCTTCTGAGGAGTCCTCATGAGATGGACCCTATCCAGGCTGAGCAGTGGGAGATTAACACCAACAAAAAAGAACTGCCAAACCAGACAACATTTCGAATGACAATTTATTTTAATTAAATACAAACAAGGGGGGGAAAAGGCACCATGGCCCATTCAAGTATTTTGCATAGATGTACAAATATTGTAAACAATTAATAGGTGGACAAGAGAGAAGAGGATGTTTTCCGTGAACAATCTCCAAATAAAAAGAAAATTCACATGCCCTAGATCCCAGACACATACACACAGCAGATGGTGTGAGAGGATGAGCAGAAGGGTGGCTCTGGGGACACTGGCTTGGATTCTGCAGAACCCCTCTTAGCAAGCTTCCCTAGGGATGGGGCACCTTTCCAGTTGGCGTTCCCTTGGCTTTCTTGGGTGGCCAGCAGAGCTGTTATATACACATTTAACACAATCCTGACTTTAGAGCTGGTCCCCCATTTAAAATACACAAGTCTTCCATACCCTTTGCCAAAAAAGAACAAATTTGAACATAGGTAAGGGGAGGTTTTATTCAAAAGGATTATGGCAAGAGACAGCAAGGAGCTACTGCAGTATGGAGAAGGGGCTCTCACAATACTATAGGATCTGCAGGCATCTCAGAGCTGGGGCAGAAAAGGGCTTTTACAGGGAGAAGTAAACAACGCTAAAAACAACCGACAGCAAGTCGGTCCCTGGGTAAAACTCCCACTGAGACAGGCGGATGGGGATGCTAGCTCCCTTGCGGTCCCTTGAGGTTTACTTTTCAGAGATGGCTCCCAGGTTCTTAAGAAAAACATTTACAGGGCTGTAAAACTGGCAGGTTAAGTTAGCTTTTAAAAAGATTTCCATACAGCTCCATCTGAACAAAGGACTGGTTAACTCCACCAGCTTTAGCTAGGCTCGTCTCCCCACCAGACTCTGAACTTGGGCCCACCCTCAGCCTGAGCCAACCTACGGCCCTTCTGTAGCAGCCCCCCACAAGGAGGCTGAGTGCAAGGATGCTCCTACTGCAGTTCTTTCTAGTCACATCCACTCCATCCTATCAAGTAAAAGGCCCCTTTATGAGCTTTGAGATACTTGCAGATCTTACAAGAGCTCACTTGAGCATTCCCCCCACTGCCAGCACCCTGCCCCGAATGCAAGTTCCCTTTCCTTGTCTTGCAGTAATCCTTTCAAATAAAATCCCTTTTAACCTAAGGCCATATTTGTTTTTATTTGTCACCTCAAAGCAGCACAGGGCACAGGAAGGAAAAGGGAGCACGCAGTGGTCAGTCTCACTCTTGGGCAGCCTGCTCAGCCTGCCAATACGGTGACTCCCAGTCCCTGGACACAGCCAGAAGTGAAACAGTAAATAGAACCGGCCACCAAAAGTCTCCATCAAATATAAAAAATTCGACCTTCTTCCAGTTCACAGTACAATTTTATGGGATAGAGGTGGTATTAAAATAACGGAAAACAAAAACAGAAAAAAAAGAAAACACAACCCAGGACTCTTTCTGGTATGGCTCCAGGGAGAGTGGATTTCAGGTTCAAAAGGCTCATGCAGCCACAATGGCTGTGGCATTTTCACTTCAGAGCCTTCGACCTCCTGGTATGTGGGAAAAAAAGCTAGACATACCACAGGAACGTCTGTGAAGCATGCAGGTGGGCATAAGGGTGACTTTTTTTTTTTTTTTTTTTTTTTGCCAGGGTGTCTTCACCTTTACTTTTCTGGGACCCAACCTTGAGGCCTGGGCATTTGGAGTAGCACAATTACATGGAAGGCTGTCCCCTGACCTAATCAGGCAGCAAGGAAGGTGGAAACTGGCTATGGGGATCAACCAGGGCCCTTGTCTGGGAGACAGACGCATGAATATCAGACTACCTGAGGGAAAGGAAACTCATTTTCCTGAGATCTTTCTAAATCTACCTCATGTGTGTCCCCAGGGGTACATTCCAAATCTCCCACTTGTCTAAAACCCGAGAACACATATCGAGCACCTGTTGTGTACAGAGAACTGTAAGGGGGCCCTGGGTTGGTGGCTGGGGAGTAAAAGCTCAAGCTTCTTCCTTGTACTGAGGTTTTCAAGCGTGAACAACGGCTCACTGCAGGAGGTGGGGACAGCACAGCACCCTTCTGGGGGTGGAGACCGCCACCAGAGAACATCTCCAGTGACAAGTTGTCCAATTTAGCAGAGCACCACAAAGCCTTCCTTTCCTGCTCTGGGGAGGGCAGTACCCAATGCCAGTGGCATTTTCCCAGCTGCTTCGAGTTCTTTTTATAAAAGTCAGATAAAGGCAGTGACCAGAAGAAAGAACACGAGGAAGTGGATGATAAAAAGCCTGGTGGCTCCAGCTCTGACTCTGTTCCATCAAGACTGCTGACTGCTACTTCTCTACAGATCTCTAGGGACAGGTCAGCTCTTTGCTCAGAGGGCAACAACCGTGACTCCAATCAGTAACCAGACCTAGGGAGAGGCTGGGGTTCTGCCCCCTTTGCCCTCCCTGAGGACCTTACTTAGATTTCCACCAGGGAGTAGAGGGTAAGACACCCTCACTCTGCTGAGGTCACAAAACCCAATGGGAAAAAAAAGCTTCGACCCCCACAGCCATGGCCTGAGTGTCCTCTGGTCAAGAGCCGTGAGAACCACATAGGAAATCCAGTGGCCAACCCTTGCAGCAGGACCCTCACTTGTAACTCACAAGCACCAGGTCTCTGGGAGGCTGGGACTGCTGAAGACCCACTCACCGCAGCACCACACCTTAGGTAGATCTGAGTGGGGAAGGAGAAATTTCTGAAGGGAGAAATCAAAAGTGCTGGGCACTTATTAAGACAAGGAAACAAAAGGCAACCAAGAATGATCCCGAGGTGAGAGCCACAACTTTGGCATTGGCTCAGAGGAGGCCCAAGCCTGGTGCTCCCTCTGCTGTCTATACTGCCCACAAATAGTACCTGTTGGAGTCAGGGCGACCCGTGTGAATAAGGGGAGGTGGGGGTTTAGAGGGGTGGGAGGGGAGCAAACTTCACTTGCTCACATGTGGCCACAGAGCCAGGAGTGGTGGCCTCGACCAGGCCCTGAACAGGGCCACGGTGGAGGCTGGCCTGACCCCTCTCGATCTCAGAGCTAAAAGGGATGAGTAACTGCCCAGCCTCTGTCAAGCCTGGGACCTTTAAGAGAGATAGAAGAAATGGAAAGCTCTCATGTATACCCTCCACCACAGGATGTGGATGAATGGCTTCTCCAAGCCAAGTTGTGGGCTGAAGGGCTGAACAGGACTTTTCCCAGCTGGGCCTGTATGGTGATACAGCCCAGACCATCCCCACTGGCACCTCTGAGGTGACAGGCCAACCCAAGGGAGGTTGGAGGAGAAGCTTCCATTTGTCTTCATCTGTGTTCTCTCCTCCCTTCCCTGGGGCAGTATATTGCACAAAACAACATTTTGATGCCACTGGACAGTAGTCTCTCTGGGCCTCCCAGGAAGCCAAGGAGGCACTGAGTCAAGAAGGAGATTTTTGGAGATGCGGTGGTTCTGGGAGGAAGGAAAGAGGGGAGGAGGAGCTTGGAGGTGGCCAGACATGCTTCTTCCAGGTTCCATGGCCACGGATCCTTTGGGATGAGGTGGGGTTCAGAGTCCTCAAGGAAAGGCAGAAACCCCTTTAGAGGGGTTAGATCTTCGGGCCAATCATCCCCCCAGCCCTCTGTGATCTGTATTCAGGAAACTGTGGAAACAAAGAAAGGGGAGGGAGAGAGAGATCAGCTAAATGTTGACCAATGGGGTCAATGGGATCTGTCCTCTTGCTTTTGACAGGTCAGGAGGATAGACCGTCAGCTAGGAATGGTTTCCCGTAGAAATGTGTCGCCGTGCCTGTGCATCCAGACTATCAACCCTCCAGTGAGAGGTGAGGTGATGCCCCCAACCTGAGCTGCAGTTCAGTTTACACATTTCCCAGGCCTGGTGGGAACAGAGGGCAGTCGGCCAGCTTCCTCGCCTCCTCCCCTCTGCCCCAACTTCCAGGACTGGCAGCCTGAGAACATGTCAGCCCCAGGGGAGAGGGAAGAAGATGGGCCATTTGTAAATAGCCTTTCACTAGCCAGCAGTGTATATAAACTAACTGCCTTGACCTTCGCAGCAGCCTGATGGGGCAGACTACTGCTGCTTCTTATTGCCTCTTTCCAGAGAAGGAAGCTGAGACTCAAGAATGATTTGCTCAGGGCTATTTGGCTGGCCAGTTGCAGATCCAGGTTTGAAGGCACCACAGTTCAGACTCCTAAGCATCACCTTTCATATGAAAGAAAAAAAACTCTAACCCTAATTTAAGGGATAGTCATGCAGGCACCAGGAAACACTAAGGTTTGGTCCTTGGCTTTTGCTCTGGAAATTCATCCCTGCAAAAAGGAGCATGAATTGGTCTGTTTTCTCAACCACATTCTTGCCTCTTGGAGCCCTCTGACTCCAGCTGATACCTTGAGGGTTTCCACAGACTCACCTTTGGGACAGGTGCTGCCAGAGGCCGGGACTGAAGAGGGGTAGTGGCAGTGGGCCGCAGCACGGAGGCACCACCTGGCCTGGGGAGGCTCTTACGGCCTGGCACAGGGTTAGCCGGCAGTGCCTTCTGTGGCGGCCGCGGCCTAGAAACATCCTGGGGAGAAAGTCACAAGTCTTACTCAAAGGCCGGAGGGGCCTGTTTGAAAGAAAATGCTCCCAATATATTACAGATCAAAATCAGATGAGAAAAAAAGGATATACTTTATGGTCTTATTTTTTTTTTAATTTTTTAAAATATTAAACCTTTCATTTTCTTAAACCAGTTTTGTAAAGTGGAGTGTAATATACATACAAAAATGTGAATCATAAATATACAACTAGATGAATAATCACAAAGTGAGCACACTTTCATAATCCCTACCTGGGGCATGAAATAGAAGATTAACAGCCCCAGAAGTATCTACAGGCCCCTCCCAGGCATTGCACTCCCCTACTGCCTAAAGGTAGCCCAAAGGGAATCCTTGTAAATGGCAAAGTGGATCATGTCACCATGCCTCCACCACTGCCCCCTTCCCACGGAATGCAGAGCAAAGCCTTGACCAAAGCCTGTGGCACAGTCTGGCCCCTCCTGATTCTCTAGCCTCATCTAACTCCTCAGGCCCCAGAGCCATGACCTTGATGCTCCTTCCTTCTGCGGGACTCTCTGCCATCATAAAACCTCCTATCAGCAGGTCCTTGGACCAGGAAAACTCTCTCCTCTCTCAACCCTCACGGTCTGCCAACTCCTGCTCATCCTTCAGCTCTCACTTCAAATGTCACCTCCTCAGGGAAACTTTCCTAGATTTCTTAGAGTAGATCAACTCTTGCTGTAGTTCCTTCTGAGCACCCTGGAGCTCTCCTTTATAGCACTGATCACCACTGTAACTACACATGTCTGAGTCTCTTCCCTAGCAGAATATGGGCCCTGGGAGGCACGGATGGCATCTGTTTTGCCCTCCAGGGCCTGGTATAGATTAGAAGCTCCTAAATATTTGTAGGGGATAGAGGAGGCTACAAAGTTTCACCACTACCTCTCAAAGGGTGGTCCCTAGAGACCTCCAGGGTGATTACCTAGCTAGGAATGGTGCAGCTGAGATCTGGACTGCGAATGCCCCCAAGAAAAGATGATGCTCCCTTCAGCTCGGGGGATCCCAGGGCCTAAGCCAGGACCTGGCACACAGGGTGGTGAAGGGTTTGGAGTTAGAACCGGGTTTGAAGCCTGGCTCTTCCACTTACAAATTCATATGTTGCAGCCCTAAGCCCCAGGACCTCAGAATGTGACTATATTTGGAGACAGGAACTTTAAAGAGGCAATTAAGTTAAAATGAAGCTGTTAGTATGGGACCTAATCCAATCTGACTGGTGTCCTTGTGACAAGAGGAAATTTGGACACAGAGACACTGGGGCCCAAAGGAAGGACCAATAGAGGGCATGGGAGAAGGGGGTCATCTGCAGACCAGAACCAACCAACCCTACAGACCCCCGATCTTGGATTTCTAGCCTCCAGAACTGTGGGAAAATAACTTTCGGCTGTTTAAGCCCTTGCTCAGGGGGTCAGTGGGACTCAGGGTCTCTCCAGCTGACGAATGCACTTGCCGCCTCTGCTTGTCATTTCTGACCTCTTGCTCTTCTCCCTTCTTCCCTCTCCTCTTGCTGCCTGTCCTCCCCCTCCCTTTCTGCATGTATATTTTCCATCCCACCCTTGACTCAGATGAGAAAAATGGGAGACAGGCAGATTCACATCATTGGCGACCCAAACCTGATGCTCTCAACTCTGCCGAACCATGATCCTGCCCTGTGTTCCAGGGAACCTCCCAGAGCTGGTGCCAAACCCACGGATGGGGTCAGCCGGGGTCCCAGTGAAGCCCAAGGAAAGCAGTCCCAGAAGGAAAATAAACAGGTCCTCTGCCCCACTTGAAGGGTCACACCAGAACACACAGGACAGCTCTGGAAGGTACCGTGCTGGGACACTGCCTGGGAAAGATTTGTGCCTATGCTGTGGGAACTCCTGTAAGACAGGCACAGACAGGCCAGGTGAACAGGCTGCTGGCAGGATGACTCACACCTTCCAGGGGCCTCTGTCCTTGACTGCCCTCGAATTAGCATCCCTCAGTTAAGACTTCCCGACTAGTGGAAAGTTCAATTTGGTGGAATAAGTACTGTGATGAGAGAGGTACAGGGGCACGAAACTCAGGCTTGGGGGTCAGAGAGGGCTTCTGGGGAGGGGGAGTGACAAGTAGGAGGAGATCTGAGGATGAACAGGGCTGGCCATGCAAAAGGAGGAAAGAGTGTGCCAGTCAGAAGACAAAGCATTCCCAAAGGCCTAGAGGAGAGAAAAAGCACAGCAAACTGAAAGAAGTTCATTGAGGGCATTGGGTAGGTAGTGGCGTGTCAGAAAACAAGCCAACCAGGAAGGAAATCCTCTGCAGTTCAGGGGCTTCCTGAGGAGTAAACTTCCCCAAGGTCACCTCTCTCACCCTCTGTGTGCCCCTGCATTCACCAGGATGCAGGAGAAGTGGTCGCTCACGACTCAGTGAGCTCCGTCTTCACAGCCTCTGTCATTCCTTGCTGCCGGTGGCCTTGAAAACAGCATTGCTGAGAATCTGCTTACCTGGGAGAGGATGCAATTTGGTGCCGGGGGAACTGGCCGGCTGGGAGGAGGCCTCCTGGATGACTCTTTCCTCTCTACTTGGGACCCGGCCCCTGGGGAGCTCCTAGCAGCCCTGCTGAGGTGCATTGGCAATGGTGCAGGTGGGGATCCACCATGAAGATAGTCTGGAGGGGGCCGAGGAGGAGGTTGGGAGGGCTTCCGT